>NC_092086.1:71048128-71355351 GCF_045679555.1 Salvelinus alpinus
GTTACTTTTTAGGTTTGTATCATTTTAATTTAGATTTAGATAGAATTTTGATTAACCACATGACAATGATTTTGAGATACGAAGATGTTATTGTAAATTAAATAAAACTGTTCCACTAAAATGTGCATAAGAAAAGCATAGCTGGCACGCAGATCGGTAGAAATGGTAGGACAAATTGGCATGCCACATGAGAAAGTTTGCCAACCTCTGGTGTAGCCTATTACCGGCAACTCCAGGAGAGTAACGGAAGAATCTGAAAAAGCCAGTAGGAGCGGGAGGATAGTTGGGTCAGGTTACATTTTTCTTCTTCTGGTTATCTTGATCTCTGACTCCCCCTTGAGTCATTTGTGTCTTATTTCATCAAACAGTGCACTTAAAGCATCAGACAAGCTAAATGCATATATAGTTGATTTATGGTGTGTCTATATATGGAAAAATACAAGTTAAAACATTTATAAAAATTGACTTTCCGCCTACCAAAAATTACTTACAATATGGCAATAGGTCTTACCAAATTCCAGACATCCTGCTATACAGAGTTATAGCCTACTACAGTACAGTATGTGCACACACACATGCACACACACATACATAATTTTACTATTTGATGCCTCTGGACAGTCTGGTTTTGTGCATGCATAAAAAAGGAGAGCCATAAGTCTTTGTAAAGCATCGTGGCACCATAAGACATTTAAATCCAAGGACAATATCTTACAAGAGGGTGCCAGTGAAACACAAAAACACACCATTGTAAACAAACAAAAAAAAGGGGGAAAGGGGATACCTACTCAGTTACACAACTGAATGCATTCAACCAAAATTAGTTCCCCACATTTAACCCCTCTAAATCAGAGAGGTGCTGGGGGCTGCCTTAATCGACATCCACATCGTCGGTGCCCAGGGAGCATGTACAATATATGGCAACATTATTCTAGTGGAGCTCTTGAAAACAGGCAACTAACTGAAACATTGGGCACTGATTTTTGTTTCTATTTACCGTTACAAAATGTTTACCATTATTATTTATCAGACACAATAAACAAAACAAACATCCCATCCGTGACAAGGTTATCTCTTTTAATTGACAGCACTCTCACAAGAACATTCTTTATGCTCATATAATCATACAGTATACTGACAACACGCTCATGGCAACACATTAGTCTAAAATATCTCTGAGCCAAGTATTTTTATTTTCCATGAAGTCAGTAGCTTTTTCTGACCTACTTTCAATGGAAGTGCCTCTCAATCTTATCTAGAACAGGGCAGATTTTTTTTTGCAGCCCCATATTTAGCCACTGAGTTATAGACAGGCATGTCAATTATTGAATCTAAATATTCTCAATGCAAACCTGTTTACAGTGACATATTGAGTACGTTTACCTATTAATGCCACCAAAATTTAAGTTTAGACATTTCTGACATATACTTCCCTTGTTTTGGTAAGAAAATGTGGATTTGCAGTGCCTTTAGAAAGTATTCACACCCTTTGACTTTTTCCACATTGTGTTGTGTTACTGGCTGAATTTAACATGGATTAAATAGAGATGTTGTGTCAGTGGCCTACACACAACACAATGTTTACAAATTAATAAAAAATGAAAAGTTAAAATGTCTTGAGTCAATAAGTATTCAACCCCTTTGTTATGGTAAACCTAAACAAGTTCAGGAGTAAGCAATAATAGTGTTTTACATTATTTTTTAATGACTACCTCATCTCAGTCGAGCAGTGAATTTCGAACACAGATTGTACCCCAAAGACCAGGGAGGTTTTTCAAAGCCTCACAAAGAAGGGCACCTATTGGTAGATGGGTAAAAAAAAAGCAGACGTTGAACTTCCCTTTGAGTATGGTGAAGTTATTAATTACTCTTTGGGCGGTGTTTCAATACACCCAGTCACTACAAAGATACAGGCGCCCTTCAGTTGCCGGAGAGGAAAGAAAACCGCTGATAGAATAATTTGTATGTTTAAGATAATGACTAAAGTATTCCACCCTGAAACCATATAATTGTATGAAATGTGTTAAGAGTCATAATTCAATAATGTGTGTGACTAGGCCATTGTGTTAGTATTTTGCAATATGAGCTGGGTATAGTTGAGACATTCAAGGACAACTGAACTGTCGACTTGTGATAACGTTGAAACTAATAACTGGAAAGAGGCCTCCCCACCCTAGGGAGGAGAAAAACTGTTAGAAATGGCTTGCAGAAGATGATGAAACATGTTGCAGAAGGGTGATAAACAATGTATGTGAACTTTGGAAAAATACAGCCCACCTAAAGAGAGGTGGAGTTTCTACTGATGTGAGTTCATTTGTGTGTGTGTGTGTGTGTGTGCTATAAAAATATTTGGTTCTCATTTTGAAGTCAGAGCGCTCTCTGAATAAAGGACTGATCTATTGCAGAATCTGAGACTTTGTCTAATTCTTTATTAACCGGAGATTTACGACCTCTGGGAAATAGACAAAGCTTGAGTGATAGTTGAGTTCAACCATAGAGATAGCAAAATTCTCGTGACAACCGCTCAGGGATTTCCCCATGAGGCCAATGGTGACTTTAAAACAGTTACAGAGTTTAATGGCTGTGATAGGAGAAAACTGAGAATGGATCAACAACATTGTAGTTCCTCCACGATGCTAACCAAAATGACAGAGTGAAAAGAAGGAAGGCTGTACAGAATAAAAATATTAATGTTTGTAATAAGGCAAAAAACTGCAAAAAATGTGGTTAAGAAATTAATTTATGTCCTGAATACAAAGCGCTATGTTTGGGGCAAATCCAACACAACACATCATCGAGTACCACACCTAATATTTTCAAGAAAGGTGGGAGCTGCATCATGTTATGAGTAGGCTTGTCATATGTAAGGACTTGGGAGTTTTTTAAGATAAAAATAAACAGAATAGAGCTAAGCACAGGCATGATCCTAGAGGAAAACCTGGTTTGGTCTGCTTTCTACCAGACACTGGGAGACAAATTCACCTTTCAGCAGGTCAATAACCTAAACACAAGGACAAATATACACTGGAGTAGCTTACCAAGACGACATTAAATGTTCCTTTGTGGCCTAGTTACAGTTTTGTCTTAAATCGGCTTGAAAATCTATGGCAAGACTTGAAAATAGTTGTCTAGCAATGATCAACAACCAACTTGACAGAGCTTGAAGAATTGTAAAAAGAATAATGTGCAAGTATTGTACAATCCAGATGTGCAAAGCTCTTAGAGACTTACGCAGAATGGCTGTAAATCACTGCCAAAGGTGATTCTAAGGTTTATTGACTCAGTGGTGTGAAAACTTTTGTTAATGAAATATGTCCATATTTATTTTAATACACTTGCAAAAATATAAACATGTTTTAACTGTCATTATGGGGTATTGTGTGTGGATGGGTGGGAAAGAAAATCTATTTAATACACTTTAAACTCAGACCGTAAAACCACAAAATGTAGAATAAGTCAAAGAAGGGGTATGAATACTTTCTGAAGGCTATGTAGGCTTTTGTTCTTGCCAACCAGTACACATCTGATTCAACTAATCATAGACTTCAATCAAGACAGGATTAGTTGAATCAGGTGTGTTATTACTTGGTTAAAACACAACCCTGCACCCACACTGGCTCTCTGTGGGTAAGAAGCCATACAACAAAGACCATAACACACGCAACTTTAAATGAATCATCTGAAATCTCCCTCTCTACTGTTGTATTACAAAGGTATAGGTGGTGGACGAAAATATGGAATCACCTGGATGAATGAAGGACAACAACATGACAATGCTCCCACCCAAAAGTGCATGAGTAGTTGCCCAATAGTCATCTTCTTATCCCTCATTTGCTTGCATTTTTGTCCACCACTTGTAGATCTTCCATCCCAGATATCTTTCATGCCTGATATTATTCTTATCTCTGCATCAATGACTACCTGTCCACTCTAAACGTCTTGAAGAAAGTACAGAGGCTTCAAATTAAGCAATAAGGCACGTCGGGGGTTTGTGATATATGGCCAATATACCATGATTAAGGGCTGTTCTTACACACAACGCAACACGGAGTGCGTGGACACAGCCCTTAGCCGTGGTATATTGGCCATATATCACAAACCCCCAAGGTGCCTTATTGCTATTATAAACTGGTTACCAACGTAATTAGAGCAGTAAAAATAAATGTTTTGTCATACCCGTGGTATACGGTCTCATATACCACAGCTGTGAGCCAATCAGCATTCAGGGCTCGAACCACCCAGTTTATAATTATTCTTAATTGTTTCTAATCTTGGTAAAGGCACCATGGCTAGAAGCATAATATGCATAACTGTAGTTTTTGTGTGTTTTAATCAACTTAAACCTTTTGTCAATAGGGGGTGCTGTTAGCACTTTATTTTTTTTGACATTGCCAAATTAAACTGCCTAGTAGTCAATTCTTGCTCGTACAATATGCATATTATTGTTATTATTGGATAGAAAACACTCTCTAGTTTCTATAACCGTTGGAATTATGTCTCTGAGTGGAACAGAACTCTATCTACAGCACTTTTCCTGACAGGGAGTGAGATTTCAGAAATCTTGGCCTCTGGTCCCAGGTCAGTTTTAATGTCCCTGTGAATGCTATGAGGATACAAACACTGCCTACACCTTCCTCTAGATGTCAGTAAGTGGTGACAATTTGAATGGAGTCGATTGCGCAATCAGGGCCCGTATAAAACACAAAAGACCGGAAGTAGCTTTCCTTTGGACCCTGCGCTCGACGCGAGAAGGACGTTGGACCGACCTCTTTCCAAGCCTTGGTTTAGCCAGTAATATATCGCCGGTCATGTTTTTACTTGTTATAGGTGTTAAAAACATCATAAGGTAGTTAATTTAAACCGTTTTATAGCAATTTATATCCGTTTAGTGCGATTTTGAGGCATTTATTTGTGACACCCTTCCATGAGCTGGGCACGTTTCCTGTACATACCGAACGTTATTGGCCATTTCGATGGGACAAGAGGACATCTTTCGACCAAAAGACGATTAGACCGGAGAAAGGATACATTGGCCAAGATTCTGATGGAAGAACAGCTCACAGTAAGAACTATTTATGATGATAAATCGCTGTTCTGTTGAAAAAATGTAAACGCATATATCGCCATTTTGTTATGTGTAGCTTCGCTTGGCGTACCCGGTATTGCACAGTAAGGATAATTTTTGAAATGTAAGTCAGCGATTGCATTAAGAACTAATTTGTCTTTCGATTCCTGTCAACCCTGTATTTTTTAGTCAAGTTTATGATTAGCTATCGATTAGACTAGATCACTCTCAAAGATAGCGCCCGACATTTTCAGGCCAGTTTTGCTACTATTCTCATTGTATAACCACGTTTTTTTGTGGCTAAATATGCACTATGCAATATGCAATATGGATCTTTCATCTGGTATCTTGGACTTGTGATTGAATGATATTTAGATGCTACTATTTACTTGTGACGCTATGCTAGCTATGCTATTCAGCTTTTTTACTGGTGGGGGGTGGGGGGTGCTCCCGGATCCGGGTTTCTGACTCGGTAGAAGTTAAATCGGAATAAAAAACATATTCATGCTCATGTTCAATGAATATTAGGAATATAATAAACACACTATCCCCATGTGTTTCAATGCAAACTCTGTCTTAATAGGAGCATACTGGGCTTAACTGGAACAGTGATTCATGGTGAAAAGAATAGTAAAGTTTACTCATAAAATATTTGGAAACCAATGGTTTGGAGTATAAATATAGACTATAATATTATTCAAAGTTAGTATTGATCATATTGAACAATATTTCTTTATTGCCATTTACATTCTGTATAGAGGGACTGCTTTTTGTGCTCCTGTATCCTTCAAGCCCACCTGAGATAAATGTCAAATTTACAAAAATGGCATCCATGTATAACAATGCAAGGTTATTTTAACAGTAAAATAAGACAAAATGCTACCATGCACATATATCAGCACATGATTCTCCTAATTTTACATGAAGTATGATTACTTATGTGAAAAGGTACAAAGAAATATAGGGAAAAATGTGTTTATTTGCAGCTTTGAAATTGGCCACTAGTGGGAACTTACACATAATTGTAAATAACTTAATAAAACATCTGATTAGCTCAGAATAAAAACATATGTATATAACGAGCATATGAATTGGTTGAAACATTGAACAGCAGAAAATGTCATTTTTCCCTTTTTTCTTTGAACCCGAAGATGGAAGAGGGCTTAATGTGTACGTGGCTTAACGTACGATTACCCTAGCCTAAATATAATGAAAGCATAAGATTCTTGAACAAAAATAGCCTACACAAATAATGTGATTCATATGCTATTTGTACATTCTAAATTCTCAAAGTCTACTGATATCAAACACTGAGTCGGTTGGAAAACAGGAAACCATCATTTTCTCCATGCCTCTTGTAAGGAGTCTAGCATTGTCAGGGCCATCACAACCAGAATTATTGAGTATGCTATATATAGCATCCTCCCCTCAGCAGATTCAGTATGTGTGTGTGTGTACGTGCATGTGTTGTTGTTGTTCTGCTGTGCAGATAGCGTGGAAAGTATGCTACTCTGACGTTAGTAGGGCTGTAGGGCCGTTAGCCAGTGATTGTCAAGCAAAGAAGTGTCGGTCTCACGATAACCGACCATTAATTAACATAAACACAGTAAGCATTTCCTGGCTTCCACACACCTACACGCTACTGATGCTGACCTTTGGAACATCTACATTTTAAAAAGTCTAATAAATCCATGTAATATAGCCTACACCTAATTTTAGCCTAAATCCATTATTTATTTTGGACAGGTCTAAAGAAGCATGATATGAAGAAAATGTAGTCTATTTCAGAAGAACAGAATAGCATACTCTGAGTTGTCCCTATGTTAGGTCCTGATCTGGCTATGCCAAATGGCTGTGGGCTACACTAGTTCATTTAGCAGACAAGATTTGCTTAAAATTCCGTGGCATTATTTTATAGTATGAAGAATACAATTGAACAAAGCTGAATAAAATAGAAAGGATATTTTCTCCAAACGATTTGAGGGAGTGCGCACATGAGGCTATTCTGTGTTGAGCAGTTAAGAAAAAGGTACTCATATATGCTTAATTTAGAGTTATTAATGTAACTTTAGTTGTTCTACAATGTTGGGCCATATGTTTTGATTTTTAATACATTGTAAGGCTGCATGATACAACTAATGATGATTTTTAAAAAGTCGCTTGAAAGGCATGAGCTCTGCTTTGTTTTTTTGCGCAAGCTATACACACTTCGTCAGTCTCTCATTCACTCGATTTTCCCCTCTGCATCACCTTTGCACCCGAAAAAAATCCATGCCTTCAGCAGCCTTTCTCCTTAAATGCTCTGAAGCACCTCTCATTTCACTCACATGGATATCCATCATGTGATCGGTAGTGATGCACCGATATTACATTTTTGGCCGATACACAATATTTTCCTTGTCCAAAAAAAACGATACCGATAACCGATATAAAAAAAATGTGCAGCCTTTTAAGCATTCTAGTACAGTTAAATAGTTAACACACACACATGAATGCAGCGGTCTAAGGCACTGCATCTCAGTGCAAGAGGTGTCACTACCGTCGATCGAGTCCAGGCTGTATCACATCCGGCCGTGATTGGGAGTCCCATAGGGCGGCGCACAATTGGCCCAGCGTCGTCCGGGTTTGGCGTCATTGTAAATAAGAATTTGTTCTTAACTGACTTGCTTAGTTAAATAAAGGTTACACACACACGCGCCACACTGACCAAAAAGTTATTTTGTTGGCATTTACGCATGTCCCCATTACCAGTAAAACATAATCACAACCTATTTCTTTCACTAACTTGCTGTGCTGTTTCGTTGTTCATTAGTTCAGTTGTTTCATTTTCAACCAGGATTTCTATGGAACACCGTTTGCGTCTTTGCGTGTCAAAAAATATACTATTTAACACTATTTGACGTGTCAAATAAGCTTGTTGACCAATCAGGACCTGAATATGACTGCACGTCACATAATTTAACATGTTCATAATTTTTTTATGTAGTTTACACATTGACACATTGACTACACTATCACTCGTATTTCATATGTCACGATTCATCGATACATAGGCTATGATGCTGGTAAAGTTGTCTAGCACACCTACAGTGCTGGTCATAAAAAAAGCTAGCTAGCTCATGGATGCAAACAATGTTCTTCCCCAAAAACACAGCAAAATGACAATCTGTTTCAGTAGCTATATAGTTAGCTTGCTAACTGACTGCACGTCACACTATTACACTTCAACTGTGAGAGACGGAATCTAAAACAAAAATCCAGAAAATCACATTGTATGATTTTTAAGTAATTCATTTGCATTTTATTGCATGACATAAGTATTTTTGCCAGGTCTCTTGAATTGTGCGCAGAGTTATTCAGGAACTGGCACCTTCTCCAACAGTTCCTGATAGGGTTGTGGCCTTTCTACATCCCCAAACAGCAGATGCTGGATGATATCAACATAGCCTAGAGTGGGTTATGAGAAAGCAGAGTTGAGTCATTTTCTTTTCATTGACATGCAAATGTGTCATGACCATTGGTGTAATAAATAACTCACTGTAAATTGGATGTCTCTTCAAGGCCAGCTCAGTGTAGTCCCTATTTTGGATAGAAGATGGCATATCGGAGTTCGATGCATTTTCATTATAATGCATCGCTGCCAGATGCAGTTTAGAAGGAAACACAGCAATGATTCCAAAGAAACATTGTACTAATGGCCTTTGATAACTGCAATGATCATCTTAATGACATACCGGCACAACATTCCAAGAAAGGAAAAGGGAAACATTTTTCGGAGGCTGCAATGAAAAGATGAATAAAATACCACACGTGCATATCAATAGCTCATTCACTACACTTCCTTACAACAAAATCATAGCCTGCCTCTTGCTTGCTACAGAGAGCTGATACTCACCCTTGCTTCTTTTAGAGGGCTTCAGATGAACCTGTACAGAGGTGGGTTGCAGACTACATGGTTTGGTTGGGCACCCAATCTCTCCGGTGCTTTTAGGCTGAAACAGAACATTTATTGGTCATGATCTATAAAAGGGCAGTCAAACTCATTCCATGGAGGGCCTAGTGTCTGCCAGTTTTTGTTTTTTCCTTTCATATTATGACCTAGACAACCAGGTGAGGAGAGTTCCTTGATCAATGACCTTCATTCATTAATCAAGTACAATGGAGGAGCGAATATCCGCAGACACTCAGCCCTCCGTGGAATGAGTTTGACCCGTGATCTATAATGTAGAAATTGTGAGTAGAGTTAAAATGGACTATTGTAAATCGTGTGGCTACTATGGCGCTGGATCATAGTGTAATCATTATGAATCTACACAGTAGCGAAGACTGCTTAGCTTGCATCCAGATTTCAGCAACTTATATAGCCAGTCTCTACAGTTGAAACATTAACACTGTTGATGCAGATCATTTAGCTTAGCTACGTATTTATGAACTTTGATCACACATTACACTTTGCCAGGTCAAGACCCCGTAGCACATTGAGTGAGTTTAAAGAAGATATTAATTGGTAATGTTAACTAGATAGCTAATCCAGCCACCATGCTTTTGATATCTAGATAGCAAGCTAGGTTGCTAACACACTCACCAGGTTGAGAGATGCCAGTGTAGGTTCTGCAGAGGTTGGGACACGGGCATCTTTCAGAAGCAGTCGCGCTTTTTGCACAAATCCCATTTCCACTTCCCTCGAGTTGGCAAAGCATTCCGGCGCAGAGTGGGAGTTGGCTACAAACTTGCGGTCTGTCTTGATGGCCAGATCACAACCGATCTGGTGGAGACATCGGCGAGCCATGGCGGGATCTTTGGGGAAAGCATGCAGTCCACGGGTGCTTTTGCAACCTGGAAACGCGTATTTGCCATTCACCATTCCTCTGCTAAACTATAGCCTAGCCAGGCTGTTCAATTTGAAAAACTAAATTGGGACAAAAAGAGCTAGATTGGAATGCAGTGGCTGTACAGTAACATGCTATACATGACACCGTTCTGAATTTGAGCACCGCACGCGACAAGAAGTTGCCCCCATCCCTCAAGCTAATTGGGAAACTTTTGCAATTGTTTTTCAAGGTTTTACTGCTAACATACAAAGCATTACATGGGCTTGCTCCTACCTATCTTTCCGATTTGGTCCTGCCGTACATACCTACACGTACGCTACGGTCACAAAACGCAGGCCTCCTAATTGTCCCTAGAATTTCTAAGCAAACAGCTGGAGGCAGGGCTTTCTCCTATAGAGCTCAATTTTTATGGAATGGTCTGCCTATCTATGTGAAAGACGCAGACTCAGTCTCAACCTTTAAGTCTTTATTGAAGACTCATCTCTTCAGTAGGTCCTATGATTGAGTGTAGTCTGGCCCAGGAGTGTGAAGGTAAACAGAAAGGCACTGGAGCAACGAACCGCCCTTGCTGTCTCTGCCTAGCCGGTTCCCCTCTCTCCACTGGGATTCTCTGCCTCTAACCCTATTACAGGGGCTGAGTCACTGGCTTACTGGTGCTCTTCCATGTCGCCCCTAGGAGGGGTGCTTCACTTGAGTGGGTTGAGTCACTGACGTGGTCTTCCTGTCTGGGTTGGCGCCCCCCCTTGGGTTGTGCCGTGGCGGAGATCTTTGTGGGCTATACTCGGCCTTGTCTCAGGATGGTAAGTTGGTGGTTAACATATCCCTCTAGTGGTGTGGGGGCTGTGCTTTGGCAAAGTTGGTGGGGTTATATCCTGCCTGTTTGGCCCTGTCCGGGTGGATCATCGGATGGGGCCACAGTGTCTCCTGACCCCTCCTGTCTCGACCTCCAGTATTTATGCTGCAGTGGTTTATGTGTCGGGGGGCTAGGGTCAGTCTGTTATATCTGGAGTATTTCTCCAGTGTCCTGTGTGAATGTAAGTATGCTTTCTCTAATTCTCTCTTTCTATCTTTCTCTCTCTCAGAGGAGGACCTGAGCCCTAGGACGATGCCTCAGGACTACCTGGCATGATGACTCCTTGCTGTCCCCAGTCCACCTGGCCATGCTGCTGCTCTAGTTTCAACTGTTCTGCCTGAGGCTATGGAACCCTGACCTGTTCACCGGACGTGCTACCTGTCCCAGAACTGCTGTTTTCAACTCTCTAGAGACAGCAGGAGCGGTAGAGATACTCTCAATGATCGGCAATGAAAAGCCAACTGACATTTACTCCTGAGGTGCTGACCTGTTGCACCCTTGACAACCACTGTGATTACTATTATTTGACCATGCTGGTCATTTATGAACATTTGAACATCTTGGCCATGTTCTATTTTAATCTCCACCCGGCACAGCCAGAAGAGGACTGGCCACCCCTCATAGCCTGGTTCCTCTCTAGGTTTCATCCTAGGTTTTGGCCATTCTAGGGAGTTTTTCCTAGCCACCGTGCTACACCTGCATTGCTTGTTGTTTGGGGTTTTAGGCTGGGTTTCTGTACAGCACTTTGAGATATCAGCTGATGTAAGAAGGGCTATATGAATACATTTGATTTGATTTTGTCTGAGTGAGGGAAATGTTTTAATTACTGATGTATTTTGAAAGATGAGACGTTGAGGATTATAATAAATACCGCTTTGATGTCATACAAGCAAAGCAAGACAAACACCCGTGAGACCAAATGTGCAATTTACATTTCCATAACATAAAACTAATTTCATATACAGGGTCAACGTTTATGATCACTATGTTTGATGTACAGTTACAAGATGACATGGCGTCATACCCTGGGTTGTTCTGAACAGAATCAGCCTATGTATGTCTATTGTTAAGAACATTTTCCAGTGTTGTGCCGAAAAGCTCCCCCCTGCCAGAATCCACCCCCCATTCAAGTGAACGCGCACGCACTCAATTCTTCATTGCTGCGACTTGCTTGCTAGTTGAGATTTCTGATCACGTTAGGCTGCGTTTCATTTGATTTTTTATCACGGTTTGATCGCGGGGAGGCGCTAGTAATGTCTGCAGTTTTCGGTTTGGCTATTTGTTTCAAGTGTATTAGTCTATTAATTATTCATTTCGGTTGCCTATCCTGATGTGAAGTTTGTTCTATAGAAATTATTTGACTCTAGTCACAAAATGAAGGACATTAGAAGGGGGGGAGGATTTCGGCAAGGCTATTTTCTTGCCTGCCAAAATTATCCCCCACCCCCCCCCTCCTCTTCTATCTTGGGACTGCAAGGCCTAGCACACTTCTGGATAATTTTGGTAGCTCATGTTGACCAGTAGTGTGTGCCCCAGAAAGTATTTGACTCTAGCCAGAATAGGCAACCGAAATGAATAATGAATGTATGTGTGTTATATTAAACATAGAGGAGGGAGTAAAATGTAGGCAAGCAATAAACATTTCAGAACAACTACTAGTCAAAAAGACATGGGAGAGATGACGGATTTTGGCAAAGAGATTTCTTTATAGACTAATACACTTGAAACAAATAGCCAAACCGAAAAACTGCAGACATTACTAGTGCCTCCCCGCGATCAAACAACAACGTTGCCAGTCAGTATGGCATTGGAACATTTAGAACGCACGACTGGGTCGCGTCTATAGACACAGAACAAAACGAACAAACGACTGGGTCGCGTCCATACGACAGAACCAAAAGACTGAACGACTGGGTCGAGTCTCTAGCAACCCTAGATTTGTGTCGGGACTATATCTTGTGGAAGGATGAAATAGTACGAATACATGAATAAAAATAATGTTTTTAATGAAAATATGTAAAGCATCATTTGAATATGTTGGTAACCTGTTGTATAAAAGTGATAACAACAAACACTGGCTTTTCGGGCATTATCACTTAATTGGAGAAACCAGTTAGTCCTCTCACTCAAACCCTTGTCATTTTTTTTGTCTTATGTTACACCACATTTTCCAGGAATATTATTTTCACGTTACTTAATGTATCCAGACCACTTTCAGACTTTGCTATCAACAAATGTGTCAAAGAGTACAGTAAATGTAGAATGCACATAAAATCAACAGTGTAATGGTTGGATTCAGTCTTGTGTCAGGTGAACTGTTGTGTCCTCACCTTTGTTCTAATAATTTTCCCATAATCTCCAAACTGTTCCCTATCAATTATGCATTAGCTTGTCTTTTTTTTCTTTCTGTAAGAAACATTTCAATTGAGCCCTATCCATATAGGCCAATTCCCACGAGTGTAAAGAGTTAAACAAACCATACAACTCTATGCATATGTACCAATTTTAACAATTTGCACAGAAAACATTTTTTACTCAAAGAACAGTGCAGATGTAAAGTTTAGTAACAGAATGACAGTAAAATCTCCCTCAGTTTTTTATGTGACCACGTTTTCTCAGAAAGAATGGGATGACACCTTGAGTTTGAAAACATCTCTTTTGGTTATTGAACTACATACAGTAAATTAAGTGGATTAACACCCAGTAACAGAATGATGGTAACAGAATGACATCATGGGTCCCTGATCTGTAATATACCATTCTCTTTATGGTGATGTATCCTGAATAGGTAAACAAAAGGTAGAAAAATGTAATATCCTCTTTTGCATGTTAGGTATTATTCTACACACATTATTCCAGTGAGCTCCGGCCCTAAACAAGACCACATTTGGTTGGTCCGGACCGAACCAAATCTGTACCAATCATAGACGTCTATGTTTCAAAAGTGGACAGCACAGTAGAGTTCAGTACAGCACAGTAGAGTATAGTTCAGTAGAGTTCAGTACAGCAGATCTCAGTACAGTAATATACAGTATAGTGCAATACAGTAAATTATACTGTACTCTAATGTAGAGTGATTTACTGTACTAAACTTTACTATGCTGTACTGTACTGTAGATGCGTGGGTAAAACCAATGGGGAAGCCAAGCCAGTAAAAAAGCCATATTGCAACCTGTTGTGATATTTGCGTTGTTTGCTCTATAACCCATACGTCACTGTTATATGCAATAAGACCTTGACAACAAAAAGACAACAGTCACACAGTGGCGGAATAAATTCAACTACACAAACGTTTGTTTCATCACAAAACCAGAGAGCAACATCTGTCCGGTGAAGTCCACAAAGCAAATATTGCATGTAACAAACAGTTATGTGACCTGCAGCATGTTCAAGCAAATTAATGTTTTCAACAGTTCACTAAACAACTACTGATGACAAGGTAAAAATCTGTCGTTCTGCCCCTGAGCAAGGCAGTTAACCCACTGTTCCCCAGGCGCCGAAGATGTCGATGTCGATTATGGCAGCACCCAGCATACCCCTGATTCAGAGGGGTTGGGTTAAATGCAGAAGACACATTTCAGTTGAATGCATTCAGTTGTACAACTGACTAGGCATCCCCCTTTCCCTTTTTAGAACCAGAGTTACCGCAAGTCAGCAGAAAGAAAACAGGAGCACTGCCTCTGCTATTCCAGCACCATTTCAAAAATGTTAACATCATCAAATCAACAAGGCTATACTGTATATGCTTAGTTTAATACACTGAAAACAAACTTCAAGACACCAAAAACAATTTAGTCCAATCAGTGTTCAATCAGTGTAAATATCATGTGCCTGTCCCTGGTACTGATTTCTGTCTGTGTTGGTGTGTGTGTACGTGCGTCACCCTACTTGTAGATTAGTTGAATGCCAATGCCATCCTCCTCTCTTCCATGTTGGCCAAACGATCTATGGCTATGTCATACATTGTCATTTAGTTTTTGTTTTCATAGGCTACCTAGCTAAAATGCTTGCTAGCCTAACTTCCTTGCATGGGCAGCAATGAAACAGCTAAGTTAGCTAGCTAGTTAACGTGAGCTTACTAGGCTATATCTAGGCTACATATTGAACTTCAGTGGCATATTAATTTATGGTTAGATCAGAATTGCTGACATAATCATCGGCCAGTACAGAGAATGAAGTCAAAACCACACATCCAAATATCTACCCATGGCTTAGGAAAGGGCCAATTTAGCAAGCTAGCTACTGCAGAACATGAACACAAGTAAACCAGAAACAGACACGTTTTTCTGACAATGATGATGTTTTGCTTAGGATGTGATTTGATTGGTGTGAAGCCAAATCCAAATAAAGACAAAAATAATTTGGTTATAATTCTAATGTTTCAGGGTTGCCAACCACTCTGCATAGAGTCCTAGAAAGCTACTGGTTGTGCAGGCTGTTGCTCCAGCCCTGCTCTAACACATTGTAAAAAATCAGCTGCTCAACAGTCTCTTAATAAACTGACTTAGGTGTGTTTGAGCAGGGTTGAATGAAAAGCCTGCAAACCCAGTAGCGCTCTAGATGGAGGGTTGACCACATATGTTTTATACACTGACTATACCAAACATTAGGAACACCTTCATGATATTGAGTTGCACCCCTGCCCATTCACCCTCTGAATGTCACACATACACAATCCATGTCTCAATTGTCTCAAGGCTTAAAAATCCTTCTTTAACCTGTCTCCTCCTCTTCATCTAGATAAGTGGATGTAACAAGTGACATCAATGGATCAAGGGATCATAGCTTTCACCTGGATTCACCGAGTCTGTCTATGTCATGGGAAGAGCAGGTGTCCTTAATGTTTTGTATACTCGGGGTACAGTAGCCTATCAGTGCAATATTTTACTTTGTGGGGGGTTTAGTGCCTTGCTCAAGGCCACAACGGCAGGAAATATAATACTTGGGATCAGAGATCAGTAGCCTTCCATTGAAAATACCAGTAATAATAATGAATTAGATTTTGTGAAGTGGTTCCTTGCATGATACAACACAACTTTCATTCACCGTTTTGGCCCGTGGTGTTAGAAATATAATACTTTTATTATTTAAAAAAAATCTAGCTACTTGTCTGATGGGCAAGTGGCTAAAAAGGTTAATGTCAAGTCCTGCTATAACTAATTGGTAGATCTACCTTTACCTGTTACTTCTGTGAACTTTCATTATCCTCCCTCATGAGGGAGAGAAATTATAAAATATCTTAAAGATATGTGAGGTTTTTTAACAGAATGACAAGACACTAGGAACCTCTTAAGCTTGGTTCACATTGCAGTTTGGAGTGACTCAAATCCTATTTACTTGCATATCTGATACTAATCTGTTATTTCTCCTGCAGTCTGAACTGTCAAAAAGCTCCGTAGGTGGTTTGTATTCTGATACAAATCTGATTCCTGGCCATGTGACTTGTGTCTGAACAGTCAAATCTGATTTATTTGCAGCTACCTAGCTAGCTAGTTGACTGCTCTGGCTAGCCAAAAAGGACTTGTTTTGAAAGTTAGATCATGTTATCCTTTGAGGCTTTAAAAGTGTTCATACTCTATGATTCATACTCTATGATTTTGAACATTCAAAGAAACTGGGAAACGTCCATGGCTGACTATCATATGTTTTCAGTGAACTATTCCTTTAATGTTGCAGTGTTTATGGGAAAGCTTTGTGTAAACCATTAAACTCCCCTGAGGGGCAGTATTGGATAATGTGTGGACATGATGGACGCAAGTCTGTATGACAAAGATGCTGTCCGTTCCGACACAGGCTTGAGTCCATTTCTCGAGCTCACAACACCACACACACACACACACACACACACACACACACACACACACACACACACACACACACACACACACACACACACACACACACACACACACACACACACACACACACACACTGTCACGCCTATGCTCTGATTGACAACCGCTAATCTTATGGTGTATCTCTCATCTAGGCCCAGCTGGTGGAAAACGACCTGTCAATCATTACTGCTTTGGCCACGGGGAAAACATCACCGCCTGTCACGGCTCTCCTCGTGAAGGAGTGCATGATGGGACTTCGTCTCCTTGTCATCATTAACATAACAAGTGACGGGAGTCATGTGTATCTGGTTCTCCGTGAACAGAATAGTTCTGTCTGGGTATCTACAGGGCAGTCTATTCATTAGAAACCAAATGGAAGAAAACGGGCCAAAACGGGGAGACACTAACCTGAATTTGTCCATTAAGAAGCACTAGTTTTCGTTGCAAAACTTTTTTCATTACAACATGTTTTACTACGGTGTGCACTAATGAATACACCCCAGAGCAGTGTGTTTCACATGGGAATACCATAGCATAGCCAGCTTCTATGTACTACCCAAGTCTGCCATCTAGTGGTCTTGAGCGAGAATCAGAAGTTAAAGGAAAACTCCACCCCAAAAATATATTTTAGTATTTGTTTCATTAGTCCATTGTTGACATAGTCCCAAAATGTTTTGCTTGTCAGCAATCAAGTTTTCAAGATATGTAACTTGAAAATAAATAAATAATTCCAGTATGATGCATTTTACATGTCTTGAAAACTTGATTGCTGACAACAAAACATTTTGGGACTATGTCAACAATGGACTAATGAAACAAATACCATCCCAACAGGTTAACTAAAAAAAGACTACCTACTAAGTGCCAAACAAAGTAACAGTGTTGACTGTAACTGGGTTAAATCAGCCATAAATTCCCTGGAGGATTAGTGTGTGCAACACGGAATGGCAATTTAATGCAAGCTACACAAACATTTTTAATTGTCTATTGATGGGTAACAAGGTTAACGTGTTATGCTCAACACGCTCAGTTTTCCATCAAAAACCCCAGAACATTTCCAAAAAAGAGTAGAACCAGCTCACCTGCTTTTACACTGCTTTAACACTACATAGATGAAAACTCTCTTGGTAGATAGTGTGGTCTAGAGCTTATCATGAGGTACTCTACCTCAGGCGAGCAATACCTTGAGACTACCTTAATATTAGACATCGCGCACCAGCTGTTATTGACAAATAGACACATATCCCCACCCCTCGTCTTACTGGACTTAGCTGTTCTGTCCCGCCGATGCACGGAAAACCCAGCCAACTGCATATTATCCGTGTCGTCGTTCAGCCACGACTCGGTGAAACATAAGATTTTACCGTTTTTAATGTCCTGTTGGTAGGATAGTCTCAAACGGAGCTCATCCAGTTTATTCTCCAGTGATTGCACGTTGGACAATAGAACGGATGGTAGAGACGGGTTACCCACTCGCCGACGAATTCTCACAAGGCACCCTGATCTCCGCCCCCTGTATTTCCTTATTTTCTTCATGCGAATGACTGGGATTTGGGCTTTGTCTGGGAGCAGCATTATATCTTACGCATCAGGCTCATTACATAACAAATATTTGTCCAGTTTGAGGTGAGTAATCGCTGTTCTAATATCCAGAAGCTGTTTTCGGTCATAAGAGACAGTAGCATCAACATTATTTACAAAATAAGTTACAAACAATGTGAAAAAACACAAAATCGCACAATTGGTTAGGAGCCAGTAAAACGGCAGCCATCCCATCTGGCGCCATTCTTTCTCATATAAAAAAGTAAATCAGATTTATTTAATTCTCCATGTGGTATATATTAAATGGCACTTCATTTAATATAACAGGCTTTTAAAATGCATTATTGGTGCACAATTTCCACTTAAAATATCAAAGGGATGCAAAATACACTCTTTTCATGGAACAATGATTATTTGGGGTGAACAAATATCCACCGGGAAAAGACAGTGTAGGCTACTTTGTCAAATTTTTGCCTTAGACTTTTTTTTACAGATTGTATTCATTCATCGTGTGTTTTCTTCTTCTAAGTCAGCATGGCTACTGATACAGTACAGACAAGGAAAGAGATATATTACATAATGCATGTCCTGTTTGTGCAGATGGAGTGAAACAGGATACTGAGTGTTGCATTAGGGATTTCATGTCCTAATGTTACATAATATCGACATTATATTCCAATAAGAGGCCTGGGCTGGATACAACAACCTGAGCCCTTATTTATCCATTGGCTCCTACACTGCTGCTTTTCCCAAGGATACTAGATCCTCATCTAATTTTGGCAGCTAGCTAGGCTACTGCACTATCTGTCTTTTCCTAGAGGTCACAGATAATGGCTAAGGAGTCGATGATGTAACTGAGATGCAGACATCCTGCAGTGTCTCCGGCATTTCGAACACAACCAGTGTGTAGGCTATGGGGTTTGGGATCTACCAAATGGAAATAGTGATCTGGGATTCATTTCAGCTCAGCTCGTCTGTATTCTGTGTTGAGTCTACCATTCACCGGTTAGATATCCTACCGAACTAGACCTACACCGCTGTATTTTCCGAAATGCTTTTTATTATTACTTTTTTTAAACCCAAACAAATCACCACAATGTCCGCCTAGAACAATTGGAGAGGTATGAATCACTATTGTGTATCGAGCATTTGTTATGCTAGGCATTTCATAAGCGCAACAAAATAGTGCAATTTATGCACATCTTGTAAGACTTGCATTCATATGAGGTTTATGGTCATGAAGGTGATTGTCTGCAGGCTTTCCTTCAAGCCAAGTCCAAACAATCAGAGTTTAATAAAAAAAAGGGGTCTGCCACAGAAATTGTTCTGATCAAGATTGTGCTGAAGTGTCCGTTTTGAATTGTAGCCTGGCGGAAAAAAGAACCCTGCAGTCCTTTTGTTGTACAACCAAATATTGAGCATCTGTGAAGAAAATTGCAATAAGAAAGACTTCATGAGTTATTGAAACAGTCCAATGAAGATTGCGATGACATCAGTCCACTGATGCTTTAGAGCACGGTTCCCAAACTGAGTCCTGGGGCCCCCCATGGGTGCATGTTTTGTTTTTTTGCCCTAGAACTACACAGCTGATTCAAATAACCAACTCATCATCAAGCTTTTATTATTTGAATCAGCTGTGTAGTGCTAGGGCAAAAACCAAAACGTGCACCCAGGTGGGCCCCAGGACTTAGTTTGGGAAACCCTGCTTTGAGCCTGGCTGTCTTTAAGATGCAAGACTGGCCCGTGCTCCATTTAAAAGTCACAGATCTAGGATCAGCTTACTCTCCCCAAACCACAACCTTAACCATTCGGTGGGTAAACACACAACTTGCCTCAGATCAGTGTCTAGGGGCAACTTTATCCTACTCCCTCCCTGGTTGGCCCACCAATACTGCACTATGAGCCAGACAAACCTCTGAGGCAGAATCCCAAGTGGGTTGAGAAAGAGCCTAGCTGGCCTTGGATTTAGCCTGTCAGCATGTCTGAGGGGGATCAGTTGGAGCAAGGTGAGGTGCAGAATTGCTAATCTTGAACGCATAATGAGTTGTTATTTGGGATGCAAGGTGATTTGTAAATCAGTGATTCTGCGCAGTCCAACAGCAGTGTATTCACTCTCAAACACAAACACACACACACAGTGCCTGAGCTTCCCAGTAGTGTCAGGAGTGTGGTCGTGTGTCAGCAGCACACAAATCAGAGCGCAGCAGTACTCTCTCAATCTCATGCATGGCCTCCAGCCAAGGTTCACTTGACAAAGTGCCAAGAGACAGAAGAACCTCACCACCACCACCCCCAGCCACTATGAGAAGTATAAAGTATATAGATAATATTAGACCATTCAAATGTAGAGCAGGAAAGGTATGCTATCTGAATGTTGATGTAGAGTTTATGGAGGTGCCCCGTATGGCCTATGCATGGGATATGTACTTGTGTATTATTAGCCTATGGTGAAAGAGTTATCCTCTGCTTTAAATGAGATGTTACATCAGACACATGCAACTCAATACCTACATTTGACACTGTTCTGGGCATTAAAATTATATTTGAAAAATAATTTCCCCCACAGTGGAAGTACAATCATCAGAATCCCATTGAAAAAAGCCTTCGCTTAAAAGTGAAGTGCCTTTTGCCTAAACATAATATTTATTAAATCCATCACAAAAAAAAAACTTCATACCCGTGTATTGTTAATAATGCATGCTGCGATGCATCTGAATATCAGCTAGAATTCGGAATAATAAAAAATTGTCCGATCTCATCGTATTTAATATAGGCTTTGTAGGAGTCAGGGCGGGGCGGCAAGCTTTATTCCACCTGAAAGCATTTAATCATCCCTCTTTTCATTTAATTAAACCTTTCCAACCCAAAGAGGGGATCTGCCACTATCTCGCTTTGCCACTCGGTACAGCTACAATCATTCATTTCCTGCATTTCCCATCCAGGACCCATTGACTTCCCATGACATGCTGGTGGATCTGAAATGTGTAGATTGCTTTGATCTGCACAGGAGTCAAATGACATGGCAGGGGGCCTTGAATTAATATGAGGGCATATTGACAGTGATTTGACTTTGATAGGGATCTGGCAGCTGTACTACAGTGTTTTAATGGCTTGATTAACAGTGATAGCTGTTAAAAACAGAGTGATCAGCTTTGACTGGTCCTATACCTGGTAGATCAATGCCTGATTGATCCATCATCCGTCACTTCAGATCAACAGCATCAACTTTCGCTCTTGCTTTAGCTCAATAAAAAGGTAGATACAGTACCTTAAAGGTCTAGTTCAGAGAATTTACATATTTACATATGTGTCCTTTCAAGGTAAGGAAATACTTTAAGGGAATAGCATGGTTCATAAGGCTTACTGAAAAAAAACAACACTGTGCTGCCTCCTCCCAGCACTTCACCTTGATGAGTATACAATCAATAGCACCAAAACATGACCAGCATTTTAGTTTGATGCTTTATAAAGAGACAATTCAGAGGGCACTCAGCTGGGGAACATTAAATAACGGAGAGGCTCAGACTAATAAAAACGACCTGACCGTGAGACGAATTCATGCACAAGGCCTACTGCTGTCAGACCAAGGACAAACAGCAGAGGATAGAGACATGGCATCAGTGCTGGGCTGAACCACGCACCTTACCCTTCATGCTCGTAACTCTCCCCATCTTAAATCCATGGTCAGGGGAACGAATGGAGGTGATAAGCTAAACAAACCTGGTGATCACTTTGTACATTTAGCACATATTTACTGGCCACTAAAATGTGTTGAATATGTGTATAATACTGATTGACCTGCTGCTTTGGTCTCATATTGCGTATGATTTTCAATGACGTTAAGTGCTTCTGTCTTGTGATTGGTTTGGTTCTTTTGACTGTATGTGACTGCAATGACAACACAACCAATTTTTCCGAATAAGAGAGAGGTGTACAGTTTACATGCAATTACTGTACTTAACGATGCACTATGCAGAAATCGCTCCGCCATTTCTTGGTTGCTAAAATTGTAATAGTTTGACTAATTTCAGTTTATGTGAGAAAACAAGCAGTCATTGTGTAGAGAATCATTGTACCATCTAAACCACTGTGAAATATATTTTCCATAACCAAAAATATTTATTTTCAGCTGTTGATGCTGGTGTACAAAACCGAAAGTAAAAGGCAAAAACTAAACTTAAGAACGGGAAGCATAGAAATAGTGCACATAGAACAGATATTTTGCGCCTTAGACTTGCTTTCAATTTGAATGACAGATCTATAACTCACATTTCTATATCCATTTGGTCAGGTTGCCCAAAAAGTTACATATTGTAGCTTTAATTACTGCATTATCTGGTTACCTTCCTACGTTCAATGGTGGGAAAAGTACTCAATTGTCATACTTGAGTAAAAGTAAAGATACCTTAATAGAAAATCCCTCAAGTAAAAGTGAAAGTCACCCAGTAAAATAATACTTGAGTAAAAGACTAAAAGTATTTGGTTTTAAATATACTTAAGTATCAAAAGTAAATGGAATTTCCAAAACGGAAATCCAGGGGAACACTCCAACAGTCTGCCAGATCAGAGGTAGTAGGGATGACCATGGATGTTCTCTTGATAATTGTGTGAATTGGACAATTTTCCTGTTGAAATTTAGCGAGTACTTTTGGGTGTGAGGGAAAATGTATGGAGTCTTTACTCCAATTTTTTTTCATAATGTAGGGAAGTAATAGCAAAAGTTGGCAAAAATATAAATTTTCAAGTAAAATACAGATACCAAAAAACGACTTAAGTACAGTAGTACTTTCTAGTATTTTTACTAAAGTACTTTACACAACTGCCTACGTTTAAGGTTTATTTACAGGCCAACGCTGAAATAGAGCTGTTTTAGTTGGACTGACTAGATAGACTTGGTGCTTGGAATTGAAGTTTGAAATTAACAAGATCCTTACAAAAATGTACCATTTTAGTACAATTTTAAAAATTCCATGGTCCTATCATGTTATTTTTGGTCACTAACATGGCAGGAAAATACCATGGTACTGTAGCAATACCATGGTATTTTCCTGGTATGGTCGTGACCAAAAAACCATGGTCGTTTTTTAATTGTACTACCATGGCAGGTACACCCCGTGGTATTTGCACCACTACCATTGTATTTTCCTCCCATGGTAGTGTCAAAAAAAACAACATGATATTTTTTTAACTGTAGACTACTAGCTACCATGGTCCAAAAAAGAACCATGGTAGCACAATAAAAAAAACACCATGGTTTTGTACGAGCAGCAGGTTGTGAAAAATAAAAACATGGTAGTTGTTTACAATGTATTATGATGGTCTGTGTCCCACTGTTTTTTGGGTAAAGTGACCAAAAACGTAGTAATTTATGGTACTCAGATAATGCAACATTGACTACTTGCTCTGGCCTACTCGCTCTGGCATAGGCCTAATACCCTCTTAAACCCCTTTTGCTCATAGTGAAAAACCACAACACAAATGGTCTAGTAGTGTACCCTCTTAACCATTGGGACCTGGATTGTGTATGGTGAGAAGAATGATCTGAAACCTTAAAGATTTAAAATAGTTAGTTAATCTGGTGCTTCTCTCTACAATACCATTTTCAGTTGGCTCTCTTATTCAACTGACTTGGCTACTCTTATACAATTAAGTGATAATGCCCAGGAAGCGAGTGTTTGGAGGATATATTGGCATGGGTGTTCCTAGGGTCGAGACGAAGTCGAGGGCCGACAAATGGTGCCAATATATTCTCCAAACACTGGCTTCTCGGGCATTATCACTTTTATACAACAGGTTACCAACATATTAAAATAATTGTTGACAAATGTTATTTAAAACTTTATTTTGATTAATTTATTCATACTATTTCATCCTTCCACAAGATATAGTCCTGACACAAATCTAGGGTTGCTTCCCAAGCTGTCTGGTTGTTCGTTCTATTGGCTCAGTTGCTAGAGGTGCGACACAGTCGTTCAGTCTTTTTGTTCTGTATCTAGAATTATACAACAGGTGGGTTTAATCCTGAATGCTGTATGGTTAAAATCGCATTCCAGCCGGTGTCTATTCCACAAGTTACCACCGGCTAAATCTATGACCTTAAAATGCCTATTTATTCTGTTCCATCTGACTGCGCAATCCACTGTCTCATCAGCCCAACCAGGCAATTTATAAACTTGATCTCCACTATAAAAAGCATCTAGACGTTAGTCTAAAAGAAATGTGAGATAATATTTAGTTTTCAACAGCAGATATTTGTATAAACCTTGCTGTCTGTCTCTCCGACATTTGCATCAGGCCTAACAACACCCGTGCCAATATATCCTCCAAACACCGGCTTCTCGGGTATTACCACTTAAATAGCCAACATAGTAAAAAACTATTTATAAAAAGGTATTTGTTATCAGAAAGTATTACCCCTTTTTCACAGCAACTATTTCCCTTTTTCTTTGATGTTACAGACAATCTAGGACCAACAACAGTAGCCTGCCTTTATCAGAAACTTGCCCATACTGGTATATAAATTAATCAATATACCATCATACTTCAAAGTACCATCATACTTCAAAGCTAAAACCATGGTACATTTCCATTATTCAGATGTACAGTATACCATGGTATAAATTATGCAATACCACAGTAATATTTAGGTACAATGGCAGTACCATGGTATTACCATCATACTTCAAAGCTAAAACCATGGTCTATTTCCATGATTCAGACTCTACCATGGTACAGTATTAGTGAAAGTACCATAGTAGTACCATGATACATTTTTGTAAGGGGAGCTTACTGTTTAAATGCAGTGTTGTGCACAGCATTCAGTCTATTGATTGCATGCTTCTTCTGTTTACAAAACTATCTTTTACAGTAGGTCTCATCCATTGATGCCACTAGTTTTATACATATCAAAATATATATGAAGCATATTGTAACGACCCTGGGTTTATAAGCGCGGAAATCGACTTTGCCGCACGAGCACGCTTTTGCGGCACAGTCGATAGCGGCCGGACCTCGGGCTAGAAGGTCGAGGGTTCGAGACCTGCTCCCTGCCTGTTTCATTACAATATGTTTTACTCCAACCCAGCAAACATCACGGACTTTTTTAGGCTATGAATGAGCACTTTTTTTCGTGTACCATCATCTCGTTTAACGTTTGAGCGAAGTGAAGGAAGACAGTCTTCTCTTCTGTGTCCTACCTGTGTCCTCTCGAATTCGACGGAGTCGGTGACGGCGGCTTGCTTCGTTGTTGTAGTTGCTGCAGGTGCCCCAGACTAATGCTCCTCTGGAAACATTCGTTCTCAGTCTCTTCCAGCTTTAGCTCGGGGATCAAATGACTGTGATTTGCAAAAGCCATTTGGTTAGTTTATTGCTACACAATAAATGCGATGCTGCACTTCGCAAGGTTGTTAAAATGGAGGTCTACAAGCGTTGTTAGAGGTTGCACCGGGTGAAATGTTCTGTTTTTGCCCGCCCGCCTCCCTGTATCGATAGGTTGGCCTATTCTCCGACAGCGAGGGGCACGGGACAGAGTAGTGTGAGAGGAGAGGAGCTGCACTCCGCTGGGGGTGGAGTGGGTTGACGTGACACGGATGGGGTGCTTCACAGGCACCTGCCCCAGCGCCATCAGAAGAGAAAGTTTGAGCCCTGAGTCTGGATATAAAACATAAAAATGATAGGCCTACTACCCCTTATGTTTTTCAACATAAATGTTTTTACACTCAAAAGATTCAAAATGCAGGCTTTTAGAGTTTTTTTTCCAGTAGCCTGTTTTTCCCCAAAATAGAATGAAATGTGTTAATATGGGGGAAATTCCTCTAATTTCAGTGGCGTGTATTCATGGATGCCAAGGGATGCCAGGCTTCCCCGAAAAATTTAGGCCTACCAAGAAAAAAATATATAAAATAATGTATCTTTCGTCTCTCTGTGTTTCATAATTGTCCTTCAATTCGCAAGAGGCTGAATGTATCTCACCAGAGAAAGCATCCAAGCGAGCGAAACAGCTCCCCTCTGGCACTGTATGTGTAGGCCATCTATCTGATGCTGTCTGGTCAAAAATAGTATGACATTGTTGCCGCCTGTAGCATTGAATTCAAGGGAAGCCAGCGAGCTTTAGGCCTCCCTTGATAAAAAAGTATAAAATAATAGCCAATCAGCATTGAGCTAAACTGTGAATGGTCCTGGCTCACCCTCCAAAAAAGTGTTAAGGGAAGCCAGTTTGGAGTTGGCTTCACTCCAACCACATCCAAGAACAATAGTCTGGCACAGTGGATGTGTCATAATACCCATAAACTCGAGCGGTCAAACACGGAAATGGTTCCAATCGTTTTTTCACCATAAATGTTTCACATAGTGAATTTTACTAACACTTCAAACTAAGTATGTGTTTGGTGTAGGCTTAACCGTGTAATTCTCTCTCGGACAAGGTGAGTTTTATCAATATATTCGCCTCAATTTACTCTCAAAAATACGAAATGCTAATTAGCAACAGAGAAGACCTTCGCAAGACTACAAATTCCTGCAGGAAGCTCCTGCATGTCATCTCTAGCCGACCCTGTCAGCTACCGTTTACCAGCTCGATCAGAAACCTGTTCCCAATCCATGATGAATCCATTTGCTGTATTGAAATGAATTGAATAAAGTGTTGAACTTCTTCCGTCTTCTTTCTATGTCTTAGCTAGCCACCGACTATACTTTAGCTAGCTCACACTGAACAAAAATATAAACGTAACATGTTTCATGAGCTGAAATAAAAGATCCCAGACATTTTCCATACGCACAAAAAGCGAATTTCTCTCAAATTCGGTGGACAAATTTGTTTACATCCCTGTTAGTGACCATTTCTCCTTTGCCAAGATAATCCATGCACCTGACAGGTGTGGCATATCAAGAAGCTGATTAAAAGGCATGATCATTACACAGGTGCACCTTGTGCTAGGGACAATAAAAGGTCACTCTAAAATGTGCAGTTTTGTCAAACAACACAATGCCACAGATGTCTCAAGTTGTGAGGGAGCGTGCAATTGGCATGCTGACTGCAGGAATGTCCACCAGAGCTGTTTCCATATAATGTCGTGTTAATTTCTTTACCGAAAGCCGCCTCCAAATTCGTTTTAGAGAACTTGGCAGTACGTCCAACCGGCCTCACAACAGCAGACCAAGTGTATGGCGTTGTGTGGGCGAGTGGTTTTCTGATGTCAATGTTGTGAACAGAATGCCCCATGGTGGCATTGGGTTTATGGTGTGGGCAGGCATAGGCTACAGACAATGAACATAATTGCATTTTATCGATGACAATTTAAATTCACAGAGATACCGTGACGAGATAATGAGGCCCATTGAAAATGTCCCAGTTCTTCCATGGCCTGCATACTCACCAAACATGTCACCTATTGAGCATGTTTGGGGTGCTCTGGATCGACGTGTATGACAGCGTGTTCCAGTTCCCGCCAATATCAAGCAACTTCGCTATTTCCGACCTTATGGCATCTTTCAAGGATGAGCATAAGAGCATTGAAAGGGGAGAAGAGCACTATAAGTGCTCTTATGTAGCACATTTCTTAAAACAAATGTATTTCAAGGTGTTCAAAGTCATGCATTGAAAGGCATGTGGCACTTAACATCCTTCCTCTTGGCAGGTCTCTATAGGTGACCAGGGGATTCTCTACCACAAGCGAATACCTCCATGGAGCTCATAAGTGTAGCCATGCAGCCTATTTTGGCAGTTCATAATATCGGCTGTACGGATGTGGAATGCGAGTGGAGGAAGCCAGCCGGGCCCAACCAGGTGCAGTCAGTAGAGGACCCGGCCGAAGACTACAAACCTCTGTCCCGAGAGCCCACAGAGGATGATCTGCAGTGGCTAAACAACCGTCTCCGGGGTAGGTTCAGTGGAAAGGTCTCCTTGAACCTGAGCTAGAACAACCGCTAACCTCCCTGTCATCCCTGTCTGTACCGGACATTGTTAAAAAAACAAGGCCACCTGGAGCATGCAGGCATCCTGGCTGGCTATATAGCAGGCAACAGTTGACAGCGCACCAACCCCAACTGGCACAACATGAGGAGAGGGAGGTTGATGGCCAGCAATTATGGACCAGTGGTTAGTGCCAAGCGTGTTACTCTGTCGCTGCTTAAAAGGGTCCTCAGATTGCAGTCGTTTGATGGGGTGTTATCTGTAAAGGGGCACAGATAACAAAGAGGAGGCCATCAAGGCATTCGAAATGGCTACACGGATGGATGTACAGGAGTCAGGGCTTTGGGTCATGGGGTCTGGGATCCTGGATGCCTCACCGGATGGTCTGGTGGGCACCACAGCAGTGGTGGAGGTCAAGTGTCCCTATGGTGCAAGGGACCTTACCATTGAAGCGGGAGGGAGGGTCTTACCGCCTCAGTGAAGACAATCCTTACTAGCACCAGGTCCAAGGTTAGCTCCACTCCATCACTGGAAGGGACACCTGCTTCTTCGTTGTGTGGACCACCAAGGCCTCCATCACCATCCCCATCCAGCGTGACGAGCCCTGACAGACTCATATTGCTCCTCCCGCCAGTACCTGTTTTCAGGGAAGCCAATGGTAAAAACAATATCCCACATAGTTCATTCACACACACTAGGCACCCAGAATAGGTTATATTACATACGTATGTTTTTCTCAAAGCAGCCAACTAAAGTAATGTACTTAACTTTATCATGGGCACAGTGCAAAAAAACCCGCAGACACTCTGCCCTCTGTGGAATGAGTTTGACAGATGTGGCCTAGAGGGACGTCGGTCGGGGGAGCAGCTGGGCCACCTCGGGAGGAAGTGGAGCTCCCGACGCTCTGGTAGCTAAAATGTAGGCTCCAGCTGGGGCTGGAGGGACGTCGATCTGGTAAATAGCAGGACCACCTCGGGATGCAGTGGAAGTCCTGGCTGGTAGCCTCTTTGATGAGAGAGGTGTGTAGGGCCTCGCAGCTCATCTTCCTCAGGTTCATGATGGCTTCGTGGGGCAGTGTGGGCTGGGGTGGGTGGTGACAGGCATATCTTGGCAAGACGCACAGACTCTTCTTCGGGGCACCTCAACAGCTCAACTACAGCAGGTCAGAATCCAACGATACGAATGACTATGAAAAAATGGCTAGCTGGAGCTCGTCTGAGTGGATGGCTGTGAATGCCTTCACCCGCTAGTACTTAATGCTGAATGCTTAGGTTCTGCTCACTACAGCGTTGTCCAGTTAGGCCCATTGCTATACAGTTTGTCATCACAAACACACGTATACACACACAAACGCGGACACAGCTACTGCCATATGAAGATATTTATATGATTGTGGTTCTAAAAAAGGCAGAGTAAACAATCATTAGGATCCATGCAGAGCAATACACAATAATATACTCCATAGTAATAATACACAAACTCTACATGCACGGTAAGGAGATGTATAAACATAAGGTATGATATTATACCTACAAATGACTGTTGTAATGTAGCATGCAACACAAGGACATTTCAGTCATAAGAAATAACCATGTGACAGAGAGAAATGGAAGGAATGAAGATTTCAAGGCCGACCCCGGTATTGCAGGCAATTGTTTCCAGAAAACAGGATCCCCCAATCATAGTAAAATAAAATAAAATTTTATTTGTCACATGAGCCGAATACAACAGGTGTAGACCTTACAGTGAAATGCTTACAAGCCCTTAACCAACTATGCAGTTTTAAGATTTTTTTTAATCAAAATTGAAATATAACAAATAATTAAGGAGCAACAATAAAATAACTGTAGCGAGGCTATGTACTGTACAGGGGGTACCGGATCAGAGTCAATGTGCGGGGGGAACCGGTTAGTCGAGGTAATTGAGGTAATATGTACATGTAGGTGGAGGTAAAGTGACTATGCATAGATAATAAACAGAGCGTAGCAGCAGTGTAAAAATGGGGGGTGGGGAATATGGTGATCTTCGTCGTCAATATTCGTGGATTAAAAAAAATCCAACACATTCATGGACCAATACTTTCATCTATTTTACCAGATGTTTGTCCTTGAACCGATTACTTTAAAATCACACACAGGATAATTGAGTTGCTACCTGCAGCTGGTTTTGACATCACAATCCTGTGTAGAGAAGAGAGTGTACCTTATATGGTCATTGCACTCCACGAGAAAGATGTTCCAGTCTCTTCCCTTCCTACAAGCTGATATTAAAACTGACACAGCTATTTTTATGATCTCAGATTGCGCCACTTTCCTGTGTTTGTTCTTCAGGCAAACATGGCTTGTTCAGGATTAAACTGCACTAATCGTAATTCTAAGGAGGATCATGATCTTAATTTTGTCAGTAAGTCTGTCATCTAATTAAATAATGATCTTCACCTTCATATTTTTGTGTCAAGGCTTATGCTAGTAGAGGGTTAGCTAACAGATAGCCTAGCTTCCAATGCTAGCTATAGCATCATTTATTTTCTTACATTTCGTTTTAATTGTATATTTTCAATATTTTTATGATCTTCTGATTTCATCTCTTCAGTTTGTTTTGGAAAGAGAAAGGTTAATACTGAAGAGAAGAAAAAATCCAATCAGAATTTATCTTTGGCGGTACTGGGTAGAAAAACCAGGCTAGCTCAGCCAGCCATTGGCTAGGCCTTCAGAAGCTGGACAGAAAGCATCTGCCATTCAACTCTATTAGAGGAGAATTTTGGAGTGACAGTGGAATGAACCAATCACATTTTGGTACCGTTTGAAAAAAAGTGATGTGTCTTGGACAGTTTTAATTTGGCCCCCCAAGCTTTCTGAGCAAAAATAAAATAAAAAATATTTTTTTTGGGGGGTTGGACATAAAAGACTGTAAAAACACCAGCAATTCAGTTCCAAGTGATTATAATTTCAGAAATCTGTTCGTAACTATTCTCACATATAATAGCGAGATGTGATCGTATAGAAATGTAAGCAAAGTTGAAAATTATTATGATTTAGCTTCTTGAGGTCAATTTGCATTCTACAAATTATTTGTAATTATACTGAACAAAAATATAAACGCAAACATATAAAGTGTTGGTCCAATGTTTCATGAGCTGAAATAAATGATCCCAGAAATGTTCCACATGCCCAAAAACGTATTTCTCACAAATTGTATCCATTTTAGAATAAGGCTGTAATGTAACAAAATTTGGAAAAAGTCAAGAGGTCTGAATACTTTCCGAATGCACTGTATGTGTGTGTGGCGTCAATATGCATGTGTGTGTATGTGTTTTGTGTCTGTGTCCATGTGTGTGTGTGCTGGAGTGTCAGTGTGTATGTGTGATTGTGTGGATAGAGTCCAGTGAGTGTACATCGAGCCTGTGCAAGAGAGTCAGTGCAAAAATATAATAATAAATAATAATAAAATAAGGGGGTCAATGCAAATACTTCGGGTAGCCATTTGATTAACTGTTCAGCAGTGTTAGGGTTTTGGGGTAGAAGCAGTTAAGGAGCCTTTTGGTCCCACACATGCTCCGGTACCACTTGCCGTGCGGTAGCAGAGAGAAAAGTCCATGACTTGGGTGGCTGGAGTCTTTGACAGTTTTCAGGGCTTTCCTCTGACACCGCCTGGGATAGAGGTCCTGGATGGAGGAAGTTTAGCCTCTGTGATGTACTGGGCCTTACGCACTACCCTCTGTAGAACGGTCTGAATGGTCTATCCCACTTTGCCCTGGCTGCTGCAAGGAGGGATCCCCAGCTCAGCTCATCAAACAGACGCAATCAGCGCTTAATTCGGCCCATTTGCCATCCAGCCAAACTTTTTATTGTATAAATAATTTAGCTATTGTACGCTGAAGAAAAATATTAATGCAACATGTAACAATTTCAAAGATTTTACTGAGTTACAGTTCATGTAAGAAAATCAGTCAATTGAACTAAATTAATTAGGCCCTAATCTATGGATTTAACATGACTGGGAAGATAGATATGCATCCTCAAGCGAAAAAAAAGTACATTTTAATATATTACAAGTATACTAAAGTATACTTAAATATACCAAAAATTATAATAATATACTTCAAATATGAGATGTACTTTTCTAGTATATCTTAAGTATACTGCACTTTAAATATAATATATTTACACTGCAATACACATATTAAAGATGTACTTTAAAGTCATAGTTTTTTCACTGTTTTATTATACTATAAATATACTACCGTCAACCTTCAATACACTTATTTAAACTGTACTTTAAATTCATTGTTTTCAGTCTTTAAGTATACTATATGTTCTCTATCATTAAACTTAAACTACTCATTAAAACTGTACTTCATTTTCAAATGCTTGAATTGTAATTTTGTATATTCATTCAAAATACATTTAGAGTTGTTTATAAGTTGAAGCATTGATTTAAAAAAAAATGAAACTCTGCTTGTGAGTGATCAAGTACACTATAAGTATACAGTGCCTTGCGAAAGTATTCATACCCTTTGTATTTCTTCAACATTTATTGTATTACAAATTGGGATTAACATTTATTTAATTGTAATTTGTTGTCAACAGTGAACTGAAAATACTCTGTAATGTCAAAGTGGAAGCAAAGTAAGACGAATAAAAATGTGATAACTCAAATATAAGTATTCAGCCCCTTTGTTTAGGTAAGCCTAAATTAGTTCAGCAGTAACTTTTAGCTTAACAAATCACATATGTTACATGGACTCTGTGTGAAATAATAGGGGTTGACACGATTTTGTTATGACTAACCCTTCCTCTGTCCCCCATATATACAACATATTTAAGGTCCCTCAGTCAAGTATTGAATTTCAAGCACAGATTCAACTACAAAGACCAGGGAGCCTTTTGAACCGCCCCATAACAGGACAGTGATTTGGTAGATTGGTAGGGTAACAATATCAAATCAGACATTGAATATATCTTTAAGCGTGGTCAAGTTAATTATTATGCTGTGGATAATGTATTAAACCACTCAGACACATCAAAGATACAGTCATCCTTCTGAACTGAGCTACTACAGGAGAGGAATGAAACTGCTAAGGGATGTTACCATGAGGCTATTGGTGATAGTAAAACAGTTACAGAGTTCAATGGCTGTGATGGGAGAAAACTGAGGATGGATCAAAAACAGTAGTGACTCAACAATAATGATTAAGTGACAGAGTGAAAAGAACAATACAAATATACAGAACAAAAATATCCCAAAACATACATCTTGTATGCATCTAGGCATTAAAGTAATACTGCAAAAAAAGTTTGGGCCTAAATGCAAAGCCTTATTATGTTTGGGGCAAATCCAACACAACACATCACTGAGTAACTGCCACCTTATTTTCAAGCATGGTGGTGGCTGCATCATGGTATCGGTATGATTGACGTCATCAAATACTGAGGAGTTTTTCAGGATAAAAAGAAACGGGATGGCGCTAAGCACAGGCAAAATCCCAGAGGAAAACCTGCTTCAGTCTGCTTAACAACAGACACTGGGAGAGGAATTCACCTTTCAACAGGACAATAACCTACAACACAAGGCCAAATCTACACTGGAGTTGCTTACCAAGAAGTCAGTGAATTTGCCTGAGTGGCCAAGTTACAGTTTTGACTTAAATCTGCTTGTAAATCTATTGAAAATGACTGTTTTGCCATGATCCACAACATTTAGACAGAGCTTGAAGAATTATGAAAAGAATAAAGGGCTAATATTGCACAATCCAGGTGTGTAAAGCTCTTAGAGATTTACAGAAGAAGACTTACCTCTGGTATCGCTGCCAACAGTGTTTCTAGCATGTTTTGACTGAATACTTATGCAATGACAATATTTGAGTTATTTAATTTATATCAATCTTTAAAAAATATATATAACAAAAAATGGCCACTTTGACACAGTATTTTGCATAGATTACAAACTTACAATTAAATACATTTTAATCTCACTTAGTAACAATAAAATGTGAAGAAATAAAGGGATATGAATATTTTGGCAAGGCACATGATGTCACGACTTCCGCCGAAGTCGGTCCCTCTCCTTGTTCGGGCGGTGTTTGGCGGTCGGCGTCGCCGGCCTTCTAGCCATCGCCGATCCACTTTCCATTCGATCCACTTTCCATCCACTTTCCATTTGTTTTGTCTTGTCTTCCCACACACCTGGTTCCATAATTACATGTTGTGTATTTAACCCTCTGTTTCCCCCATGTCCGTGTCTGGAATTGTTTATTGTAAATGTATGTGCACGTTATGTCTGGTGTGCGAAGGGGTTTTGTCCCATTGTATATATATTGTTTTTGTTCACAGTGATTTTTATTATTAAACTGCGCCATTGTAACACAGTCTTTGCTCTGCCGCCAGTACGCACTCCTTACACATGAGTTTTGAAGTACTTTCTGATTTCCTGTTCAGAAGAGAGCAGAGAAATGATAATGGTAACAATTGTCTATTCCACATAAGGAAATATGCACAGCTGAGGAACATGCTTCTTTTTAATATCCTAAGAAAATATACTAAAGTATCCTTTCCAAAAAACATATTTAACTTAAATGTCCACAAAATATATTTAAAGTATACTTTCAAAAACGCATGTTAAAAATATTTTGCATGTTACCGAGCATCCTTTACTGCAACTGAAGTTTGATTTATAATGTGATATTGTTCCTCATATTTAGCTTATTCAAATGTTTTGATGTTCATTTTCAAACTGAATAAAGTTTTACTTTTAATTACAAATGACATATTACACATTACACATTTTATTGAAATGTTAATTTATCACCGTAATATCTACAACTAAAGTGTGACATCTGACTGATGCACAGTTCTCTACAATGTTACATGTACATTTCTAATCTAGAAGCAACTGCTTGCTAAATAGTATGTTAGCAATAGCTGAGATGATGTCTTGGTCAATCAATGTAACCTTTACATGGCTAATGACAATAACTACTATGGTGTAGGAGTATAAGTGTACTTGTTCAACTGTACTAGAAACACAATTAAAATTCACTTCTTTGTAAAGGAAATTCAGGAATTCTAATTCAAATACTATTTAAAATATTTTGAATTTATGAGAAATACATGTCAAAGTATATTTGTTTTGCTCTTTATCAATCAATCAATCAATTTTATTTTATATAGCCCTTCGTACATCAGCTAATATCTCGAAGTGCTGTACAGACACCCAGCCTAAAACCCCAAACAGCTAGTAATGCAGGTGTAGAAGCACGGTGGCTAGGAAAAACTCCCTAGAAAGGCCAAAACCTAGGAAGAAACCTAGAGAGGAACCAGGCTATGAGGGGTGGCCAGTCCTCTTCTGGCTGTGCCGGGTGGAGATTATAACAGAACTATGCCAAGATGTTCAAAAATGTTCATAAGTGACAAGCATGGTCAAATAATAATCATGAATAATTTTCAGTTGGCTTTTCATAGCCGATCATCAAGAGTTGAAAAACAACAGGTCTGGGACAGGTGGCGGTTCCATAACCGCAGGCAGAACAGCTGAAACTGGAATAGCAGCAAGGCCAGGCGGACTGGGGACAGCAAGGAGTCACCACGGGCGGCAGTCCCGACGCATGGTCCTAGGACCCAGGTCCTCCGAGAGAAAGAAAGAGAGAAGGAGAAAATTAGAGAGAGCCAAGATTTTCAAAATGTTCATAAATGACAAGCATGGTCAAATAATAATCAGGAATAAATCTCAGTTGGCTTTTCATAGCCGATCATTAAGAGTTGAAAACAGCAGGTCTGGGACAGGTAGGGGTTCCATAACCGCAGGCAGAACAGTTGAAACTGGAATAGCAGCAAGGCCAGGCGGACTGGGGACAGCAAGGAGTCACCACGGCCGGTAGTCCCGACGTATGGTCCTAGGGCTCAGGTCCTCCGAGAGAAAGAAAGAGAGAAGGAGAAAATTAGAGAGCGCCAAGATTTTCAAAATGTTCATAAATGACAAGCATGGTCAAATAATAATCAGGAATAAATCTCAGTTGGCTTTTCATAGCCGATCATTAAGAGTTGAAAACAGCAGGTCTGGGACAGGTAGGGGTTCCGTAACCGCAGACAGAACAGTTGAAACTGGAATAGCAGCAAGGCCAGGCGGACTGGGGACAGCAAGGTGTCATCATGCCCGGTAGTCCTGACATATGGTCCTAGGGCTCAGGTTCTCAGAGAGAAAGAGAGAACGAGAGAATTAGAGAGAGCATACTTAAATTCACACAGGACACTGGATAAGACAGGAGAAGTACTCCAGGTAACCAACTGACCCTAGCCCCCCGACACATAAACTACTGCAGCATAAATACTGGAGGCTGAGACAGGAGCGGTCAGGAGACACTGTGGCCCCATCCGAAGAAACCCCCGGACAGGGCCAAACAGGAAGGATATAACCCCACCCACTTTGCCAAAGCACAGCCCCCGCACCACTAGAGGGAAATCCTCAACCACCAACATTACAATCCTGAGACAAGGCCGAGTATAACCCACAAAGGTCTCCACCACAGCACAAGCCAAGGGGGGGCGCCAACCCAGACAGGAAGATCACGTCAGTAACTCAACCCACTCAAGTGACGCACCCTTCCTAGGGACGGCATGAAAGAGCACCAGCAAGCCAGTGACTCAGCCCCTGTAACAGGGTTAGAGGCAGAGAATCCCAGTGGAGAGAGGGGAACCGGCCTGGCAGAGACAGCAAGGGCGGTTCGTTGCTCCAGAGCCTTTCCGTTCACCTTCACACTCCTGGGCCAGACTACACTCAATCATATGACCTACTGAAGAGATAAGTCTTCAGTAAAGACTTAAAGGTTGAGACCGAGTCTGCGTCTCTCACATGGGTAGGCAGACTGTTCCATAAAAATGGAGATCTATAGGAGAAAGCCCTGCCTCCCGCTGTTTGCTTAGAAATTCTAGGGACAATTAGGAGACCTGCGTCTTGTGACCGTAGAGTACGTATTGGTATGTACGGCAGGACCAACTCGGAAAGATAGGTAGGAGCAAGCCCATGTAACGCTTTATAGGTTAACAGTAAAACCTTGAAATCAGCCCTTGCCTTAACAGGAAGCCAGTGTAGGGAAGCTAGCACTGGAGTAATATGATCAAATTTCTTGGTTCTAGTCAGGATTCTAGCAGCCGTATTTAGCACTAACTGAAGTTTATTTAGTGCTTTATCCGGGTAGCCGGAAAGTAGAGCATTGCAGTAGTCTAACCTAGAAGTAACAAATGCATGGATAAATTTTTCTGCATCATTTTTGGACAGAAAATTTCTGATTTTTGCAATGTTACGTAGATGGAAAAAAGCTGTCCTTGAAACAGTCTTGATGTGTTCGTCAAAAGAGAGATCAGGGTCAAGAGTAACGCCGAGGTCCTTCACAGTTTTATTTGAGACGACTTTACAACCATCAAGATGAATTGTCAGATTTAACAGAAGATCTCTTTGTTTCTTGGGACCTAGAACAAGCATCTCTGTTTTGTCCGAGTTTAAAAGTAGAAAGTTGTCAGCCATCCACTTCCTTATGTCTGAAACACAGGCTTCTAGCGAGGGCAATTTTGGGGCTTCACCATGTTTCATTGAAATGTACAGCTGTGTGTCATCCGCATAGCAGTGAAAGTTAACATTATGTTTTCGAATAACATCCCCAAGAGGTAAAATATATAGTGAAAACAATAGTGGTCCTAAAACGGAACCTTGAGGAACACCGAAATGTACAGTTGATTTGTCAGAGGACAGACCATTCACAGAGACAAACTGATATCTTTCCGACAGGTAAGATCTAAACCAGGCCAGAACTTGTCCAAAAGAATATGGTGATCGATGGTGTCAAAGGCAGCACTAAGGTCTAGTAGCACGAGGACAGATGCAGAGCCTCGGTCTGACGCCATTAAAAGGTCATTTACCACCTTCACAAGTGCAGTCTCAGTGCTATGATGGGGTCTAAAACCAGACTGAAGCATTTCGTATACATTGTTTGTCTTCAGAAAGGCAGTGAGTTGCTGCGCAACAGCTTTTTCTAAAATTTTTGAGAGGAATGGAAGATTCGATATAGGCCGATAGTTTTTTATATTTTCCGGGTCAAGGTTTGGCTTTTTCAAGAGAGGCTTTATCACTGCCACTTTTAGTGAGTTTGGTACACATCCGGTGGATAGAGAGCTGTTTATTATGTTCAACATAGGAGGGCCAAGCACAGGAAGCAGCTCCTTCAGCAGTTTAGTAGGAATAGGATCCAGTATGCAGCTTGAAGGTTTAGAGGCCATGATTATTTTCATCATTGTGTCAAGAGATATAGTACTAAAACACTTAAGTGTCTCTCCCGATCCCAGGCCCTCGCAGAGCTGTGCGGATCCAGGACAGCTAAGCCCTGGAGGAATACGCAGATTCAAAGAGGAGTCCGTAATTTGCTTTCTAATGGTCATGATCTTTTCCTCAAAGAAGTTCATGAATTTATTACTGCTGAAGTGAAAGCCATCCTCTCTTGGGGAATGCTGCTTTTTAGTTAGTTTCGCAACAGTATCAAAAAGAAATTTTGGATTGTTCTTATTTTCCTCGATTAAGTTGGAAAAGTAGGATGATCGAGCAGCAGTGAGGGCTCTTCGGTACTGCACGGTACTGTCTTTCCAAGCTAGTCGGAAGACTTCCAGTTTGGTGTGGCGCCATTTCCGTTCCAATTTCCTGGAAGCTTGCTTCAAAGCTCGGGTATTTTCTGTATACCAGGGAGCTAGTTTCTTATGACAAATGTTTTTCGTTTTTAGGGGTGCAACTGCATCTAGGGTATTGCGCAAGGTTAAATTGAGTTCCTCAGTTAGGTGGTTAACTGATTTTTGTCCTCTGATGTCCTTGGGTAGGCAGAAGGAGTCTGGAAGGGCATCAAGGAATTTTTGTGTTGTCTGAGAATTTATAGCACGACTTTTGATGCTCCTTGGTTGGGGTCTGAGCAGATTATTTGTTGCGATTGCAAACGTAATAAAATGGTGGTCCGATAGTCCAGGATTATGTGGAAAAACATTAAGATCTACAACATTTATTCCATGGGACAAAACTAGGTCCAGAGTATGACTGTGGCAGTGAGTAGGTCCAGAGACATGTTGGACAAAACCCACTGAGTCGATGATGGCTCCGAAAGACTTTTGGAGTGGGTCTGTGGACTTCTCCATGTGAATATTAAAATCACCAAAAATTAGAATATGATCTGCTATGACTACAAGGTCTGATAGGAATTCAGGAAACTCAGAGAGGAACGCTGTATATGGCCCAGGAGGCCTGTAAACAGTAGCTATAAAAAGTGATTGAGTAGGCTGCATAGATTTCATGACTAGAAGCTCAAAAGACGAAAACGCCATTTTTTTTTTTGTAAATTGAAATTTGCTATCGTAAATGTTAGCAACACCTCCGCCTTTGCGGAATATACTTAAGAACAAAAAAGAACAAAAGAACAAAAGAACAAAAAAGTGTCTGAATTTAGAACATTTTAAATGTAGCAAATATACTGAAATGCTAATAAAATACAATAAAATGTACATTAAATGCATTACATGGATTTAAAATTGTTCCAGGTGATGGCGGATGGGCCTCATGATCTCATCACGGTATCTCTGTGCATTCAAATTGCCATTGATAAAATGAAATTGTGTTGTTGTCCGTAACTTTGCCTGTCCATACCATAACGCCACCACCACCATGGGGCAACATTTGAAAGAAATACGCTTTTTGTGCTCATTGAACATTTTTTCAGCTCACGAAACATGTTCAGTGTATTTCAAACCAAACACATAACATTTGTAATAATTTATGGTCATAAATTCATTAAAGCACAGAACATTCACAACCACACATTTGAAACCTAAGAGCATTTATTGAGAGGCAGAGGGAGGAAGCAAGAGCTTAATAGAGTCTTTGAAATGGAACAGCCTTGTGTGAGTCACATCTGCTAACAAATGCTGACAATTCAGGATCAATCCGATTTTTTACTCCCTCTGGATTTGATACATCATGTGTATTGCAGCATTTTTTCTTCTTGTTTAAATGTGTATTTTGGGGGATCACAACCGAGAGGTGCATACACCACCACCTACTGTACTGGAGTATGGCCTCCCTATTCATACATTTCTCTACATCGCCAATTTTAATTACGGATGTTTAAAATACTTATTTTCCGGACATTGAAAATATGTATTTTCCTGATGTTGAAAATGCGTATTGTCTGGACCTGGAAATCAGTTTCATTTTCGGTTCTGAATGAAAGTTGAAAAGACATAATTTACAGATGTTTCACACTGCTCCTTAGCCCATTGCTAAGAGCCTTGCACGTTCTAAAGTGGGCTAGCACCATTCTTAGCCCAGGGCTATTTGGCCCTGCACCGGCAGGGTTGGCACCAACTTTTCGGGGCTATCCCCAGAAACACGGTACCAAAATATCCAGTTTGAAACGGGGTCAAGAACAACGCATATAATTTTCATTCTCCAATCACAAAATCTGCACATTCACTGAATTTGCATAGGCTTGTGATGCGTTCTGCAGCTATTTTGATAAGTAAATGTATACTTGGACAAAAACCTGATTAAAAAAAACAAAATATATACTCATCTGTGCAAATACTTTGGTTGATATGGCTAACAAAAACGGTTGGTATGCAGGCTGGCTAATGTGTTCTCACAATTTCCATCTGTTTTCATAGCTTTTCAATTGACATTTAATAAGATATTACTATCCATGATAATAATATTGCATGATTTTGCCTGGATCAGAAACGTTTATGTCTCGTACGTAGCATTCTCTGTACAAGGGCGAGATCCTATTTCAAAAGTGAAACTTTGTTTCCAAGGTCAGACAGGCAGACAGTGAGGTTTACAAACCGTCAGCGATGGAAACACAATGCCCGGCTAAAAGCAAGAGGACATAATGTGTTAATAAATACCTTACTTATAACATTGTTTGCGTGGCAGAGATAGATTGTTGGTCACATGGATGTGTTTGTCCGTTAGCCCAGCGCTTTGGAATACAAGTGTGAATCCTTAGCCCACGTGAAAAGCTTAGGCCTGGGTTATTAAATGTTAGTGTGAACACAGGATAAGCTAGCTCAGGGCCAGTCTTAGCCTGGGGCTAAGATAGCCCAGGGCTACAAACAATGCAGTGTGAAAAGGCCTATACATTCAATGAAGTAAGCATTATAACACAACTATTTTAATATAGGAAAAAGGAGCCAACTGAAGATTGCAATATATAATATTTGTTATTGTCACATGCACTTGCACATCCTGTCACATGCACTTACTAGCTTTTTCAAAAGCTTTAAAACTGTCTGCAATGATGTTCAAAGTAGGCCAACCTATAGAAGAAACCAACAGACCAGTTCAACTACAATAACATTCCTTGTACAGGTTACTTTTATTTACTGTTTTGCAACAGAAATCGTTTACTCCAAACGGAAAACTATTGGACAAATTCAGGTAGGTCCCGTTTCGTTCCACTTGCTTTGTTTGCTTCCATTTGGTTCTCAAGCGGTAAATGGTTCCCATTGAAAGACGTAATGAATACACCCCAGGTGTGCTAGCTCTGGAATAGATCAATGGCTGAGGGTCCCTGAGGAGAGGTTTTAGAACAGTATCACACACTGTGTAATGAAATGGCTATTGTTTACCACTAGAGTGCCTCATTGCCCTTCTTATTGTAAAATGAGCGCTCTAGTTGGCCAGAGAATGTTTCTACACGTATTACTAGTATATGTACATGTAACTGCCAAAATAAACAAAAACCTTGAGGAAATGAGGGATACCAAGTAAATTGAAAGCAGGTGATTCCACACAGGTGTGGCTCCTGTCATGTATAAAAATGCAGAGTTGCCCATTATTTTGGCTACCATGGCTAGAAAAAGAGATCTCAGTGACTTTGGAAGAGATGTCTCAAAGGAATGTAGGGGATTTAAAGGGTGTGTGTGTGTGTTCAACCCAATTGAACAGTTATGGGTGATTCTGGAATGCTGAGACAGCGTTTTCCACCACTATCAACAAAATACCAAATTATGGAATTTCCCATGGAAGAATGGTATCACATCCCTGTAATTAAGTTACAAACACTTGTAGAATCTACGCCAAGGCGCATTGAAGCTGTTCTGGCGGCTCGTGGTGGCCCAACACCCTATTAAGACACTTTATGTTGGTGTTTCCAATATTTTGTCAGTAGTCTACAGTGTCATTGCCAATGAAACAAACAGATGGGGAATCTTGAGGACAGTGGTTGGTTGGTTGGTTGTTGTTCTTGTGTGTTGCTGCAGAGTCACAGCAAATTGACTCTCCTCATTCGATCAATTAGAAGGTCAGCTGTCTCACTGTCCAGCAGTTTCCATGATTATAATGGTTATTTATGACTTTGCTTGTAGACACCCTAATCTGGAGGGACATTGTGCAGATGGACATTGTTTGCGAGCCCACTCCGTTGAAGAGCCGCGCTCAAGGACACAACAGCACGCAGACTCCATCTGGTGTTTCACACAGCAACTTTATGGTCAGCCGTCTAATATGCCCTTCACTGCCCCATCAAATGTTGAGATGGAATCGTCTGTATTCTGATTGGCTCTGTGGATATTGTCTGTGTCTGAGAAACCCCAGGGGTCAAATTGTAGAATGATCTGAGATGTCAAGGGGAACTCTTTTTTTTAAAATATGTATTTTTTGGAGTTTTGGGGGGGGGGGCAGTGACAGGCTTGAATAGAAGGGAGATACTGAGGCAAAAAGGCCTGGATTCAATCCCACACAGGCAGGGGGATCATGCATGTGTCTGAGTCAGGGGCCTTAACCGCTAGGCTAGATCAACTCCAGGCACTAGTATGTGTATTTCTATACTTTACGGCCAGTTTCCCAGACACCAATTAAGTCCTAGACCAAAAAGCATGGACAGTAGAACATCTCCATTGAAATGGCTTAATGTGTTCAGGAAACCGATATGTGTGTCTGCATATCTGAAGTAGAGAACAATCAAACCAAGTGGCTCTTCATCAAATGCTTTATTACAAACCAAAACAGTACTTATTCAGATAGTGTACAAATATACCATTTTCACTCGAGAGGGAGGTATATATATATGGCCTTTTTGGTTTACCACAACTCAAAGTAACTGCATGGCATTGTCAATCAAAGAAAATAGAGTGAGAGAAAACATATTGTCCTTCTAACAGTGTCGGGGTGTTAAAAGGACTAAATGCAAGTAAAACACAAACAGAGGGGACAGTTTAAGAAAGTGCAAAGTACTTCCGATTGAATACTTAACCCAAACAAAGAAACTCAAAATGAATAAAAAAAATTATAAAACCTTCCTTATTTACAGTCATAGTATTTGTTTTAAGATGACCATTTATATATTTATTGAGGCAAAAATACCGGTTTGTTTTTTCTCTAGTTAAGTATCAGTGACATGCATATCCATCGTTTTTCAGCTTTGGATGGGTTCCTTCTCCCTTTAACGTTCCACTGTATGCATGGTTTCTAACAGAGGTCCCATCACTCAACCCATAGTGGAGGTCTTCAGAGTAGACAGACACTAATGAATGACATCAAGATGCACGTTTTGTACTAGCTAAACTAGGGTAATGTCCTTTTGGAGTCGGCACGTGGTGAAAAGGCAATGTAATGCCTGTGGTTCACGTTATTCCAATTCCCAGCATGGTTTGGAGCAGACGGTCTTTCCATTCCTCCTGTCTGCCAAGAAAGACATTCCAATGAAAAAAGGTGGAAATCTTAATGACTCAGGACGCAGGGCGCTCCGCCACGGCTGAATCAGATGGGCAGCGAAAGGTAGCTAGCAAACCAGGGAAAGAGCCACCCGGAAAACCATTCCCGGTACGTATCACACCCCATCAAACGGCCATAAAAGCTGCATTCAATCAGCCACTAAGCCTCTCTATATTGGCTTTCAGCAGTATTATGGGACATTCTAAGAGGGTTGTGGTGGGTAATCACTATTAAGGAGCTCTCACTCAGGTGTCATCCACTCATCTTGCCACTCATCCATCTCCTGGTTTAAGGGAGCTTTTCAAACAGCATTGGGCAAGCTAGAAGTACTCAAGAGACTCACCGAGACAAAGCTGCTGATTTCTTTTCGCTCTTGGAACTGCCCACGATTCAGGAGATCATTTCACCTTAACAACTGGAGTGACATTATAAAAAAAAAAAATATTACTAAAGGTGAATCTGGTGGATTTCAACCAGGCATGAACCAAAGCCAGGTTAACTTGTAATGTTTTTCAAGGAGTATAGACTCCTGAGTACCCCTGTCCTGGTTCCAACCATTTCAGTGGCCAGAGTGTGAGTGCACTCTTATGCCCTCTGCACTGTGGGATGAGTAGAGCCCGCTCCCTCCTGGGTGATCTAAGATGAGTGTGCTGGTTTATCCTGGAGGGCGCCACAGCATCGTTCACTTCAAATACCTCCTGACATCTCATCCATCACATGAACTGTTTTGCGAGGGAGCCAAAATAAGGGGTGTCTCGCCGGGAGGAAGCAGTCATAATGCTGAAGGACCAACGTGCTGGCAGACAAGAATATCGCTATGCAAAAGTGATGCCTTTGGATCTGAGGAGAGCTCAGGCAAAAGTTGACATTTAAGTCCGATAGAAGGATAGGGCATAATCCAACTTTCAGCCGGGACATTTAATTGAGTTTGAGTTTAAATTCTGTGTTTGGCCACCACGAAGAGACTTTGATAGAATGATTTGAGTTTGGCTGAAACTAGTATGACTACATGGCTAAACAAACTCACTCAAAGCAATTGTCCTTTTCATTCCTCATCTGCTTGAATAGAATCAATCTCAGATGTACCGTACCGTAGCGTTAACCATTCAAAACGGTGAAGCTGTATTCTTTAATGTTTTGTGAATAATACTTTTCTGTAATGTGTTCAATTAAAAAAGGCACTCTTCAGGATCATAATTGCCGTTCCTCTATAATTACAAGGTGCCGAACCAACACATATATTATGATGTGTAATGGCCCTTTGTTCATTTTCCAATAATACAGAACATATTTAGCATGTTTTCAGCTACATACACAGTTCAAATGCAGGGGATTCAACGTATTACTGCAAATCTCTGCTCTTCATTGAAAAATAAGAAGGATTGATCCAATGACTTTATATACTGCAAGATATATCAACACATTCATTAGTTTGTTCATTCAACCGGATTAACGGACATGCTATTTACACAACACAAACAACAACCATTTTCATCAAACATCAACAGTGGCACTTTATCGATAGGGCTTATGTGCATCCATTTATTAACAATCCTTAAACATTCTGAGGAATCTGAGATAAATGACATAAACTATTCTCCACAGCAATACATATCACAGCCATGAATAATCCCCTATGATGACCATAGGGGATTATATGTCATATATTCCTATGGGTTTATATGACACTGTCCATGAACATGGGAAGATAACATTACATATGTCCAGACTTGTTAAGTGCATAGTGCTGGATACACAGAAAACATGGAAGCAGGGGAAATCAATACAGATATGTCCATGTTGCTGCGAGTGACCCATGTGCAGGTATATAGGGTGACAGGTGACGTGTCTATGTGGAGTCTCTTACTTACTTACTTTTACTTAAGCTATATCATCTTTGTACAATAACAGGAAACCATCCCTCTTGCATCAGCAGCAGACTTTCATCCACTCTCATTGGTTTGGCGATCGATTGGTGCTTCCCTCCCTCCTCTCTGAGCCAATCACCATGCCTGCTGGCCTTGGTGTGAATCCAGGGATACATGGAGGTGTGCGATGCCATCAAAGCAGTCTCAGAGATGTTGATTGCTCCGTGTGGCTCGGTCTGAGAGTTTGGCAGGTGTGGTGCCTAGGCAAGCCCGGGAAAGCAGGTGTTTGGAGAGCTGTTTACTTTCCCTGTCTGTTTTTGATTTTTTGTTTTGTCTGCCGTCTCGTTTAATCTGGTCGGAAGCAGGTGGCGTGAGACACCCAGACACCCTGGCCTGTTCTCTGGGGAGCTATGCAGCCCGTGTTTCTCCTTTGTTTATTCTTTTCTAGTCCTCTGTTTGCTCTAATGCCCTCCCTCCGTCCATAACCCTCCCACTTTCACGACTCTGTCAATTTGGTTTAAAAATACCTAAAATCTACTTAGGGTCCTCCCCCTGTTCCTGCCACCTCAGAGTATGATACACATCACTGCCCGCGTTAGCAAAATCAGACAAAAATACAACGAAAGTTCTGTCGTCACGGGAAGGGAATAGTTTTCGCTCTGTATTGTACAGGAGAGGGGGGCAAAAACTCTTCTTAAGAAAATCTTCCCTTCATAAGAATGCTCTCAATTACAATTTTAGATGGCGACTATGAGTAAGGGGGAGTTTTACTTTATGGTATAGCTGGTTTTCACAGGGTCTCTGGGGGCAGGCTGGGGGTTGCTGTCAGCTGTGTATGGGTGCTTCTTGTTTCTGTCTGTCTAAGTCCACTCCTTTGTTCCTCCCTTCCCTCTACACAGTCTGGAAGGCCTTGGTCTGGGCAGGGATCATGACCGGCGTTGCCCCCATGCGGGCCAGGTTCCTGGGGCTCAGTTTGGGGGGAGGGCTGGGCTTGGCCGGGGCCGTGCGGGGCTCTGGGGTTTTGGGAACCACTTGTGTGTAGGCGGGGGGCTGTTGGAGGAAGCTGGGGGGCTGGCCGTTCTCCTTGAGGGTGGCCACGGCAGGCAGGCGGGCGTGGGGCCCCCGGGGTGCGCTGGTGTGAACCATGGATTGGGTGGAGGAGGTGCCTGAGCGGGAGCTGCCAGAGTGGGATGAGAGAGAGTTGGGCTTTACCAGTTTGGCCTTGGGAGCCTCAGCATCCTCCCTGAGACAGAGACAAAGACAGGTGTGGCTCAGAACATCGAAGGAATAATTGGTACTATTAATGAAAATAAAAACCTTCCACATAATGCACAATGAGTGCATTAAAGCACATTTATAATGGTTTTAATGCAATGCATAATGCATAACAATACACAACATGTATGTCAGCATCCATTGTTAACTTTTACGTCTTCATATAATTATTTGACTGGCCAAATACATGGCACTTTGAATGCCTGAATAACTGGTGTCCACTTCTTACAATGAACCCTAGTTAGATCAAGTTACGACAGCACATCAACAACATGCGATTGATCATCACAACGTCATTTGCAACCCCTCACCTTTTCTAAACAGTAGTCTGACCTCAGACCGTGTGTGTGTATGTGTGAATGTGAGTGTGTGTGTACAAGTGGGTGTGTCGCCACTAATGCTCCATATGTAAACAGGACCGAAGCGACTGTCTGCTCTGTGACTCTTCCCTCGCCGTGCCACTCCATTATTGATGCACAGCCATCCCCCCGTGCCTGCATAATTCAGCCTGACACTTGCAAATAGGCAACAGCGTGGATGCTACGCTATCGGCCAAAAATAGCTGCTGTTGTAACAAGCACTGCCAGCAGCATTATCAGACATAATTTAGATGCTGGAATCTGCTTTAAGAGGTGAGGTGCGGCTGTAGTGGAGCTACAGTACCGGCGGGATAGGGAGGAAAGGGGATGGTATACATAGGTTGGAGAGAGGATGCTACGCAGTCGGGTTTAAGTGGTGGTGGTGGTGTAAACCTGTGTTGGTGAACAGAGTGAAGTCCTTTTTTGTATCAACTAGGTGAGGGTTTTTCCCCACCCTATCTGTTTATGTATTTACTTTTTGTTCATTCTGGTTGATTTTGTTCTGTATATTTGATGATCTGGAAATGAACCCACACCAACCTAAATGTGTTTGCGTCTGTGTGTGTACCTGATCTCGTTAGGGGTCTCCTCCTCCTCGTATTTCTTCTTCTCCTTCTTGCGGAACACCAGCCAGATGATGAGGATGATGAGGAGGACGCCGAAGGACACACCCACCACGGCACCTGCCACCACACCCATGCCCCGCACATCTGAAACGCACACAAAGATAAATATGATTCACAGGTTGGGAGAAAGTGATAGCTATTACTGTTTTGAAGTCCAACAGATCATTTTTGGTAACATCTATGGGGTTATAATATGAGGCAGTGTGTGTGTTTGTGTTGGTTATAGCCTGGGCTACTTACAGTGTATCTTGACCTCTACGGTGCAACTCTCCTCTCCCACATCGTTGCTGGCGGTACATTTATACACCCCAGTACTCTCCTTGGTCAGGTTCCTCAGTGTCACTATCTCTGAGTTCTTCAAATCTTACACAAGAAAAAACAACAGGACAAGGTACAGTGATTGTGATGCAATTTAAAGCTTTTCTCAACTACCACATCCAGAAACACCATTGCAGGGGATGGCTATTTGGACAGTGCCTGAACAACCACCGAATTGTGATAGCTAAGAATGTAAACTAATTCAGAGTGACCATCCAAACTGGTGTCTCTACTGCATGTTCCTGCAAGGTCACTTTCATAATGTTTCTGTGGATGTGTGATGAATAGTACTGTTCTCTGTTTCTGATATAGACTACTGCTTTTTGGACCAATGCTCATTGGCCCAATCCCAAACTATTAGGGGCTAGCGGCCCCTAATAGGATTCGATAAGAATCCTATTAGGGGCTAGCGGCCCCTAATAGGATTCGATAAGAATCTGCGGCATTGCATTATAGCTGTACATTACCCTCTGATAGACTAGGGGGAGTTTTCGCCATATTACCTAAACTATCCAATGCTAGAAGATCTACAGTACACAAAAACATAAGGCGTAGGGGCTGGTGTTTGATTTGGGATTGGACAACTCAGACCTTTGCTGTAATAGATGTGACTGTGGCCAGTTTCCCAGAACAGGTACATGTAGATAAGGGATTGTTATTGAATAAGAACTTGGTCGAGTCTGCATGGGAGTAGTGTCTCTCCCAACACTTGAATGGACACAAATAAGGAATTCTTGATGTGGTAGATCTGATTTGAAATTGGTCTGGCATTCTGACACATACTTTAATTACATAAGTATGTTCTGTCCCAAAAGCCCTTAAAGGGGATCTGAAAAAAGAGGATATGGCACAAAAGTGCAGGAAAATGTTTAGAACAGGTATCAAGTTGACATTTGAGTCAGTTTATGACTAAAGACTAATCTGACTTATGACAGACTTGTCATTATGTCTTGAAGCCTTATGGTTGCACCCATGCACACAGCAAATACATCCACACACAGAAAGAGTATACAGTGGACTAGAGGGCTTACCTATGAGGGCAAGTGGGGGCAGCTTCCCTACATACTTTCCCTTGTCCAGCACCCTCTCCCATTTGTAGTTGATGGGGTCAGAGCCGTCTGTAGACTTACAGCTCATCTTAACATCACTACCCTCCAACAGCCGGCCCTCCATCCAACATCGTGGCTTAGAGGGCTTCACTGGAGAGAGAGAGAGAGAGAGAGAGACACACACTTTGAATTAGATAAATAACAGGTCCATATTCTGGTTCATCATGGGCGCAGGGAGAGAGTAGGGGGTTAAAGTTTACGACGAGCAAACTTCACCCTTGACTGACCCACAGACCACCACCCAACCTGACATCTGGACTTAGCTGAAACACCTGAGAGACATGGTGCACAACCTGGGAACGAGCGTGGTGGAGCAGAGAGAAGAGTTGAGCATCACTAAGACTGAACTCACATGCTATAAGAGCCAAGCGGATGAGCTGAAGATATGGAATATAGGTAATATAGTTATATTTTTATGTTATCAATTTAGTGTAGTAAATCATGTTATTAGTAAACCAATAAAGCTGTGACTATATTCTAACTGAATGTTGCCTTAGCCATGGGGACCAGACGGACAAGCAGTGAGAACAGACTGACAGAGAGTTAGAAAGAGGTGGAGGAGCAGAAGAGAGAGAACACAGGCGAAGAACACACTGCTCACTTTGAAATACATAATCATGTCATATTGACCAACAGAAAGCAAAACACATCTTGAGTTCTTATTTATTCTTATTGATACAGCCTGGATTCGAACCAAGGACTGTAATGACACCTCTTGCACTGAGATGCAATGCCTTAGACCGCTGCACCACTCGGGAGCCCTTAGTTGTCCATTTTTCTCCAGAATATTGAGTCATTGAAACTGAAACAGTGCATCCCATATGGAGGCAGCAAACAATGTACCAGGCCAGCTGTGATTTACAACCTGAGAGCAGTATTTTTTGGACTACCAAAAAATGTATTGGTAAATTATAACCCACTGTTCCCCAGTAGGCTGTCATTGTAAATAAGAATTTGTTCTCAACTGACTTGCCTAGTTAAATAAAGGTTAAATTTAAAATAAATTTAAAAAAGGCAATGATCACAAGTCAATCATAACGTGGCTAATAGGTTAGCGTATCTATCTATGTAGCAAGCTAAAAACACAGCCTAACATTAGCTAGATAGCTGGCTAGGAGGATGTCATGTCATGCCATTGGAGGAGTGGGTGAGTGACTGACTTTTTCCCCTGATATCATTTTTCAGTGACTATACACCGCTAGAGATGCAGGTGTCATTTGGTTAGCTAGCAGGAACTTGAATGACTGTTACACAGTTAGCATATCTCTTGCTTTCACAAATTCACTCTGGCTATCTACTCCGATTTCAGAGCAGTCTCATCCGAGTGTGTGAGAGCGCAGAACAACCGATGAATTTACGAACGCGCAACACCTGTTGAATACGTCCGGTGTCAGTAAATGTAGGCGAACAAAGTAATAGTTAGTCAAGAACGCTCTAGATAACATGTAAACAGCCTAACCAGCTCTGCTACAGCGTGTAAAATGGTCAGAGTGAGATCTGCTCTCATTTGTGTCTGGAAGTAGCTAGCTAGCAAGCTTGCCAACTTTAACCAGTTAGCTTGGGTGCTTGGTTGGGACAAGCATGCATTGGCAGGCAAGCAGCAAAAGGATGAGAAGATTCAAGAATCTTAGCTAGACAAGGAAGCCTTGAAATGAGGCGGTAATGATTAAGATCACTACTATCCCCGCCCTTAATCATTGTTGCCTCAATAACTCAAATTTTTTATGTAACATTTATCAGGAAATATTCCAAAAGTATGGAAATCAGCTCTTGTGCTGCCACTCCATAAGGGCCGGATAGTAGTGATCTTAATAATTACCGCCTCATTTCAAGGCTTCCTTGTCTAGCTAAGATTCTTCAATCATTGGTAAATGCCCAATTTGCTATTTTTTATCTGAGACACGTATTTTGAATGTAAAGGCTTTAGGCCTGGGCATAGCACTATTTCAGCAATCACTTTAGTTCATGATCTTGTCAATGCTTTAGACACTAAAATGAAATGTGCTGCTTTGTTTGTGGACCTGTCAAAAGCTTTTGATACTGTTGATCATGCTATTTTATTGAATAAGTTGTCCTCGATAGGCCTGAGCGCTGACGCCGCTTCACAGTTTCATGATTATCTTAGTGACAGAACTCAGGCCATGGTGATTGATGGGGTTAACCAACAATGCAGTTCAAGAAATTGAGTTAAGAAAATATTTACTAAATAAACTAAAGTAAAAAAATGTAATAAAATCCCAAAGTTACCCAAGAAAATTACATAACAATAACGAGGCTATATACAGGGGTACCGGTACCGAGTGAATGTGCCGGGGTACAGGTTAGTCGCGGTAATTTGTCCAGTGACTATGCATAGATAATAAACAGCGAGTGGGGGGGGGGGGGGGGGGGGATGTCAATGTAAATAGTCTGGTTGGCCATTTGATTAACTGTTCAGCAGTCTTATGGCTTGGGGGTGGGTAGAAGCTGTTAAGGAGCCTTTTGGTCCTCGACTTGGAGCTCCGGTACCGCTTGCCGTGCAGTATCAGAAAGAACAGTCTATGACTTGGGCCTATTTTGGGCCTTCCTCTGACACCGCCTAGTATATCGGTCCTGGATGTCAGGAAGCTTGGCCCCAATCATGTACGGGGCCGTACGCACTACCCTCTGTAGCGCGTTACGGTCAGATGCCGAGTGGTTACCATACCAGGTGGTGATGCAACCGGTTAGGATGCTCTCGATGGTGCAGCTGTAGAACTTTTTGAGGATCTGAGGACCTTTGCCAAATCTGTGTTGTCGTGCCCTCTTCACAACTGTCTTGGTGTGCTTGGACCATGATAGTTCGTTGGTGATGTGGACACCAAGGAACTTGAAACTCTCGACCCGCTCCACTTCAGCCGGTCGATGTTAATAGTGGCCTGTTCGGCACTCCTTTTCCTATAGTCCACGATCAGCTCCTTTGTCTTGCTCACATTGAGGGAGAGGTTGTTGTTCTGGCACCACACTGCCAGGTCTCTGACCTCCTCCCTATAGGCTGTCTCATCATTGTCGGTGATCAGCAAACTTAATGACGGTGCTGGAGTCGCGCTTGGCCACGCAGTCGTGGGTGAACAGGGAATACAGGTGGGGCCTATGTACGCACCCCTGACAGGCCCCAGTGTTGAGGATCAGTGGGGCAGATTCCTGTGTAGGTGTGTCCAAACTTTTGACTGGTACTGTATATATATAAAGTATATATGTGTGTGTGTTGAGTATAATGTTTATATTTATGTTGCATATACAGGGCACATTTATAAAAGTGACATAGGCCTCAATATGTCTTGCCTGTTACAATAAAGATATACAGTACCAGTCAAAAGTTTGGACACACCAACTCATTCAAGGGTTTTTCTTAATTTTTACTATTTTCTACATTTTAAAATAATAGTGAAGACATCAAAACTATGAAATAACACACGTGGAATCATGTAGTAACCCAAAAAGTGTTAAACAAATGTGACATGCGCTGGGAGTCGGGAAACACGTTCAGGGAGTGAATAATTTAATAAATAAATGAAAACATAATACAAAACAAGAAACACGAACAACACACAGACCTGAAACTGAAACAATGACGCCTGGGGAAGGACCCAAAGGGAGTGACATATATAGGGAAGGTAATCAGGAAAGTGATGGAGTCCAGGTGAGTCTAAGGACGCGCAGGTGCGTGTAACAATGGTGACAGGTGTGAGCCATAACGAGCAGCCTGGTGACCTAGAGGCCTGAGAGAGAGCACACGTGACAACAAATCAAAATATATTTTAGATTTTAGATTCTTCAAAGTAGCTACCCTTTGCCTTAATGACAGCTTGGCACCCTCTTGGCATTCTCTCAACCAGCTTCAAGAGGAATGCTTTTCCAATAGTCTTGAAGGAGTTCCCACATATGCTGAGCACTTGTTGGCTGCTTTTCCTTCAGTCTACGGTCCAACTCATCCCAAACCATCTCAATTGGGTTGAGGTTGGGTGATTGTGGAGGCCAGGTTATCTGATGCAGCACTCCATCACTCTCCTTCTTGGTCAAATAGCCCTTACACAGCCTGGAGGTGTGATTTGGGTCTTTGCCCTGTTGAAAAACAAATGATAGTCCCACTAAGTGCAAACCAGATGGGTTGGCGTTTCGCCGCAGAATGCCGTGGTAGCCATTCTGATTAAGTGTGCCTTAAATTCTAAATAAATCCCCAACAGTGTCACCAGCAAAGCACCCCCACACCATCCCACCTCCTCCTCCATGCTTCACGGTGGGAACCACACATGCGGAGATCATCCGTTCACCTACTCTGCGTCTCACAAATCTCAGACTTGGACTCATCAGACCAAAGGACAGATTTCCACCAGTCTAATGTCAATTGCTCGTGTTTCTTGGCCCATTGCAAGTCTCTTCTTCTTATTGGTGTCCTTTAGTAGTGGTTTCTTTGCAGCAATTCAACCACGAAGGCCTGATTCCCGCAGTCTCCTCTGAACAGTTGATGTTGAGGTGTGTCTGTTACTTGAACTCTGTGAAGCATTTATTTGGGCTGCAATTTCTGAGGCTTCATGTATTAAAGTTATGATGGACTGTCATTTCTCTTTGCTTATTTGAGCTGTTCTTACCATAATATGGACTTGTTTTTTTACCGAATAGGGCTGTCTTCTGTATACCAACCCTACCTTGTCACAACACAACTGATTGGCTCAAACGCAATAAAAAGGAAAGAAATTCCAGAAATTATATTTTTATTGAAATGCATTCCAGGTGACTACCTCATGAAGCTGGTTGAGAGAATGCCAAGAGTGTGCAAATCTGTCATCAAGGCAAAGGGTGGCTACTTTGAAGAATCTCAAATATAAAATATATTTTTATTTGTTTAACACTTTTTTGGTTACCACATGATTCCATATGTGTTATTTCATAGTTTTGTACTTCACTATACAATGTAGAAAATAGTAAAAATAATGAAAATCTCTTGAATGAGGAGCCGTGTCTAAACTTTTCACTGTATATATATATATACAGTACCAGTCAAAAGTAACAGTCAAAAATGTATTAAATGATCTGAAAATCGAGTTGAGTGTCACCAAGGCTGAACTTCAGTTCACAAAGAACCAGATGAAGGAGGAGACTGAAGGTAACTGTCAATGTGCCCTTGAGCAGGCACTTACCTATGAATCAATACACAATATTTATTTTTGTCATTCAGGTATCTTCACAGCATCAGTGAGAGGAGTCTACTACTTCAGATTCACTTCCTGTGGTGGCATGGATACAATGATGGGTGTATTCTGTTTAAGAATGACCAGAAAGTAATGTTCGCATATGAAAAATAAGATGCTGATCGGTGTTTGGAGTATGCATCTTATGCAGCTGTCCTGGACAGAGGAGGAGGATGTGGTCTCCCTGCCAGCTTCAGGCTTTATGATAATTCCTCATATCACAGTAATTCCAGCCACAGACTGTTCTCTCTGCTACCACACCGCAAGTGGTACCAATGCACCAGTCTGGAACCAACAGGACCCTGAACAGCTTCTACCCCCAAGCAATACAACTTCTAAACAAGAGTGCTAAATAGCTCTTCAAATCTCAATGTGCCAATATTTTATTTTTGATTACATTTTTTTATCTGATCTTTAACTCTGCGTTGTTGGAGAAAAAAAATGTAAGTAAGCAGGTCACATAATCTCCTACTAGATAGATCAACCAGGATAGACCGGTGTTTTTTTTGTATTTTTGGTACTTTTTAACTACTGTCATTGCTGCAGAAAACCACATTGACATCAAAGAAATGTATTCTTGCCAGCTGAAAACAGTTATCCCTATGAACAAACAAATATGATCAAACACACGTACACATAATATACAGATCCCCCCCCCCCATCCACTTCCTGCTCTCTATCACGGACCTCTCTTCCTCTGTTTTCTCCTCATTTTGCTGAGCAGAGCAAATTCTACCCAGGATGAAATTAGGGGGGCTGAGGAGGAGGGGGAGCAGGTGGCAGGGGGCCCTTCATCTTGTTCATGTGTCAGAATCACCTCCCAATGCCACCCAACTCCAATCCCCCCCTTCCCCAAGACCATTATCTTCCCATTGAACAAGACAAATGCTAATGTTTGTCTACCTAAAAATCGAAAGTGCCATTGCAAAGCTGTGGGACAATTTGTACAAATGTATGCGGCGCACTCCCTAAACGTCGTAATGTGGGAGACCGTACGAGGGTAGGACAGCCTGGAGAGAGCTCTATATTAGAGCTATCCACAGCTAGACACTGTATCACAGTGTCAATGATGCTACTCAGTAGTGTAAAGCACCTAAGTAAAAAGAACTACTTAAGTCATTTTTTGGAGTATCTGTATTTTACTTTACTGTTTCTATTTTTTGACAACTTTTACTTCACTAGATTCATAAAGAAAATAATGTTATCAAGGCACAAGGCGAGACCCAAATGCAGACACAGGAGGCAGATGATTGTAGCCGTACAATGTTTATGAATCCGAAGGGGTAGGCAAGAGAATGGTCGTGGACAGGCAAAAAGGTCAAAACCAGATCAGAGTTCAGGAGGTACAGAGTGGCAGACAGGCTCATGGTCAAGGCAAGCGGAATGGTTAGGCAGGCGGGTACAAAGTCCAGAAACAGGCAAGGGTCAAAACCAGGAGGACTAGAAAAAGGAGAATGCAAAAAGCAGGAGAACCAGGGAAACCACTGGTTGACTTGGAAACATACAAGACGAACTGGCACAGAGAGACAGGAAACACAGGGATAAATACACTGGGGAAAATAAGCGACACCTGGAGGGGGTGGAGACAATCACAAAGACAGGTGAAACAGATCAGGGCGTGACAAATCTACTTTTTACTCCATACATTTTTCCTGACACCCAAAAGTACTCGTTACATTTTCAATACTTAGCAGGACAGGAAAATTGTCAAATTCACGACTTATCAAGAGAACACATGGTCATCCCTACTGCCTCAGATCTGGTGGACTTACTAAACACAAATACATATTTTGTAAATTATGTCTCAGTGTTGTAGTCTTCCCCTGGCTATCAGTACATTTTTCCAACAAGAAAATGGTGCAATCTGCTTTGCTGAATATAAGGAATAAAAAATAAACTTTTACTTTTGATACTTAAGTATATTTAGAACCAAATAGTTTTAGACTTTTACTCAAATAGTATTTTACTCTGACTTTCACTTTTACTTGAGTAAGTTTTTATTAAGGTATCTATACTGTTACTCAAGTATGACAATTGGGTACTTTTTCCACCACTGGTGCTAGTTACGCTTTTATCTCTTGTTGTCATTGCACAGTTAAGGATTTGGATCGGTAGCAACATGTGGCAGTGGTCCAATGTCGACCCTTTGGAGTTTGTTTTCGCTTTTACAAGTAAGTCACAAGTAACTGCCATCTTATACTTTAGTGACACCAACAGGTTAGTTAGGTAGTGATTCAAACATCTCACCAACAGTGTTTGTGTGGTCATTGCCAGTCAACCACCTCACTGGGCACAGACGTCAATTTAACGTCTATTCCACATTGGTTCAAAGTAATTTCAATGAAATTACATGGAACCAACTTAAACTCAACCAGTGTGTGACCAGTGGGACAATATGAAGGGATAAGGGACAGTATCACTTCTGTAATTGCTATCCATCACATACAGTAAGCATTTAGAACCATGTTACACATTTTAACAGTGAAATATTGGTGTTGTGAACATCTCTTGAATCTCTGACTAGAGATGCTCACCGCCACCTGTACTAGTTGTGTGAGTGCATCCCTTTTCAAGTGACATAAGTATGATACTGTATTGTGGTGAATTCAGGGTTAGCCTAACCAAACCCAATTCTCTGAGGGTATTTTATGTTCGTGTGACTAATCATGTGGTGGAGCTCTTTATATTACCTTGTGTGGTGATGACTGGTTTTGATGGTTCCTGTTTGATGGGGGTTTTGTTTAAAGTGTGAAAAATTATAAAAATACACAGCGGGTCCAGAACTTACCCAGTACTATGAGGTTGACCATGCTCCAATGGTACTTCCCCCCGTTCTTCACCTTGCAGCTGTACTCACCCGAGTCGCTCAGGGTGAGGTCACTGATCAGTAGGGAGGCGTCCCCCTTGAGGTAGTCCCCGGCTAAGGACAGTCGGCCCGCCTCCGCCTCGTTGGGGTCGTACACCCGGCCCGCAAAGTAGGTGATCACCTGGCAGGGAGGAAGGGACGGAAGGTGGGACGGAGGGAAGAGGTACAGAGAGATAAGAGGTGCTGGCTGTGTATAGCAGGACTTGTCTGGGAGAGTTGGAACTATGGTGCAACAATTCTGTACACATGGTTATCTGGGGAAACGTTGTGGGTGTGTGTAGGTGACACGCACATGGATACATGCATGCACACACATTTTTTTAACGTTTTAGTCATTCAGCAGACACTCTTATCCAGAGCGACTTACCGTAATGAGTGCATACATTTTTCATACTATGTTCTAGCAACTGAGCCACACACACACACACACACTCGCACGCATGCACACAAACACACACACACACACACACAAAATACAGTACAGTACGAAAGGGTGGTGACCTAGGGAGCTCTGAGGTACCGGATCGCATGAGAAAACAAATCCCCTTTAAAGTAAAGCGTTGCATGTATATCATTGCATTTGCATAGTGACATAGAGCAGCAGAGTAGAGGAACTTACAAAAGTTGCACACATGGAGAACATTTTTAGTGACCTAGGGTCCGGGAAAAATGGGGCCTTTTATAAATGCATTTCATGCAATTCTACGTCATTTTACATGACTTGAGACTTTGGCATAATCTTTTTAATGCCGCGTTCAAAACATGGGAACTCGTAACTGGGAAATCTCTGACTTCAAGACAACTGAGAACTGTGGAAAAAAAACTTGTTTTGAATGGTCATCCAACTCAGAATTCCAAGTCGGGAGCTCAGGCCTCTTCCTAGAGCTCCAACTTTCCGACCTGAAGATCACTGACGTCATGATTCGATCTTGTTTCTTTCCGAGTTCCCAGTTGTCATGAAGGCACCATAATACCACACAAATGATCAAAATGACAGGCTACTTTGACACTGACAAACTGAGAATCTGAGATCAATAAAAATGACCTTGTCTTGAATCCATCAATAGTCTAGGCCTAGGTGTGTGCAAATACATATTGTAGCCTACAATATGAGGAAGAAACTATAGTCCTAAAAATGCTTTCCAGCTTCACTGAGTCACCTAATGATGCGGTGCTCACTCGCTGGCGATGGCTGATGTGCTCGTGCCAAGAGCCTCTCTCTTGTTTTACTTTGTAAAACAATAGGCCTTTTAGAAAATGCATGAAATATTTTGGTTTCCTACAGCAGACAGATTAAAGTCCTCCTTTCAGCAGGAGCCATTTGCTTTCCAACCTGTGTTTCCCAGCGATTGTATTTTAAGTATTGCCAAAGGCCTGTTTTGTCTGTATGCTGTTTGTTCACTGACAGATTTGCCGGGAACTTGTTGTTGGGCTACACTGTACAGCTAGGCTTTTTTAAAGAAGAAGCTGATCCTCCGTGGCTAAATGATATGCTTTCTCATGGTGTAGTAGGCCATTCTGAATTATTTCATTTATTTTTTAACAGACAGCAGTAACTCTATAACTTTGGCAAATTTATTTACATTTTTCAGGGGCTCTGCAGCACCTCCAGTATAACTTTGCAAATGTATTTCAATGTATCAGTGGTGCTGCAGCTCCTCCAGAACCCTTCACCCGGCTATGATTCTATAAGGAAATAAATGAGGAAGTGCAACGCTGGAGAGATGAGTTGCAGACTCATTCATGTCTATCAAAGCAGAGAGAGGGAGAGAGATCAGGCTTTGAAATACTTTGCTAGCATCTACAGTAGGCTACACACCGCTGTTTGAGTTGAGTGCTGCGGTGATGCGCGTTGTAGACGATTGAATTCCCTTCATCTGAACATCGGAGTGTCAGTAACATGCATGTCAGTTCAGTGCACACAGCGTAACTGAGGGAGAAACATTGTTGCGGACCTACATCAAAAATGACCTCTCCAGAATACATATGACGGAAATCCATCGCAGTGACGGAGAACGTTAACCCCTATTGTAAATAGAGTTATCATATTATTATGATTATGTGGTTATCATACCACGTGCTGCGCTATATGAGGTTCTTTCGATAAACAAATGGGGCCAATCTGTGACATGGGATCAACATTTCAAAATGGTTTGAAGCAAAAATAAAAAAGTAGTTTACGCAGTTCCACATAGAGGAATAAAAGGTGAATATATGCAAATTGGCCCATAACTCCATCTATACAAGAACATAGGCCTAGGACAATAATACTTTAACCAGGGTACAAAAAGACAATGGCAAATGTTATACAATTGTATAATTTATATAACTCTACATATAGGGACTAATATAGAACCCCTGCCCAAAAAAAGCATGCAAAAAGTGTCAAAAAAGTAGGCTATTACCATTTTAAGAATAATAATAAATGTAGGCTTTGCCAATGCAATGATATTCAAAATATTATTACATTCTAAAATATGAGATAATAATGTGGACATTGACTGACTAAAAGATTGGATGCATGCATGCCAATTTTTCTGTAGCCCAGCGGTTTCCAAACTAGGGGTCGCGACCGCATGTGGGGTCGCCTGATATGAAAATGTGGTCGCGGTAGAATTTCCAAAATCCCCTCCAAAAATGATATAGTACCAGTCAAAAGTTTGGACACACCTACTCAAACAATGTAGAATGTAGTAAACATAAAGGAAACCCTTGAATGAGTAGGTGTGTCCTAACTTTTGACTGGTATTGCATATACAAAAAATATATATACACTTAACAAAAATATAAACGCAACATGCAAAGTGTTGGTTCCATGTGTCATGAGCTGAAATAAAAGATCCCAGAAATATTCCATATGCACAAAAAGCTTATTTCTCTCAAATGTTGTGCAGAAATTATTTTACATCCCTGTTAGTGAGAATTTCTCCTTTGCCAAGATAATCCATCCACCTGACAGGTGTGGCACATCAAGAAGCTGATTAAACAGCATGATCCTTATACGGTGCACCTTGTGCTGGGGACAATAAAAGGCCACTCTAAAATGTGTAGTTTTGTCACACAACACAATGCCACAGATGTCTCAAGTTTTGAGGGAGAGTGCAATTGGCATGCTGACTGCGGGAATGTCCACCAGAGCTGTTGCCAGATAATTTAATGTTAATTTCTCTACCATAAGCCACCTACAGGGTCATTTTAGAGAATTTGGCAGTGCATCCAACTGGCCTCAGAATAGCAGACCACGTGTATGGTGGCGTGTGGGCAAGCGGTTTGTTGATGTCAACGTTGTGAACAGAGTGCCCCATGGTGGCGGTGGGGTTATGCTATGGGTAGGCATAAGCTTCGGGTAAATGAACAAACACAATTGCATTTTATTGATGGCAATTTGAATGCACAGAGATACCGTGACGAGATCCTGAGGCCCATTGTCGTGCCATTCATCCGCCGCCATCACGTCATATTTCAGCATGATAATGCACAGCCCCATGTTGCAAGGCTCTGTACACAATTCCTGGAAGCTGAAAATGTCCCAGTTGTTCTAGGACATCCACCAGCCCATTAAGCATGTTTGGGCTGCTCTGGAGCGATGATTACGACAGAGTGTTCCAGCAACTTTGCACAGACATTGAAAAGCAGTGGGACAACATTCCACAGGCCACAATAAACAGCCTGATCAACTCTATGCAAAGAAGATGTCGCGCTGGAAATGGTGGTCATACCAGACACGGACTATTTTTCTGATCCACGCCCCTTTTTTACATTACAGCTTTCTTCTAAAATTGATTTAATCGTTTTTTCCCCTCAAATGTACACACAATACCCCATAATGACAAAGCAAAAACAGGTTTTTAGAAAACTGAAATATCACATTTATATAAGTATTCAGACCCTTTACTCAGTACTTTGTTGAAGCACATTTCCACAATGACAAAATGTAAATGTTCTACTCAAACCACAAAGCAATTTGGAGCGTATACCACCTGGTTTCCAGTCAATTCGCACATTTTTCATGCGGTTGACACGGAGTAATGTTAAATAATGGTCTAATAGCCTATAGTTTTTTGGGGCATGTTTTATTAATTGTGATAGGCTCACGTTTTACCGGTACGGCGTACCCCCACTATTTTACTGCCTTACTTTTACCCTAGTAAATAGAAATACCCATGAACAATCTCTGTCTACCACAGCATTATCTAAGACCCAAAGACAAAACAAAACGTTCCTTCATTAATTGACTATGTAGGGATGTTTATAAATCAACACATGCAAGGATCAAGACTTCATTTCATAATTTGACCATGTACGGAAATTCAAAAATCAACAAATGCATATGTTTTCCCCCTACAGCACTTAAAGTTTATAACCCCCATTGCAGGTATTACATAACACCATGGATACCCAAGCAGAGCCTGTAAAGTGGGCGAATGAGATTTTATTTCCGCGGATAAACCGCAAGCCTAGTAAACGATCATTCGCCCAAAGGCAAACTGTAGCAGCACTTTTATTAACCTGCAGGGAGAGAGTGGAAGGAGAAAGTAGGCGGACGTATTGGTCTAACGAGCCTGACAGTACCTTGGAGGCTAGATTGACCAGAGGCCAAATGGAAAGAAAACTATGCCCACCTGCCAATTCCCGGTCATAAAAAAGAACTGCAGATGGATTCAGTGAAACCAGAATGACAAAAACAAGACAGCCTGCATGCTGAAAGAGGCAGATCTTCGAAGTTGAGAGAAGTGGAGGAGAGTTTGATTCAGTCCTTTGAGGGTCCTCCTAGTCATTGAGAAGAGGGGGTCCCTATAGACTAATATTGGCCTCAATGAACTGGAGATAGTGACGTACTGTATCTTATGTCATGAAGTCATATGTTATGTCATCTTATGTCATGCGGTAGTAATGCCCACTGCTCTAGCGCTTCACGCTCCCTCCTCCCATATACTTCTCTCTTTCTCCATCCTGTACAAAGGAACACACATATATGCTATAATTTCCTCTGGTTCTATGATACATCTCAATAGTATGGAGTTGCTTTCTGTCCTTGTGTCCTCTCCTACTGATCTGAAAACACAGGGTAGGTGACAGCAATATAGATTCCCGAAACCAGGAATGTTCTTTCGCATGTCTAGTTATGGAGGAAAGGACACAAGGGGAGGAAGACACTTTAGTTAATTGAGATGCACCCCAAGTCGTCAGTGAAGTCAGCCACTCTCACCACTCTCTGCTTGGAGCTGGGCTTGAGGAGGAGCCACTCGATGTCCAGCGTGGGGGCGTCGCCTGCCCAGAACTGGTGGTGACAGGGCAGTGTGGCATTGTCCCCGACAACCCTCTTCATCTCTGTCTGGGCACACACCGTCAACACACCCAGCAGAACTGTGTGGGCAGAGAGGAAAATGAGCTTAGTGACACATTACAGACACGTACATACACCACATGACCAAAAGGATGTGGACACCTGCTCGTCAAACATCACATTCCAAAATCATGGGCATTAATATGGAGTTGGTCCCCGCTTTCCTGCTATAACAGCTTCCACTTTTCTGGGAAGGCTTTCTACTATATGTTGGAACATTGCTGCTGGGAATTGCTTCCATTCAGCCACAAGAGCATTAGTGAGGTCGGGCACTAATGTTGGGCGACTAGGCCTGGCTCGCAGTCGGCGTTCCAATTCATCCCAAAGTTGTTTGATGGGGTTGAGGTCAGGGCTCTGTGCAGGTCAGTCAAATTCTCGCTTTGTGCATGGGGGCATTGTCATGCTGAAACAGGAAAGGGCCTTCCCCAAATTGTTACAAAGTTGGAAGCACAGAATTGTCTAGAATGTCATTGTATTCTGTAGCGTTAAGATTTTCCTTCACTGGAACTAAGGGGCCTAGCCAGAAGCAGGAAAAACAGCCCCATACCATTATTCCTCTTCCACCAAACTTTACAGTTGGTACTGTGCATAGGGGTAGGTAGTGTTTTCCTGGCATCCGCCAAAACCAGATTGTGAAGCGTGATCAATCACTCCAGAGAACGCGTTTCCACTAATCCAGAGTCCAACGGCGGCGAGCTTTACACCACTCCAATCGACTGATGGTTTGCACATGGTGATCTTACGTTTGTGTGCGGCTGCTCGGCCATGGAAACCCATTTCATGAAGCTCCCGACAAACAGATATTGTGTTGACGTTGCTTCCAGAGGCAGTTTGGAACTCGGTAGTGAGGGTTGCAACTGAGGACAGATTATTTTTTACGCGCTACACGCTTCAGCACTCGGTGGTCCCGTTCTGTGAGCTTGTGTGGCCTACCACTTCGCAGCTAAGCCGTTGTTGCTCCTAGACATTACCACTTCACAATATTAGCACTTACAGTTGACCGGGGCAGCTCTAGCAGGGCAGACATTTGACTAACTTACTTGTTGGACAGGTAGCATCCTATAACGGTGCCACGTTGAAAGTCACTGAGCTCTTCAGCCAATGTTTGTCTCTGGAAATTGCATGGTTGTGTACTCAATTTTATACACCTGTTAGCAACGGGTGTGGCTGAAATAGCCGAATCCATTAACTTGAAGGAGTGTCAAAATACTTTTGTATATATAGTGTACATGTACACACACACAGGTGCACAGACACAGACACAGACACACACACACCAGGGTATTGGGGGTAATAATGAGCCCAAAGTAGAATGGACTTCACTACCTCATACACACAGCATGTTGAGAGGTTAGCTTTGTTGTTCTTTGATGCAGGAATCGAACCTGCATAACTCAATAATAACAATAGCACACTGAGCTTAAGCCCAGAAATGAGCTGCGGTGCTACTCACACATGTATTCAGGTCTCAGACAGGTTACTCCTCAAAGAAGGATAATCTCAAACAAGGTTAATCGTCACACAAGCATAGATGGGCGAACCACTTCTGCAAGAAAAGCATATTCCATAATATGTGATCAATGTTCTTTTCACTGCCCTCTCCTTTATGAAATCTATCTCAACCCCACAGCATGTCTCTATCCAACTAAGGTGTACATCTCTCCATTGAAATACATTGTAAACATTTTTGAAGCCTGTTTACAAGGCACTCATTCCAGTGAGAGATTAATGGACAATGCAACACATCTGGGACCTTGGTCTGGATTAACTGTACAATGCATGGATAGGATGGCATTAAAATGGCATCAGGGGGGATTTACACTGAGATCAGTCTCGTCACAATGGATGGCAGAAAAAAAAACGATGAGGAAAGAACAACAGAAATGTCCCTGAGCGGATGATTTTCTGTTGAGCTTCTGGCTGTGTCCCAAATGGCATTCTATTACCAATGTAGTGCACTAGTCACAAGTAGTGCACTATGTAGGGAATAGGGTGTCATTTGGGACGCAGACAATCCCAATTGATTGCAGATAAAGCAAATCACTTCAACTCGGAGACAGGTGAGACCACTAAAAACTGTCTGTCAACAGCCAATTTGTCTCTGTGGCACATTAGGCAATATACGGTATTTGAGATGCTTTAGTGTTGAGAGAATAATTCTATTTTCATTAGGTTCTGTGTGAGAACTTGTTAGAATTATTTATGATTTGTTTGCCATGCCAATAAAGGATTTTGAATTTAGAGCATTATTCAGTGTAATGTCAGTCACAGACTGATGATGAAAAAAATTACTAATCTATAATGGTGAGAGAGCATGGAGTATTTTCACAAGTTTCGAAACAGCAAGGCTCAGTATGGGGATTAATATTATACATTTAATATTGACGTCACATGAGTGTACAAAACATTAAGACACTTTCCTAATATTGAGTTGCACCCCCCCCCCCCCCACAGAACAGCCTAAATTAGTCTGGGCATGGACTCTACAAGGTGTCAAAAGTGTTCCGTGTTGACTCCAATGCTTCCCACAGTCGTGTCAAGTTAGCTGGAGGTCCTTTGGGTGGTGGACCATTTTTTTTTTAAACTGTTGAGCGTAAAAAATAAACAGCGGCGTTGCAGTTCTTGACACAAGCCGGAGTGCCTGACACCTATTACCATGCCCCGTTCAAAGGCACTTAAATATTTTGTCTTGCCCATTCACCCTCTGAATGGCACACATACACAAACCAATCACCTGGTCAGTCTGTCATGGAAAGAGCCGGTGTTCTTCATGTTTTGTACAACCATCAACAACCATTTACAGCGCCTGGTCGAGATTTGTTGTTGTTGTTGTTGTTGACAAAAGTCCATAATCTCATGCTGGGGTAAATATAATTGCAGTCGTATTGAATAAGATGCTATAAACGCGCAGGCCTAAATGTCTAGCACAGCTCAAACGTTTGCTTTATTGATACACATTCTGGAAACTCATGATTGCTGATTCATGTCTATAAATCCAGCCACTGTGTACTTATAAATTAAGAGTTTATTTCCAAAACACTATGTCCACAAATGTCTCCCGTTTGTGTGTTTTCATCAGAAAAGACTGCTTATGGGTAATTTCATGTGTGTGTGAAATATTACTGTTCTCAGATTTTTTTATTCATAGATTTGAGATGTGTATGAAAATGTGTGTTTTTTTTGCAAAATGCTACATATCCATTGTTTAGCTGGAATGGAACGTTTGTATCCTATATATTTGACTGTGATATGTGGTTGTCTCTTCTAGCTATCTTAACATGAATGCGCTTATTGTTAGTCGCTCTGGATAACAGCATATGCTAAATGACTAAAAGGTAAAATGTAAATGTTTTACATATAGATCTGATATTACTGTTTTGATGTCACACATATCTTTGTACATTTCTTTATTAAAAATGTAGTTATTTGTTACATTTGACTGTAAAACCTAGCAGTACTACTTTTTTTTCTCTGAGGTGGAAATATAGCTTTTTGCAAAAAAACATGATTATTTGTCTCACTGAAATGAAACCATCAAGTGAAAGATTTAAACAAATATATGTATGTCATTGAACAACCCCATGCCATGATTAGACACACACACACACACACACACACACACACACACACACACACACACACACACACACACACACACACACACACACACACACACACACACAGTCTTGCGCAGCTAACCTTGTGGGGACATACAATTCAAAATCCTACTCACCTTAACCCCAACCCTAACCCATACCCTAGCCTTAACCCTAACCTTAACCCTAAACCTAACCCTAGCTCATAACCCTAACCCTAAAACTAACCCTAGCTCCTAACCCTAAAACTAACCCTAATTGTAACCTTAACCCTAAATGCCCTAGAAATAGCATTTGTTCGTTTACGATTGTTGTGTGGATTTCTGGTCCCCACAAGTATAGTTAAACACGTACACACACACACACACACACACACACACACACACACACACACACACACACACACACACACACACACACACACACACACACACACACACACACACGATGAAAAAACAACTAAAGTATAATGGTGAGAGAGCATGGAGTATAGTTAAGTATAGTTAAACACGTCCACACACACACACACACTGTCACGGCCGTCGTAGGGAGGAGACCAAGGCGCAGCGTCGTAAGCGTACATTCTACTTTATTTAAAGAACGAACACTGAACAAAACGAACAAAATAACAAAACGAACCGTGAAGCTAATATGGATAGTGCAGACAGGCAACTAAACATAGAATAAGAACCCACAAAACCAAAAGGGAAAATGGCAACCTAAATATGATCCCCAATCAGAGACAACGATAAACAGCTGCCTCTGATTGGGAACCAATTCAGGCCACCATAGACATACATATGCCTAGACTTACAAACACCCCTAGACATACAAAAAACCCTAGACAATACAAAACAAGCATACCCATCCTCGTCACACCCTGACCAAACCAAAATAATAAAGAAAACATAGATAACTAAGGTCAGGGCGTGACACACACACACACACACACACACACACACACACACACACACACACACACACACACACACACACACACACACACACACACACACACACACACACACACACACACACACACACACACACACACACACACACACACACATTCTATTTAAAATGATCCACATAATCCACTGATCACCGCTAATGCTATAAATGATTTATACCCACCATGTGTAAAGGATGTCACACTGCTTGCTTAACGAGTGCCACTGTCTCCTGATTCGGCTCATAATGAGGCTTAAACCCAGGACCTCTGCCTTGTTAGCACACGGGAACGCCCTCCTGAAGCATCTTACCAGTCTGCGCCACGCGAAGAGCTAGCTATTCGCTGCCGCAAGTGGGGAAACTTCAGGCAATGGAGAGAGTTCTACACATCCCGATGTGCTACACATTCACCTTGATTGACACAACAGCCAATCAAGCTGTGTGCCGTGACACCGGGAACGCTAAAGCCATATCACCTCTGCATATCGCCCACTCTCACATATCCTCATATACCCACATGGCTGAACAAGTCTAGGGCTTCCATGACACTAGCATAAAAGCTAATTAGAGAGCGCTAACCGATTAGCCCAACCCTCTTACCCCCCCATACATGACATGATGGTGGCAATTAAGATACAGTATGTAATTAGAAGGAGCTGGAAAGAGGACAACAGGATAATTTCTAATGATTACTCAATATGGGCCTAATTAGATTAAATTGAGTGCCACTCAGAAGCTCGGGGGGTGACAAGCAGGTGAGAACAGGACCCCTTTGTGAAAGTAATGTCTTTGCTCACAAGCCATTGAAAGAGATGCTAAGTCTAGGCAGGCTAGGGCTCTGTAACCAATAAAGACCATAGCTAACAGGCTAACTGGCCTCCTGCTTTTAGAAAATGGTGGAAAGTCAATGTCCAATATCCAGTAGAAGTCATTTCTCTAGCCAACCTGGCAACAGCTACTTCCTGAATATAATAACAAGATGGCCACCGCTAAAAGTGTTGAGTCCCTACTCCCCACTCGTTCCTGGTTTAGCACTGTGTTTCGCATAGCTAATGATCTTTGTGTAGTTAAGAACATACCGGAAGCTTACTCCACAGATAGGTTTCTTCACAACGTTGTCACGGAGGGGGGGTCACGTGTGTTTGCAAAGCAGAGGTCCTGAGTTCGAGCCAGGAATGAGCCAAATCGGTGGGAAGTGGTACTCACTAAGCAAGCAACGTGACAGCCGTAACATTTGCACTTGCCGATGCCGTGTTAGGAGTTGGCAGGGGAGGACCTGAGAGCTCAGCAAGTCTCTCTCTCTCTCTATATATATATATATATATATATATATTTATATGCTTAATTGCTTTGTGGAGAAGAGGCCGGTGTTGGCTGTGGTTCATACATAATACTAATGTTTGTGGGTTATGGCAGAAGCAAGGCAAACTGATGCCGGTTTTACGTAAACATAGATGTGAGCTCATAGTGTTTTTTGGAGCTGTTCTGCGTTAAGCACATCTCTTTCAAGATGTAAATTCATTAATTGTGGCTTCCCTTTCATATGACTGAATACCACGGTTGACGGCTATTGATAGAAAACACATCTCTGGCTGTCATCTCAGGGAGTGAAACACATGGAAGTCAAGCAGAAGGGAAAATTCATGAAATAACTGAATAACTGTTATTCTGAATTAAGTGGCATGAACAGATTTTTTTTAATGATTAAATGAAATATACTATGACATTACACTCCCTTATAACGTTCTTTAAACATTCTCAGAACGTTTTCTGGCTTGAGTGTCATTCAGATACACGGTCATCAGTGGAAGAAAGAAACATGACAGAGAAGGTTAAAGGATAGGTAGCATAAATGTAACCACATGTAACATATGGATTTGCATTAGTATATGCAAAGTTACACCTCACTTTTATATTTTTTGAGTTATTACATAAAAATTATCAGAATTCCGAAGAATGCTGTTGTTACTATCAACACCTAGGCTAGCTTACAGGTACATTCAAGTAAACCAAAGTTTAGCCTACTCACAGAGAACATGCCGAAAAGACAAAACAAAAAGGAGAACAGATGAGGTACTGCACGATTAGAGCACGCAAGTTTGATTTTATTTTTCGTGTTGAGCCCACGGCAAGAAGGCACTAGAGCCTGCCATGCAAACGGGTTCCCACTAGATAACACATCCGTGAAGAGCATTAGGATGCTGCATGGCTGCACGTGCCACTTCTGTTCCTTGTTTACATCACACTCCCTCGTGATTGGTGGATTTTATCTCACCACCGCTAACACTTCTGGAATGTAATTACATGCTAGCACGGCTAGTGGCTAACGTTGCAAGCATACGAACTCAGTAGCACAGAGTAGATTCTCCATATGATGTTGAGAAATAGTGCATTGTGGGTAGTTTAGAAGATATCCGGGAAGTAAGTTAATAAATATGTAATAACCCAAAAACATTACTATGTTTGTACTTATAGGTAACCAGATCGTGACTACAACTAAGTTACTATGTCTTTGACCACACTGTGTTCTTACTTATGCTTCCTACCCTTTAAGCAGGTTACAACTTCATAGAAGAGATGCAAAGTGGAAAGATAGACGAGAGAGGATCCAAGAGGAGATTTTAGCTTACCAGAAACTTACCAGCAGGAGCACAGTATGCATATGCTGACAGTGTAGAGTGTAAAATGACCATGGGGCTATGGATAAAAGCCTAAACGTTAAATTGTTCATCCTTTGGACTGTGAGCATCCGTATTAGAGGTTGACCGATTAATTGGCATGGCCGATTAAATAGGGCCGATTTCAAGTTTTCATAACAATCGGTAATCCTCATTTTTGGACGCCGATTATGGCCGATTACATTGCACTCCACGAGGAGACTGCGTGGCAGGCTGACCACCTGCGAGTGCAGCAAGGAGCCAAGGTAAGTTGCTAGCTAGCATTAAACTTATCTTATAAAAAACAATCAATCTTAACATAATCACTAGTTAACTACAAATGGTTGATGATATTACTAGTTTATCTAGCTTGTCCTGCGTTGCATGTAATCAATGCGGTGCATGTTAATTTATCATCGAATCACAGCCTACTTCGCCAAACGGGTGATGATTTAACAAGCGCATTCGCGAAAAAGCACCATCATTGCACCAATGTGCACCTAACCATAAACATCAATGCCTTTCTTAAAATCAATACACAATTATATATATTTTTATTTAGTTAATATTGCCTGCTAACATGAATTTATTTTATCTAGGGAAATTGTGTCACTTCTCTTGCGTTCTGTGCATTCAGAGTCAGCGTATATGCAGCAGTTTGGGCCGCCTGGCTCGTTGCGAACTGTGTGAAGACCATTTCTTACTAACAAAGACCGTAATTAATTTGCCAGACTTTTACATAATTATGACATAACATTGAAGGTTGTGCAATGTAACAGTAATATTTAGACTTAGGGATGCCACCGATTCGATAAAATAAGGAACGGTTCCGTATTTCACTGAAAGAATAAACGTTTATTTTCGAAATGATAGTTTCCGGATTTGACCATATTAATGACATAAGGCTCGTATATTTCTGTGGGTTTATTATAATTAAGTCTATGATTTGATATTTGATAGAGCAGTCTGACAGCGGTGGTAGGCAGCAGCAGGCTCGTAAGCATTCATTCAAACAGCACTTTCCTGTGTTTGCCAGCAGCTCTTCGCTGTGCTCCAAGCATTGCGCTGTTTATGACTTCAAGCCTATCAACTCCCGAGATTATGCTGGCAATACCAAAGTGCCTATAAGAACATCCAATAGTCAAAGGTATATGAAATACAAATGGTATAGAGAGAAATAGTCCTATAATTCCTATAATAACTACAACCTAAAACTTCTTAACTGGGAATATTGAAGACTCATGTTAAAAGGAACCACCAGCTTTAATATATTCTCATGTTCTGAGCAAGGAACATAAACGTTAGCTTTTTTGCATGGCACATATTGCACTTTCTTCTCCAACACTGTGTTTTGGCATTATTTAAACCAAATTGAACATGTTTCATTATTTATTTGAGACTAAATACATTTTATTTATGTATTATATTAAGTTAAAATAAAAGTGTTCATTCAGTATTGTTATAATTGTCATTATTACAAATATATACTGTATATAAAAATCGTCAGATTAATAGGTATTGGCTTTTTTGGTCCTCCAATAATCAGTATCGGTATCGGCGTTGAAAAATCATAATCGGTCGACCTCTAATCCGTATGGTCTATGATGTTCTGGCCTGGGCTGTTAGTATTGTTTCCCAGTCTGGATGAGGACAGTAAAAAAATTAATATAAAAAATAGGAGTGTGTGTGTGCAGTTTACGTGTGTGTGCACACATGTGTATGGGAGTTTGTGTGTGTGTTTGTGTGTGTCTGCGATTATTAACAAGCCACTTCACTGAGTGAGAGCTCAAAGCAGAGCATCAGAGAGAGAGAGAGACAGAGATAAAGGAGCTGGTTCCTCTGAAGATGCCCTAAGGGGAGTCGTGCTCCAGTAAATTCCCTCCTCCCCACAGCCTCCTCTCCAGTCTTATTATAGGAGCACATAGGACCCAGTGGGACACATCGAGCCCCGTACCCTTCAAACTGTCCAAAGTCACGCTGCCTGTCTGACTAGCCTGCCCGCACACCCGAGTCAGCACATCGCCCGTGCTCCTATGCTCTGCCACAGAGAAATGCTCAGATCTGAGCAAAGAAAACACAGCGACATCAAAGAGAAAACTAAAAGAGAAAGGGCCTAACTTCCGGCTGTGAGCTCGGATTTAATTATTATTTATGTTCGCCCCATCATTGGGGTGAAGTATCCTCAGAATGCATCAGTGGGCCCAAAACATGAGGGGTTGAACGTTGACTAACTGACTGATGACTAACTGCCTGTGTGAGCTGCACGCTGATACAGTTGAAGTCGGAAGTTTACATAGACCTCAGCCAAATACATTTAAACTCAGTTTTTCACAATTCCTAACATTTAATCCTAGTAAAAATTCCCTGTCTTAGGTCAGTTAGGATCACCACTTTATTTTAAGAATGTGAAATGTCAGAATAACAGTAGAGAGAATGATTTATTTCAGCTTTTATTTCTTTCATCACATTCCCAGTGCGTCAGAAGTTTACATACACTCAATTAGTATTTGGTAGCATCGCATTTAAATTGTTTAACTTGGGTCAAACGTTTCAGGTAGCCTTCCACAAGCTTCCCACAATAAGTTGGGTGAATTTTGGCCCATTCCTCCTGACAGAGCTGGTGTAACTGAGTCAGGTCTGTAGGCCTCCTTGCTCGCACACGCTTTTTCAGTTCTGCCCACACATTTTCTATAGGATTGAGGTCAGGCTTTGTGATGGCCACTCCAATACCTTGACTTTGTTGTCCTTAAGCCATTTTGCCACAACTTTGTAAGTATGCTTGGGGCATTGTCCATTTGGAAGACCCATTTGCGACCAAGCTTAAACTTCCTGACTGATGTCTTGAGAAGTTGCTTCAATATATCCACATAATTTTCCTGCCTCATGATGCCATCTATTTTGTGAAGTGCATCAGCCCCTCCTGCAGCAAAGCACCCCCACAACGTGATGCTGCCACCCCCGCGCTTCACAGTTGGGATGGTGTTCTTCGGCTTGCAAGCTTCCCCTTTTTCCTCCAAACATAACGATGGTCATTATGGCCAACAGTTCTATTTTTATTTCATCAGACCAGAGGACATTTCTCCAAAAAGTACAATCTTTGTCCCCATGCGCAGTTGCAAACCGTAGTCTGGCTTTTTTATGGCGGTTTTGGAGCAGTGGCTTCTTCCTTGCTGGGCGGCCTTTCAGGTTATGTCGATATAGGACTTGTTTTACTGTGGATATAGATACTTTTGTACCTGTTTCCTCCAGCATCTTCACAAGGTCCTTTGCTGTTGTTCTGGGATTGATCTGCACTTTTCGCACCAAAGTACGTTCATCTCTAGGAGACAGAATGCTTCTCCTTCCAGAGCGGTATGACGGCTGCGTGGTTCCATGGTGTTTATACTTGCGTACTATTGTTTGTACAGATGAACATGGTACCTTCAGGCATTTGGAAATTGCTCCCAAGGATGAACCAGACTTGTGGAGGTCTACAATTCTTTTCTGAGGTCTTGGCTGATTTCTTTTGATTTTCCCATGATGTCAAGCTAAGAGGCACTGAATTTGAAGGTAGGCCTTGAAATACATCCACAGGTACACCTCCAATTGACTCAAATGATGTCAATTAGCCTATCAGAAGCTTCTAAAGCCATGACATAATTTATTTTCTGGAATTTTGCATCAAAGCTGGGAGACTGAAAAACAGTTTCTATCTCAAGGCCATCCGAAGGCTAAACAAGAATCACTAACTCAGAGAGGCCGTTGCCTACATAGAGACCCATATCACTGGCCACTTTAATAAATGGATCACTAGTCACTTTAAACAATGGCACTTTAAAAATGTTAACATATCTTACATTACTCATCTCATATGTATATACTGCACCTTATACCATCTATTGCACCATGCCTATGCCACTCGGACATCGCTCATCCATATATTTATATATACATATTCTTATTACATCCTTTTAGATTTGTGTGTATTGGGGAATTGTTAGATTACTTGTTAGATATTACTGCACTGTCAGAACTAGAAGCACAAGCATTTCGCTACACTCGCATTAACATCTGCTAACCATGTGTATGTGACCAATAACATTTGATTTGATATGAACTTCAGGCCCATTTTTAACAGTTTTTAGGGGCCATGGGGGAAGTTTGGAGAGTGACGAATAAGAAATGAACAGCTTTAAACATTGAAAGATCAGCGCATAATGTGGCAAAGCACTTTAGCTTGTCACATAAAATTACAGCATGTCAAGCATGTGACCTTTTTCCTGTCGATTCCTTTTTTTGCAGACAATCTAAATGTTTGATTGTGCCACCAGCTCTAAGTGAATAGGCCTAAAGGAGAGAAGAGAGGTGGATGTCGAGGGAAGTAGCATCTGGATGATTCCCATTTTGTGCTCAACTTCCACAAACACAACACTCATCTGTTGGAGTTTTGTAAAAATTCACATCAAGGCAAGGAGATGTTAAACGAACTGACAGACTAAAGTGACATACAAAACATAACATCCACCATCGTCAGACTTTTAACTTTTTTTGTTTGGAGATCATGGCTGTGGTTGCTCCTTCTGTTACCTCATTCATCTACGAGAGGGTCAATTATTGTAAGTGCTCCTGTAATTACTCAGCTGTCTCCATTCCATATACGGTGCTAGCCCTCTACAGAAGTATCTGGCCTGCTGAGATGAGGTTATCAACATTTCCTGCCTATTAACCCCCTAAAATGCCCATAAAAATCTGTCAATTTAAGCTAGATATATCGTTTTTATTGCACTTCTGCACCTGCGGTGAAAGGTGACAGAGCTAGAGCTATGTTTGTCAGAACATGAGACATCCCGAAAATCAGTATTTTAACAAAATCATCTATATCATCTGAACAGTTTGGGCTACATACTAATATGACCCCTTTGTGGAAAGGTGAGACTCTTATGAGTGTTATGCTCTAGGACACCCACAGGCCTCACAAGACTCGTCTGAAGGTCCTCCTTTACTAGCGAAAATTGTTAATGGAAGTATATATGGAGACTGTTTAGTGCCAAAAATAAGTTGTTAAATACAACAACAAAAAAGTATTCAGACCCATTGACTTTTCCCACATTTTGTTACATTACAGCCTTGTTCTAAAATGGATGAAAAAAAAGCTCTACACACAATACCCATAATGACAAAGAGAAAACAGTTTTTTAAACATTTTTGCAAAAACCTTATTTACGTAAGTATGCAGACATTTTACTATGTGATTCGAAATTGAGCTCAGATGCATCCGATTTCTACTGATCATCCTTGAGATGTTTCTACAACTTTATTGGAGTACAGCTTTGGTAAATTCAATTGATTGGACATGATTTGGAAAGGCACACATCTGTTTATATAAGGTCCCACAGTTGGCAGTGCATGTCAGAGCAAAAAGCAAGCCATGAGGTCGAAGGAATTATCTGTAGAGCTCCGAGACAGGATTGTGTCGAGGCATAGATCTGGGGAAGGGTACCAAAAAAATTCTGCAGCATTGAAGGTCCCCAAGAACACAATGGCCTTCATCATTTTTAAATTATAAGAAGTTTGGAACCACCAAGACTCGTCCTAGATCTGCCCGCCCGGCCAAACTGAGCAATTGGAGGAGATAGGCCTTGGTCAGGGAGGTGACCAAGAACCCGATGCTCACTCTGATAGAGTTCTAGAGTTCCTCTGTGGAGATGGGAGAACCTTCCAGAAGGACAACCATCTTTGCAGCACTCCACCAATCAGGCCTTCATGGTCGAGTGGTCAGATGGAAGCCACTCTTCAGTAAAAAGCACATGACGGCCCGCTTGGAGGTTGCCAAAGGGCACCTAAAGACTCTCAGACCATGAGAAACAAGATTCTCTTTTCTGATTCAACTAAGATTGCACTCTTTGGCCCTGAATGCCAAGCGCCATGTCTGGAGGAAACCTGGCACCATCTTTACAGTGAAACATGGTGGTGGCAGCATCATGCTGTAGAGATGTTTTTCAGTTGCAGGGACAGGGAGATTAGTCAGGATCGAGGGATAAGACGAACTGAGCAAAGTACAGAGAAATCATTGATGAAAATCTGCTCCAGAGCGCAGGATTGGCTTCGGGACAAGTCTCTGAATTACCTTGAGTGGCCCAGCCAGAGCCCAGACTTGAACCCTGAACGACCATCTCTGGAGAGACCTGAAAATAGCTGTGTAGCAACGCCCCACATCCAACCTGACCAAGCTTGAGAGGATCTGCACAGAAGAATTGGAGAAACTCACCAAATACAGAGGTGCCAAGCTTGTAGCGTCATACCCAAGAAGACTTGACGCTGTAATCGCTGCCAAAGGTGTTTCAACAAAGTACTGAGTAAAGGGTGTAGGGTAAAAACTCGACGAACACTATGAAAGCTTAAACCAAGTTTATTCTTCCCAGAGGATCAACACAGCTGCATTAGACAAAAACATTTTCACACAAGCACTTATATTTAACCCTTTCTCCTAGGCTGAGTCTTCTCCTACACATCTGAACAAACATTGTATCTTTACAGCTAGGCAGGAAACTAAGTGATACAGGCCATAAACTTTTCTTTCTCCCTTAATGTGACCTGACCCCTTCATCACTAATCCATGGCTCTCTCCCCTTACCAATGCCTGCCACGTGATCGCTTTCCCTGCACTCAGCACATTCCAAGCTGAATACTTTCCGAAGGCACTGTATCTCTCAAATATAGGACAGACACTTTGGAACAAACTTCCTTTTAATTTTTGGGGGACTATCTGTTGTTCCATGTAGTGAATGTGTTATTCAATGCGTTTGTATGGGTTAATAGCAAGGCCAAAAATACTTTTTCATCAAATAATTTCAAAAAAGGTTTTGGGGATACTTCAAGGGGTCTTATAATTCTAAATCAAACAGATAAATAATCCTTGGTATGACCTTCTTAAAACAATTCCATTTAGCTTAGTAGACACCCCGGCTTAGACAGGGCTTAAACTGTTATTGGTTAAAAATATAAGCGTCTGTCTCAGTGACTGCATGCAGCACTTTGAAGAAGCTATCCCACAATCCTTTGCTTCTACTGCTGACAAGGCCAGGGTTCTGTCATTTCTGGCGAAAACCAAACACTGCATTCCAAAGTAAGAACCTCATACCAACGGTCAAGCATGGTGGTGGTATTGTGATGGTTTGGGGATGCTTTGCTGCCTCAGGACCTGGACGACTTACCATTATTAAATTATCCTCTGTATCAGAGAATTCTACAGGAGAATATCAGGCCATCTGTCCATGAGCTGAAGCGCAGCTGGGTCATGAAGCAAGACAATGATTCAAAACACACAAGCAAGTCTACAGTACATCAGAATGGCTGAAAAGCAACACATTTAAAGTTTTGAAATGGCCTAGTCAAACTTACAGACCTACACCTGATTGAGATGTTGTGGCAGGACCTGCAATGAGCAGTTCATGCTCGAAAACCATCACGTCGCAGAGTTAAAGCAGTTCTGCATGGAAGAGTGGAACAAAATTCCTCTGCAGCGATGTTAGAGACTGATCAACAACCACAATAAGTGTTTGGTTGCAGTCATTGCGGCTAAAGGTGGCACCACCGGTTATTGAGTGTAAGGTGGCAAATACTTTTCATACAGGTGCATTGGGTGTTATCTAACTTTTGTATGACATCTGTGTTATTTGTTCATTCTGGTTCCCTTTATTTAATATTAGGTTTTAGTTAAAGTTCCGATAACTTTCAGTATAAAAAATATGCACAAATAGAGAAAATCAAAAAGGAGGAAAATACTTTTTCACGGCACTGTACATTGAGGTCTCTCAGGACCATTTGTAGTCTGGTTGTGGTGTATTAAAGAGCTACTGCCTTTAACCTTTTCACGCGTGAGTTCCAAATATCTTTAACGGTCGCCCCAGCGCGAGTCTTTTTATGCGCTTGATGTCAGAATGCGCTCATTGTTCCAAAATGGGATTGTTACGCAACAGGACAGTTAGCCTGCCCTCAAACCAAGACACACGCTGCCTGCTAATTATCTATAGGCTGTATTTCAACTTGTCAATTAGAAACTATTTTCTAACAAGTTTTATTTTCTAACAACACTTTGACCTGAGGTGTGTTCCCCCTCCTCATTAATTCACATAGAAGTAGCCCATTTCACTGTTGCAGACAATTTATGTTTGATGCTTTACTGAACTGGACAAACTTCTCTCTTTGATGAACATCCAAGCACCTCCCCAGTGTTGATCAAGTATGCAGACATCTGTGCAGTCTAGCACAAACTTTTCCCTCCGGCACATTTTATGGCTGGCGCTCACATTGCCTTCATTGTTCTTTTTCTTACAAATATTAACTTTGGACATGTGTGCGTTCCAATCAAAGGTAGTGCCTTGTTTTCTGTATATCGTGTTGTCGTTTCAACTGTAGCATACCGTATGTATGTATGTATGTATGTATGTATGTATGTATGTATGTATGTATGTATGTATGTATAGAGCACAATGTATTTACTGTTTTATTCATATGTTTTCAGGTTCTGATGACAAATCATGCATTCTGATTCTTGCATAGATTGTAAACGACACACACTTTTTTGAAGGTTGTACTGTTTTTGATGAGCTAATGCTAAGCTATTTGCCAGCTATGTGTGGCGCCATATTTGTTGACATTATCCAATGCATTATGGGTGTCATGTAAACGTCTGTCAGACCAAAGATGTTATAACAAAATGAGGTGAGGGATGTTTCACTCATCTTTCAAGTAAACTTCCGGAAGTGAATGAAGGGAAGTGAATGATGGTAGACGACACACCCCCATGCATACCAAACAGACCAAACTCATCTTGTCTCCTCTTCTTATCTTTGGTTGACCAGAAAAAACAAACATACTGCACTCTAACTGCAGTTACACTGCAAAATTACTGCAGTAAAAAAAACTGTTATTTAGAATGCAGTATTTGCAGCATACTGCAGTTATGCTACACTCTGTACTGCACTCTGACTGCAATCTTTTTTCATAGGGGTCATTTCTATTAGCTAATTCATATTATGGTTTCTGTCAGCTGAGAATTAGGTCAATCTTTCCTCAGTTAGCTCAATCTTTCCTCAGTTAGCGCTATGACGAATGTAGCCTACAATCTTTCCTCAGTTAGCGCTATGACGAATGTAGCCTACAATCTATCCTCAGTTAGCGCTATGACGAATGTAGCCTACAATCTTTCCTCAGTTAGCTCAATCGTTCCTCAGTTAGCGCTATGACGAATGTAGCCTACAACCTTTCCTCAGTTAGCGCTATGACGAATGTAGCCTACAATCTTTCCTCAGTTAGCGCTATGACGAATGTAGCCTACAATCTTTCCTCAGTTAGCGCTATGACGAATGTAGCCTACAATCTTTCCTCAGTTAGCGCTATGACGAATGTAGCCTACATTTCCCGGTTTGGATGATGGCCACTTCTGTGAATGTCTGAACATTGCATCCAAAAATAAACTGGCCACATTCAGGACATAACATTGTAAGGACTGTGTGTGTGCAAAATGTTTCTGTTAAAAAAACAGTGTTACCAGCTCAAAAACCAACTATTGCGTCAATCGAAACTGGCCGTTCTAAATAAGCGTTCTAATCACACCAGTTTGAGCGCAGGGGACCACTGTAGAATGATCACACCTGTGTGTTGGTACACAAAGGGTTAAAAAGCAACAGATCCCTTTGAAAACGGCCTATGTGGCATCGATTTGAGTCAGAAACAGTTATTCTAGCGTCAAAATTGAATACAAAGTATAAATAAGATCATTTTTGTCATAAAGTCAGTCTTGTCTAAAACAGAGTTTGGAACATCTGTGCATCCCAACGGGTAAATGAAGGTTGAGTTTTGAACTGACATTGTCCATTTGCCCAGTAAAATAGAGGGAACAGCTGTAGTAATTGCTCTCTCTCCAAAAGCATAGACACTGAGACAGACCCGCCCAGCACCACCGACTTAGTTTACATAACACGACACTTTACGCGTTGAGGAATACTGCACCAAACACCTTAGTTAGATGTACATTCTTGGTGTTCTTGTCATGTTTTAGCCCTCTTAGCAAATCGAGTTCCAGCCAATGAGCTTTAGCCCCAAGGCCATTTGAGTGACAGCTAGCAAGATGCACACACAGCAGAGCGAGAGAGAGCAATGACATGGTGCACATATCGGCACAATTTTCGGGGCTCTTGAGCGCTACTTTTGGCTCACAAGCTCTACTTTCAGAACTACCGGCTAAAAAGTATACAAAGGTACCGGAGAATCTCTTTATTGTCCAGGTGTTAACATCAGGCCGCTCATAGGATAGCTCACTCCCAGCACGCACGCACGCACGCACACACACCACAAACACACACATACACAAACACACACGCAACACATCCCCCAACACACACACTAACTCGAGGAAAAGCTAGAGAGAAAATTTGTTGAAATAAAGCTGCATAATTAGGCCTGACAAGCGGCAACCTTGAAATCCATCTTCAAAGATATCTGAGATGTGATCCTTGATATGATGGAGTGAAGCTAAGCCTCCCGCTGGTCTCCCACAAAAGTAAAAAATATTCTTATCCAATTAGATTATGGTAATTAGAGCCCTCCTAAACATCACCGGCGGGACGTTACGCCAACACCTGATTACTGAGTCCATGTCCCAAATGGCACCCTATTCCCTATATATATGCAATTCCATTTGACCAAGACCCATTTGGGACTCAGACTCTATCTTATCTCTCGCTTGCATCTGTGGGGATTCTACCTGAAATTGGGGGGGGGGGGGATTTAAACCCAAGTCTTGGAGAGTGACCAAATATGAAACTCTCCTGATGAAAGTTACATTTTATATCAACAACATAGCTCAGGCTGTAGGAAGCTCTCTCATCCATTTATATGCAGATAATACAGTCTTATACTCAGCTGGCCTCTCCCCGGATTTTGTTGTAAACGCTCTACAACAAAGCTTTCTTAGTGTCCAACAAGCTTTCTTTGCCCTTAAACCTTGTTCTGAACACCTCCAAAACAAAGGTCATGTGGTTTGGTAAGAAGAATGCCCCTCTCCCCACCAGTGTGATTACTACCTCTGAGGGTTTAGAGCATAAGGTAGTCACCTCATACAAGTCCTTTGGAGTATGGCTATATTTGTATTTTTAATCCCAGCCCCCGTCCCTGCAGGAGGCCTTTTTCCTTTTGGTAGCCCATCATTGTAAATAAGAATTTGTTCTTAACTGACTTGCCTAGTTAAATAAAGGTTAAATAAAATAAATAAAAAATAAAGTTAGCTACTTGTCTGAGTATTTTCTCTGGCCTTTTGTGGATGCAGGCCTTTCGCGGAATGCTGAAACTCCGATAAATTGGTTCATTCGCTTCAAAAGAAAGATTCCACTGTCAATATCTTCCCTACACAGAGGCAGAGGGGTTGGTGGACTTGGACCAGGTTTCACAGCTTTGCGAATGGATGCGGCCCTGCTTTGTGTGTGTTGAAACACCACTTACTGGTCTCTGTTGTGTAGGGCCCAGTGTTAAAAGCCGTCACCAAATGTCAAGCTGCCTGCGACTGAAGATAAAACCTTGCAGCTGCACAGAGCTCCTCAAAGGGACACCCACTACAGTACATATATACACCATGAGCCTCCCACAACAACTGGCCAGATAATTGACGGAGAGAGAGAAAAGCACCCACGCAAGCAAACGTACCCACCCACGCACACACAAACACATACGCACAAACACAGTAAGTGAACATTGCCTACAAAAAAACTAGACAGTAGCCCCTAATGGCCTCCCAATGAGAAAGAATCCTCTCTTTCCATCATTATTCTCAGTCTAAATAATGTTACACTCTGCCATAAACTGTCTCTCTCTTCTTTCATAGCATCAACTTAATCCTGGGGATGTGATATGAAAAGCTCTGCTGTTGTCTTTAGTTTGATATGAAAAGGAAATATTCATCATAGACATTTCTCCGTGACAGCCTCAATGGTGCTACCCATGCTATCTCCATTCCGGTTGGACATGACTCCAACAGGGTCACCAGGAAGGATCAGCCATAGAGCTCTGCTACCTGACCTGAGGCCGGCGGGTCCCGACATTATACATTGGGTTAGGACCAGGTAGGGCCTGTTTTTTCATCAATAATTAGGGTGCAGGCAGGGATTGGGTATCACTAAATTGATCACTACCATTTTGATGCTGCGCAATTTGCTCGTGCTTTGCTGCACAGTACAGTCATATCTGACTAAGATCATAACATGGTATTAGAAGTGCTTTAACCTCGTCAAATATAAGACAGGACATATTATTTCACCCCAAAAAATTATGTTCCTTGAGTTTTGTCGCAGTTAATGGTGACGAAAAGTAGCTAACAGCTAACTGCTCTCTCGTGTCTCTTCAGTGAGTAGAGCAGCCCAAGCAGAGACGTTGCTATGGTTACTCAGAGACTCAGATCCGCCATGAGCAGAGCGCATGCAGAGCGAGCTGTACGCAGGGAGCAAGTGACAGACAGACAGAGAGGAGCAGCTAATGGATTTACTAACGGAGGAAGTTATTTCGGGTTTCGGGCTAGGCCTTAAATTTGTCAAAGGCAATCAGGCGGGCACGGGTAGGGCTCGGGATTAAAATGAATGCTGATGGATATTTTTCTCTGCTGTAAATGGAGAGACGGGGGGGAGGAGGGGGCATTCTGACGAGTATTTTTCTCCGCTCATACAGGAGCAATAAAGACCTAGTTCATAAATGTTGCGATTTTTTGTTGTTGTAATTATTATTATTCTTTTGTTTATTTCAATACATCAGGGGGTTACCCACAGCAGCCATACTTTCTGCGGCTATGCAACTGGAGCCTAATCGTAGCCTGCCGGCCAGTGATTGGTCTGTGACAGCACGTGGTCCTTTGTGACGACAAATGTAGTAGTCAGAATGGATAACTATTTAATGAAATATCTCGATTTGTAGCAAACTTTAAAATAATTCACCATGGGGAACGAACTTGATCATAATAAACCAATTTTAAAGCCCAAAACGTCCGTCTAAAATGTTTTTGTTAGGCCGTTCTGGCGATTGCAATCTACATAGGCTTTCTAGGGCAGACCAGGGCTTTTGGCAATGTGAGGTTGCTACACAGTAGGAGACCAGCAGAGCTTGTCACTTTACGCTCCAGACTGGAAACTGGGGGCCTGGTTTTCCATTACAGGGGCCTGAAACTCATTCACATCACTGTGATCCAAAACCACACCCATCATTATCATATTTCCCAGTACATAGATATTTAAATAGTTTTTAAAATAATATCTATGTTTGTGCATGTACATCGATGGATCTTACGCTATGCAAATATAAATAACATACATTATTACAGCCGTTACCGAAATGGTTGTTCAAGTTTAGAGGCTTTAGGTATTCTCATATCTTAGTCTTCCCAACCCTGGCAGTCATTGTGATTGCAGGTTGCGGGTGATAAAAAAAATCAAAATGTCGGATATTCCCACTCTGGTTGGATTCCAATTGGAATTATGCATCACTTTGCAAGCCTGCACAATGTGACTTGCAGGCCTGATGTGGCCTGTAAACTGTGAGTTTCAGGCCACTGTAATGGTTTAGGTTGGCCAAAGAGCTCAATATTCATAGCATCTGACCAAAGCACCGGTTCAAATCTAAGTGTGAATGCCATGCCTTTGGCTACACACACCAGTGGTGGTTTTGGCTTTGGAATAAGAATGCATGAGCAGAAAAGGATCCCAAACCTACTGTAAAATATGGTGGTGGATCTTTGATGTTATGGGGCTATTTTGCTTCCATTGGTCCTGGGGCCCTTGTTAAGGTCGATGGCATGAACTTTACCCAGTACCAGGACATTTTAGCCAAAAACATGGTTGCCTTTGCCAGGAGGCTTAAACTTGGCCACAAGTGGATTTTACACAAGACAATAACCCCAAGCACACATCAAAATAATTGGCAACAAAACTAACATTTTGCAATGGCCATCTCAGTCTCCGGACTTGAAACTCATTGAAAACCTGTGGTTTGAATTGAAGAAGGGCAGTCCATAAGCGCAGACGAAGAATATCAAGGATCTGGAAGGATTCTATAGGGAGAAATGGTCTAAGATCCCTCCAAATGTGTTGTCAAACTCATAAAACATTATAGAAAAAGGCTCAGTGCCATTATCCTCACAAGGTAATGTATTGAAAGGTATTGAAAACAATAATTTTTGTCAATAATTTTGACCCCTACCTTTTTGAGAAAAAAAACGATTTCTTGTTAAACAAAATCTCTTTCTCAGAGCAGTTGTATTTCTATAAAATAATATAATTTCAATTTTTTTTGTATACAGTAGCTCAGTATTTGAATTATCTCTTTTATACATTCATTTTTGCTCATCTTTATCAAGGGTGTCAATCATTTCGTACCCCACTGTACATGTCTTTCTGTGCTTTGATCACAAAGATGTCAGATGTTTCACAAGCTCTGTGTCAAATGCATTGTCCATCAGTTAAGTATGCACAGGGCCTTAGACTATTTGCTGTAAAAGTAAGATGAGGGAAAACATTGTCACTAATTTACTGTAATACCACTTTCATATCTATTTTGCTTATTAAGCGTCCTCCTCCTTGAAAACTATTCAGCGATAAAGCGAGGGGGAGCTCACTTTTATAAATAAGCACTTTGAGGTTTCCAGAGGTATGACACAGCACTCAACTCATCCATTGTAACTATGAGTTATCGCAACTGTTAAATCATGCGATCCCCAATTCTTACAATAAAGGAGAATTCCAGCCTATACCACCCATCAGTCCTTTAGCGTCACCCGTGAGCTTGACATCAACTGGCACATTTACTGTCTTTTTATATATGACCCTATCACTAACAGTAGCAGCCACTTTAAGGATGCACTGCTGCTGCTGAAACAGATCATTGATCTTTTTAGATCAATACTTAATACGCTTTTGGTGCTGCCAAGTCCTTTTTGCTGCACTTTGCAACTTTCATGCCCATTAGCTGGAAAATATAGCTGACTGGTGTTGTGCAAGTATGTGTGTGTGTGTGTGTGTTTGCGCATGTGTGTGAATAATGTGCATAAGCATTATGTGTTTGGGGGGGGATGCATGCATGCTTGTGTGTGCGTCTGTGTGTGCGTTCCGTTCAAAAGTTTGGGATCACTTAGAAATGTCCTTGTTTTTGAAAGAAAAGCACATTTTCTTGTCCATTAAAATAACATGAAATCGATCAGAAATACAGTGTAGACATTGTTAATGTTGTAAATGACTATTGTAGCTGGAAAGAGCAGATTTTTTATGGAATTATCTACATAGGCGTACAGAGGCCCATCATCGGAAACCATCACTCCTGTGTTCCAATGGCACGTTGTGTTAGCTAATCCAAGTTTATAATCTTGAATGGCTAATTGACCTTTTGCAATTATGTTAGCCCAGCTGAAAACTGCTGTCCTGATTAAAGAAGCAATAAAACTGGCCTTCTTTAGACTAGTTGAGTATCTGGAGCATCAGCATTTGTGGGTTCGATTACTGGCTCAAAGTGGCCAGAAACAAAGGACTTTCTTCTGAAACTCATCAGTCTATTTTTGTTCTGAGAAATGAAGGCTATTCCATGCGAGAAATTGCCAAGAAACTGAAGATTTCGTACAATGCTGTTTACTACTCTCTTCACAGAACAGCGCAAACTGGCTCTAACCAGAATAGAAAGAGGAGTGGGAGGCCCCGGTGCACAACTGAGCAAGAGGACAAGTACATTAGAGTGTCTAGTTTGAGAAACAGATGCCTCACAAGTCCTCAACTGGTAGCTTCATTAAATAGTACCCGCAAAACACCAGTCTCAACGTCAACAGTGAAGAGGCGACACTGGGATGCTGGCCTTCTAGGCGTCTGTTTCTCAAACTAGACACTCTAATGTACTTGTCCTCTTGCTCAGTTGTGCACCGGGGCCTCCCACTCCTCTTTCTATTCTGGTTAGAGACAGTTTGCTCTGTTCTGTGAAGGGAGTAGTACACAGCGTTGTACGAGATCTTCAGTTTCTTGGCAATTTCTCTTTCAAAAACAAGGACATTTCTAAGTGACACCAAACTTTTGAACGGTAGTGTATGTCTGTGAATTTTATGTGTAAGAGGAATTCCAAAAAGGCATCTTTGTCTTCCATAGACCAATTCTCTGTTCCAGTTGGTTTGGCTGATACAAAAATGTAAGATTATCATCATGCACCCTCCAAGTTAGTTTGGCTTTCATTAGCTGTAATGTAATAGCCTGGAGGTTTGACTGAGCGCCATTTACATTATTTTACCACTTCCAGGGAAGCCATAAAAACCTGACTAAGTCTGCTTCCCAAATGGCACCCTACTCCCTACATAGTGCACTACTTTTAACCAGATCCCAATAGGCCCTGGTCAAAAGTAGGGCACTATATAGGGAATAAAGGTGCCATTTGGGACATATTTTAAACACCCCACAGCAAAAGAGTACTAATTGGAGGTGCAGGCAGCCGCTCTGAACTGTACCCCCGGCCAGCCGTAAACTATACCGGGGACTGTACCATGGCCAACCATAAGTTAACTATGCAAATAAATGATCTCCAGCTTAGGGCTGCAGCAATGCATTTGGTTTGCTAACTTGCTAGCTAAGTGGCTAGCTTGCAAGATCATTGGTTACTTATTGGTTACAGCAGAAACAGTTAATCCCCTCCTGGATCAAGATCCCTGCTGCCTAACTTTGTTTTGTGTGTCAAATTATTATTATTTTGGAAAGTAATAGAGCCCATTGTGTGCACTGCCGGTAATACAGTACACCCCGGTATGGTACATGAACGGTATGAAAATCTGGATAACAACCTACCCTACTGTTGGCCACAGGATGTGAGAGTGAGGGCACCAAGAGCCAGAAAGCTAAACGTCAGGCATTCCTGGAGTTAATTGCAAACAGGCAGCACACCTTCCTCATTCATTAGCCCTTGCTGTTGGGTGAAACCCTAGCTAGCCTAACTGCTACATGAACACACATCAATGACACACTACTTCTTTCACAACAATGGGCCGCTGGGTCCTGAAAAGGAGTATATGTAATATGATGTATATAAAACAGGAGGTGCCATATCCATTCATGTTCCATACCTTTCCATGCCTTCTGTAAACTGGTTCATGGGGTAATAACTGAGCATTTAGGGTTACTGGTTTTAACGGTGGTTGGTTCCTTCAAGAAAGGGTTTGTTTTCAGTGAAACCAAGTGATTGGAACAGGTATCCACTAACTATCAGTAGAATTAAGTGTAAATGAGAAGGGATAGAAGGGATGGTATCTCATCACCATCGAAAGCCTAGTATAGCCTTCTCCTCTAATCTGTGGGTAAGCAGACAGAGATAACACCCAATGGGATGAGTCTGGTCCTTAAAGAGAGCCAGAGGGACAGGAAGACGAGTCCGTGGCTACAGGGCTAGTTGGGTCGGGTTGGTAACACTGTCCAATGCTTTTCTCCAGTACCACACTGACTGAGGCTTCCAGATGGTGTGCTGGAGGATGTCAAGGTTGGATGGTGTCAGTGGAGATGCATGGTGCCACACGGCCATTTCAATACAGTCAATTCAGGAAGTAAACTGACGTTCTTTAAACTATTTTGGTTTGACCTCCTGATTTGACTGAATTGAAATAGAATTTACCCCAACCCTACACAAAGCAGTTTAACAGTAGTCGCCCATAGTGTAGAAATCTCCCGGCAGCCATTTTCAGAAGCTACACAGTTGTGTGTGTCTCTATAGGCATAGAATTTGATAGGAATCAGTACCTTGGTTATAACGTCAGTCACCATGCCTAGACTTCGAGATCTGCACTCATTAGATCTGAACTCATTGGCCAGTGTTACCTAGTGTCGATCTTTCAGTGTAACCTTTCTAGTGTGATTCAGGAATTTAATTAACTCTCTGAGAGTGAAATTAAAACTCAGTGGTGTAAAAGAACCCCAGTATTGGTGTTAATAACCAGTGTGGAGTGTGCTTGTGTCAGTTTTACTCTGGAGAGTAAAACGTTCCCATCCTTATCATATTTCTCACCGTGCTCTACTGCAGCTCAATATTTTATAGGATTGTATTTCATATCTGTGTTTTTGAATGTACATGAATTGATTGATTAAGCATATGCCACACAAAGATAAATAACATACACTTATCCAATCAGTTAGTTCGATTTATTGCGCCCATTACTGAAATGGTTGTTCCAGTTGAAATGGTTTCGTTAGTCTCCTTGTTCAATGTTCATAATAAAACGTCCAACTATTGGATGTTCTAACATCAATTTAGATTGTACATTACTTTAGGTTGTACATCCCTTTGCAAGCCAGCATAATGGGAACCAGGAGTTTCCTAACACCACGGTGTTGGGGTAAAACTTGGCCATCAGTTAAGGCCTTGTGATATATATAATGTGTTGTCATAAACTGTTTAATTTTAATAATAACATTTGCCTACAGTAGGAAATCACTTAGAAAAGTCCACAGAACTGAAAATGTAAAAATTCAACAACCATGTCTGTCACGAACAAACCCAGTCATGGCTGGTAACTCTACAATTCGCTTGAAAAGGCACATTGAGAAAGTATATTGGAGGCGTGGCTTAGTGGGGTGTGGCTTTAAAAAAAAATATATATATTTTTAGCCACACGTGAATGGAAGTAGTGTACCAGTTTAAGAGGTCTATGTTTATGTTAATAACATTTTGAGCATGTCCGCCGCCAGTTCTGAAGTCTCAGTAAATGCTTAGATAAGAGCATGTGACAATAAAGACTTGTAATTATTATTGTAATGTCCTTAACCCAACACTGAGCGACCTTGTCAAGAGATACAGATCTCTTGGTGTAATGATAAAAAATACTATATGAGCTGTTATTGCATAACACCATTGGTGCAAACCTAAGTATATACACTTCCTAGTGTTAAAAATACTATATTGCATAACACTGAAAGTGTTAATTCCCTAACACAGCATTAGCCCTAAGTAGTGTTAATTTAACAATCTAAAGTGTGGACACAGGCCCAGTGTTAAATTGAACACTGTCAGTGTTGATTTAACACTGGAGAATGTGCTGTGTAGAGACATATTATCTGCAGGCTAATGCTTCCTGAGAGATATGAAACTAAATGTATTTGGGTTTGAATGAAGGGATGTGTTTTCATAGTAAAAGGATAGTTTCCTTCAGTTGGGGTTTGGTTTGATTGAATCCAGACCATAGTGACTCTCCAGAACCTGAGATGCTGAGCTCACATACACATAGGCATGCATTCATGAATACACACACGCACAGACTCTCCGCCCCCTACGGAGGTGGGAGACGGAGACTGAGAGGAGATTGGAACCAGATGAATGGTGTGCTTATAGGCTAAACCCCCCATTCGTCCCCTCCCTGAGCTTCTATGTTACATCTCTATCACCTCCCAAAGCCCAGATTAAAACAATGTGGGGAGACATCATGCCAAACACTGGGCTCTCATAGTGTGTGTGTGTGTGTGTGTGTGTGTGTGTGTGTGTGTGTGTACGTCTGTGTGTTAGAAAGACAGAGACAGTTGGACTAAGCCTCTGTTCTCAGAGGGTGTGTGGAGGATTCTGCTTGCCATAATAATCCTACTTCCATGTATCTTGTTGATGGTGTTTTAAACGTTCTTTAAAAAAATATATATAACGCTCTAGAGATAAGCTACATCAGACACATCAGTCAATGTAGTAAGGCGCAAAGTGGTGAATTACTGAACGGGTGGAATAAACATTCTGGCTACAAATGAGCAGAGAAACCCCGTAAGGGGCAATCTGGGATTCAAACAACAACAAAACATACACCCCAAACTTTTTGGGTAAATAGCTGGGGGATGGGAGATGAAGACTGATGAACTAAGCTCATAAGGCATTTCTAAGTTATATTCTTCAATAATCAATGGCTACAATGGCAACTTTCAACACTCTAGAATTTGTTTTATACAATTCCCCAGATACACTACATGACTAAAAGTATGTGGACACCTGCTCGTCCAAAATCATGGGATTTAATATGGAGTTGGTCCCCCCCTTTGCTGCTATAACAGCCTCCACTCTTCTGGGAGCAACACAGTTTCATCACGTTGTAGAGTCCATGTTACAGCAGAAATGGACTCAACCGCATGAATGCCCAGCCCAGTTTCACCCCCCCCCCCAAATACATTATTTAAAACGGTTATGATGTTTTTTTGTTTTTCATGACAGTCTTCATCCATAACTGTCAGTTACACATTATACGGTAATCGTATCAGCACTAGACATTGCATGAATGTGCAGATGTGTTCTTTGGATGTTGCATGAATGTTTCAGAAAGGGTTGTGTGGGACAATACAGCAGGGGGCTACAACCACCAATGCTATCTGACTACCTGGTTGCCCAGAGATCACCCACAGCGAGTGTGTGTGTGTGTGTCTGTGTACATGCGCGTCTGTGTGCGTGTGTGTGTTAGAGTGAGAGAGTGTATGTATGTATGTATGTATGTATGTATGTATGTATGTATGTATGTATGTATGTATGTATGTATGTGTGTGTGTGTGTGAGCGTGTTCCACATAAGCAGACACACATACATTCCCCCTACCCAGCCCGGCACTACAGGGGCGGTATCCTAAATGGCACCCTGTTCCCTATATAGTACGCCACATTTGAAGTAGACCCTTAAGGCTTTGGTCAAACGTAGTGCACTATGTATGAAATAGTTTGCCATTCGGGATGCAGCATGAGGCACCTGAGAAAAATGAGGCCTGCAACTCGGCTGTTGTCATGCCACTCAGGGGACAAGGAAATAAGACTTTTTCTTCAGTAGGAAAAAAAATACTATTCCACCACTCGGAGATCCATCATCTGAGCCTGGCCTCAAAATATACTTTGCACCTCCAAGATGTATGATACTACTAATAGTGTAGCTACTTGCAGTGGTGGAAAAAGTACCCAATTGTCATAATTGAGTAAAAGGATAGATACCTTAATAGAAAGTTACTCAAGTAAAAGTAAAAGTCACCCAGTAAAATACTACTTGAGTAAAAGTCTAAAAGTATTTGGTTCTAAATATACCTAAGTATCAAAAGTAAATGTAATTGCTAAAATATACTTATACTCACAAGTATTGTGAGTAAAAAATGTGTTGTCTGAAGAGATACCATTGAATTGTACACAGCATCGCCTCTCCCTCTACCTTGGTTCGTGCAGGTGACTGTGACCTCCTCAGACCAATTGGCAGTACGCCCAGAACATTATTCTGGGAACCAAAAGGAGTATCTCAGTTTCAAGGTCCCAGCTTTGAGAGAAGAAGCTTAGTGAGGTGTAAGTCAGTCACATACAGTAACCAACGTTAATGATGAATAATGAATCATTTTAAATCATGCTTATAAGACTTGTTTGGATAGCCATATATAAGAGAACTAGCAGGACTGCCCCGGGAGAGCTCCCGACCGATGTGTACTATGGTGCATTAAGTTTGTTTGAACCTGTCTGCAAGGAGACACCGGTGGCGCATTTCAAAGTGTGAAAGCGTAAGGGAATTTCCCGTTTGACCAAAGCCGACGTGGACCTTTACTGAGAGCTGCCCGGAGAAGATACCTGATCCGCGAACCTCTGAACGAGTCAATTTAAATGAATTTGAATGATTAATTTAAGTTTGACTTTAAGTCCCTGGTGGTAATTTCCAAGACAGTATCAAAAGTAAAAGTACCCATCATTTCAAATTCCTTATATTAAGCAAAGCAGACAACATCATTGTCTTGTTTGAAATATTTACTTATAGCCAGGGGCACACTCCAGCACTCAGACATAATTTACAAAAGATGCATTTGTGTTTAGTCCACCAGATCAGAGGCAGTAGGGATGACCACGTGTTCTCTTGATAAGGGCATGAATATGACAAGTTTCCTGTCCTGCTAAGCATTTAAAATGTAACGAGTATTTTTGGGTGTCAGGGAAAATGTATGGAGTAAAAAGTATATTATTTTCTTTAGGAATGTAGTGAAGTAAAAGTAAAAGTTGTAAAAAATTATACAGATACCCCAAAAAACAACTTAAGTAGTACTTTAAAGTATTTTTACTTAAGTACTTTTGACCACTGGTTACTTGAGACAGAAATTAAAGTAGGGAGGTTAGTCGGGAGGATGGGTGGGCAGGTGTCATCTGCGACAAGTTCGAGTCGCATCAGGCACAACTGTAGCATTTTAGCTAACCCTTCCCCTAACCCTTATTCTAAACGTAACCCAATTCCGCTAACGTACTACATAGATTCACCTAACCTTTGTCATTTTAGTTCTCTTCACTGCCAAAGTAAATTCTCCCCGTAATTCTCCTTTGTTTTTCTCCTTTGTTGTTACAGCAAAACACGACCAGGTAAGACGTATGCTACTATTCGTCTTCAAATTCGTATGATATTGTACGACCGCTATTCCCATTCATAATATAACCTAAGTACGTTCATCTCTAGGAGATAGAATGCGTCTCCTTCCTGAGGTCCTGCGTGCTCTGGGAATTATATTTGCATTACTGACTCAAATTAACAAAATTAGTCGAAAGATTCATTATTTTTTACTAACGAGTCGAAAAGATCTGAGTCAGTAAAAATAGCCGAACTGCCAGGGCAATTGAGTCTACCTGGAGTACCAGATAGGCAGGATTTGTACTTTTGGGACCATTCCATTGGTTTCATTACTTGACAAGGCAAGCTAAATCAAGCACAACTAAAGATGTATACTCCCCTCCATATTCATTTGGACAGTGAAGCTTAAACTTTTAATTTGACATTTTGGATTTGAGATCAAATGTTTCATATGAGGTGAAAGCAGAGGTGGCCCCACAGGTCCCTGAGTGGTGGGGTGATTTGTAATATTCATACACCCAAAACATGCTAACCTCTCACAATTACCAATAACTGGGGAGGTTACCATTTTTAGGGTTCTGACTAGAGGAACCTGCTACGAAAAGTAACTTCCTGTAGTAGTTGTACTCCCTCTAGTCAGAACCAATTTGTAGGTGGCTATAATATTTATTTAACTTTCTCACGCATCATTATTCACAATTCATTCATGATTATCCGTAATCATGGAAGCATCCACATTAAAGAGGAACTAATCTCCAATGGGCAGATTCTGCATATAGACCAAAAAATCTGCAGGGACTGAATGGGATGCGTGCGATAACGAACGGCATTATGCAGCACCGAGACAAAAAAAATATCCAATAAAAAACTCAATGCCTAACAAAATTTTGCTGCAACACTCTTCTCTTCACTGCTCAAACAAGACAGGCTGATACGTTGTTTACAAATCATAATGCTACAAATGTTTAAAACCTTTTCTCAATACAGGGGGTGCTGTTTCCACTTTGGAAAATATCGTCTCCAAATTAAACTGCCTCATACTCAATTCTTGCTCGTACAATATGCATATTAGTATTACTATTGGATAGAAAACAATCTCTAGTTTCTAAAACTGTTTGAATTATGTCTGTGGGTGAACCAGAACTCTTTCTACAGCGAAAATCATGACAGGACATGCGAAGGTCTGAAAACTAGGCTCTGTTCTGAGATCAGTTTAAAACTCTGTATGTGCCCTATGGGTCGAAATGAACTGCACCCGCCTTCCCCTGGATGTTAGTAACCAATGAGAAGTGGAATGGAGTCTCTACGTATTTCTCAGAGTTTATAAAACGCCATGGAGTGACATGTACGTTCTTTTGGACGCTCGTCAAGGCGCAAGAGAGGACATCAGAATGGCATGCTCAAAAGCTCTCGTTATCGGGCTAAGATATATCCGTCTGTGATTTAATTCGATATAGGTGTTAGAAACATCATAACGAAGTTATTTTAAACCGATTTATATCAGTTTATGCGAGTATATTGCTATTTTCGGAATTTTCGTAGTATTGCGCTTTGAGGATTTGGACATGTGTGTGCCACATAGCTATTGTTAGCTGCTAGTTCCGAAGTTGAAGAGGACGTTTTACAACAAAGCAACGATTCTTTTGGACAAAGGACACCTTGCCCAAGATACTGATGGAAGCTCGTCCAAAAGTAAGAGCTATTTATGATTTTATTCCGTATTTATGTGGGAAAATGTAAACGCATTTGTCGGCCATTGTTGCGGCACTAGTCTGGCTGTAACGCACACTGTATGTCTAGTAACGTTAATTTTAAAAATCTAACTCAGCGGTTGCATTAATAACTAATGCATCTTTCATTAGCTGTCCAACCTGTATTTTTTTAGTCAATCGAATCGATAAATAATCGTAAACTTAGGTGCATTTCCAAAATGGTGCCGGCCAGAATGCATGCCATGTTTTGACAGATTACATTGCATAACCACGATTTGTGATGCTAAATATGCACATTTTCGAACAAACTCTATATGCATTGTGTAATATGATGTTACAGGACTGTCATCTGAAGAATTCTGAGAAGGTTAGTGAAAAAATTAATATATTTTGGTGGTGATAACGTTATCGCTCTTTTTGCCTTGAATCAATGCTGGGGTGATGTTAGCTCATGTGGTATGCTAATATAACGATATATTGTGTTTTCGCTGTAAAACACTTAGAAAATCTGAAATATTGTCTGGATTCACAAGATCTGTGTCTTTCAATTGCTGTACGCTGTGTATTTTTAAGAAATGTTTTATGATGAGTAATTAGGTAATACACGTTGCTCTCTGTAGTTATTCTAGTCGCTTTGGTGAGTTTTGTGATAGTGGCTGCAATGGTAAACTATGATTTATACCTGAAAAATGCACATTTTTCAAAAAAAAACATATGCTATACCATAAATATGTTATCAGACTGTCATCTTATGAAGTTGTTTCTTGGTTAGTGGCTATATATATCTTCATTTAGTCGAATTAGTGATAGCTACTGATGGAGTAAAAAACTGGTGGAGTAAAAAAAGTGGTGTCTTTTGCTAACGTGGTTAGCTAATAGATTTACATATTGTGTCTTCCCTGTAAAACATTTTAAAAATCAGAAATGATGGCTGGATTCACAAGAAGTGTATCTTTCATCTGGTGTCTTGGACTTGTGATTTAATGATATTTAGATGCTAGTATTTACTTGTGACGCTATGCTAGGCTATGCTAGTCAGCTTTTTTACTGTGGGGGGTGCTCCCGGATCCGGGTTTGGGAGGAACTAGAAGTTAAATGTAGCTAATTAAACCAATCACACGATAGGAACACTCCAGGCCCCTTTCTGTCAGCTGAGTAATGGGATTAGCTAGCAAGCTAGCTAGCATTTACAACAACAATGAAACGTGGCAGAATTTAAGCTTTCTTTAACAAAAAAGACTAACTATGAAATGATCAAACTCAACCAGAAGAAGATGATGATGAGGACAATGTCGGAGATGCTGCTACCGATCCACCTCCCCAGAAAAATATCTACATGTTTTGGGAGGGGTTGCTTTGCAAAATTCAAGTGGCTAGGAAGGGACAAAACTAGTAGTACAATATTCTCTGTGTTCTGTCGAAAGTTTGGAATAATAGCAGCAGGGAAAACGTATTTTGCTACTGGGTCCAGCAACCTAAAACACGAGCCATTGCTAAAACATAACTTAAGTCATAAGCCGGGACAAGTGCCGGGACAAGTGCATCGGGGCAGCATCACTACGTCTACTACCAGGCAGCCGTATTTGACAGGCAACAGGTGGCAGCCCAAGCCGGTCAACAGGCAGAGCTAACTGAGCTAGAGATTAAAAAAAATGTAACACCGCTTACTGCATTGCCAAAGAAGAAATGGCTTTTACAAAATTCAGACCCATATGTATGCTCTTTCCATGACATAAACTGACCAGGTGAAAGCTATAAACCCTTATTGATGTCAATAATAATCCACTTCAATCAGTGTAGATGATGAGGAGGAGACAGGTTAAAGAATGATTGTGTGTGTGCGCCATTCAGAGGGTGAACGGGTAAGACAAAAGATTGAAGTGCCTTGAACAGGGTATGGTAGTAGGTGTCAGGCGCACCGGGTTGTGTCAATAACCGCAACGCCTCTGGGTTTTTCCACGCTCAACAGTTTCCTGTGTGTGTCAAGAATGGTCCACCACCCAAAGGACATCCAGCCATCTTGACACCAATGTGGGAAGCTTTGGAGTCATCATAGGCCAACATCCTTATGGAATGCTTTCGACACCTTGTAGAGTCCATGCCCCGACGAATTGAGGCCATTCCGAGGGCAAAAGGAGGAGCGCAACTCAATATTAGGAAGGTAATATGTGTATATGACAGAAAAAGTAATTATGGTGGGTTGGGGAGAAGCAAAAAAAAAAGGTTATTCTACCAAAACCGACAATACAGTTTTATTGTTCTATTTATTTATATTAATTTCTACTCATATCCACTGTGTCTGTGGCAGAAAGTACTCAGCAATGACAGAGACACTTGCATGTGTGGTTCAAATATTCAAAAGTCATTACACGTACGATAATCTGTCACCCTCAAGTCATTGGCTGTGTCCTCCCACTCTCTGGTATTACTAATCAAACATCATAATGTCATTACTGTTATACTCTTCTATAATATTTCAAGAGCTATACTGTGATGAAGACACAATGTCCTCCTCACATTGATATATGGTCTTGAGCTGACTCAGTGCTGTCATGCTATTTTAATTAGATGGTAAATGGGTGTCATTTCTGAAAGGCAGCAGCAGTAACCTCTATGGAAGAAGAGTCTTGAGACAACACAGTCACGAAAATTCATTAAGAGTTGATATCTTCAAAGTATTCTGACAACCGCTCAAGCGAAAGGGTGAGAGAAAAGCCAGCAAACAGCCCGTTAGTAAGGGGAAAGCCGATCCTGTAGAGGTTGACATGTTTCATTGCTATGACAAAACTAAATTGGCTCAAGTTAACTGTTGAAATGACAGAGGAGTATCTTGCTTGCTCATTGGGCTTAATGTTTGGCGGAGGCTTCAAAACTCCAAGCAAAGTCCATATTTTGACCAGGCTACATTGGGGAGATGGTGATTCATCGCATGTGTATGCCTGTGTGCGCTAGCGTGTGACAGACCACATTCCAACAAAGTGTGTGAGGTCAGTGTTTAGATTAAAGCAAGACCAGAGTCTGAGGGAGATGTCTCGAAGTGGCACAATAGTTAACCTTGGCCCTATGGAGACCCTTCCCCACGCTATACACGCCTCTTATACCCTTCCTCTCCTAATCCTCCTCTCCAGTCTGGTCTTCTACAATCACCTTCTCCTTTCTCCCTTTTTTTTGTTTACCTCTCTTTTCCTTTTCTTGCACTTTCTTCCATCTCCATTCAGTTCCTCTTCTCCTGTCACCTTCTGTAGACTAATGGAGGTATGATGAAAGCCATCTGTTAAACCAGTGTTTCTGAGTCCTTTTTGTACCAGGTACAGGCGAGCTATGGTCTTCCTTAGGGACTCGAAGGATTAAAAATAGCAGTCAAAGACTGACTGAATCTGTGTTAACTATAGTTACTATCTGATGTGCCACTTCCGAGCAACTGACCTGGGCTTGAAAAACACAATGTTTTCATTTCCTCTTCTTCAGCATTCAGTTATTGATATGGATGGATGGAAACAATTGCCATTCAAGAAGATAGTGTTACGATGTGATACCACACTGTACAGCAGTGGTCCCCAACTACATTCAGACGCAGAGAGATTTTTTTCTTGACCCAAATGGTCAAAGGGCCATAACATAATAACAAATAATTTGTACACTGCAAATTGACCGCAAGAAGCCCAAACAGATATAGTATTTGACAAAAACAGAATCATTTCAAACCTCGATTACATTGGGATACAATCACATACACTACACTACCAAAGATTTGTGGACACCTGCTCGTCGAACATCTCATTCCAAAATCATGGGCATTAATATGGAGTTGTTCCCCCCTTTGCTGCTATAACAGCCTCCACTCTTTTGAGAAGGCTTTCCACTAAATGTTGGAAAATTGCTGTGGGGACTTGCTTCCATTCAGCCACAAGAGCATTAGTGATGTCAGGCACAAATTTGGGGCGATTAGGCCTGGCTCGCAGTCGGCGTTCCAATTCATTCCTAAAGTGTTTGATGGGTTTAAGGTCAGGGCTCTGTGCAGACCAGTCAAGTTCTTCCACACTGATTTCGACAAACCACTTCTGTATGGACTTAGCTTTGTGCACGGGGGTATTGTTATGCTGAAATGGGAAAGGGACTTCCCCAAACTGTTGCCACAAAGTTGGAAGCACATAATAATCTAGAATGTCATTGTATGCTGTAGCTTTAACATTTACGTTCACTGGAACTAAGTGGCCTTGCCCGAATCATGAAAAACAGCCCCAGACCATTATTCCTCCTCCACCAAACTTTACAGTTGGCACTATGTATTGGGGCAGGTAGCGTTCTCCTGGCATCTGGCAATGCCAGATTTGTCTGTTGGACTGCCAGATGGTGAAGCGTGTTTCATCACTCCATAGAACGCGTTTCCACTGCTCCAGAGTCCAATAGTGGCGAGCTTTACACCACTCCAGCCGACGCTTGGAATTGTGCATGGTGCTCTTAGGCTTGCTCTGCCAGAGAAACAAATTTCATGAAGCTCCCCGACAAATAGTTATTGTGCTGACATTGTTTCTAGAGGCAGTTTGAAACTCGGTAGTGAGTGTTGCAACCGAGGACAAACGATTTTTAAACACTACACGCTTCAGGACTCGGCAGTCCCATTCTGTGAGCTTGTGTGGCCTACCACTTTGCGGCTGAGCCTAGATGTTTCCACTTACAGTTGACTGAAGTAGCTCTAGCAGGGCAGAAATATTACGAACAGACATTCTGGAAAAGTTGGTATCCAATGACGGTGCCACATTGTTAGTCACGGAGGTCTTCAGTAAGGCCATTCTACTGCCAATGTTTGTCTATGGAGATTGCATGGCTGTGCGCTCGATTTTATACACCTGTCAGCAACGGGTCTGGCTGAAATAGCTGGACCCACTAATTTGAAGCGGTGTCCACATACTTTTGTATATATAGTGTATGTGTGTTTTTTTTTTATGAGTGTGAATACTTGGAAACATATTTCCAAAATTAAAATAATTTGGAGCTGATTACCTGATGTCCAGCAATGAAAATACAATTTGTCCAACAATGAAAACCCTGCTGTACAGCCTGGTTTGTGATCAGAAGTATCCCACCAGTTACAGAAGCACACATGAAATGTTGGGAAACCATATGTCGGCGTCATGTGAAGAATTTACATGAGAATCTTCAAACATGTCTGTTTTCATGTGTGAAGTTGTCAAAACAAATAAAAAAATTGCGATTAATCACGAGCCACCCTGCAACTCCATCACCATTCACCACTTTCAAAAACAATCTCAAAACCCACCTGTTCAGTCTGACTTTCCCCTCAGCTTGCACAAATATTATTTGAAGGCCATTTATGAAAGCATAATAAGTTATCGACACAAGAATGTAACTAAATTACGTTCTTTTTCTTAGCGCACCTCAGAGATATCAGTGTACCTTGATTTAAAACATTTACTTTCTAAGGAATTACTGAAACACATAGATGCAAAAATGTACATTTCAAAATCAAGCCCAGAATTCTTCTTCTTAAAACAACTCAGGTAATTGATATGTTTCTTGCCAAGTAACATTTTAGCATAATACTTCTGATATCACATTCACATTTGGAGCACAAACAACAGCAAGTATTTCAACTAGTCATATATGTTTTAATAATGACTAACTAGTGGGATCTGCACCCCAGAAACCAACGTGCTCAGGAAACCAACGTGTTAACCATTAGACAAAGAGGAATTCACTCTTGGGTCAAGGGTGACCCGATTTTAAGTCACTGGCAGGGCTACCTTATCACAAAAGCGTGAGTCCGACTCACCTCCGCTACACGAACACACTTTATTCTTTCAATTCTGCCCTCAATTCAGAAGAGGACATCCTGGATTCCTTAAGACTACTTATGTCTCAAGGCCATAAGGTTGTTATGTCTCTAAAACACCTTCATACAAATCAACACAACAGGAGGTAGAGAGAAGTAGGAGAGGAGAGGGGAAGACGAATGAGAAAGAGGGAGGGGAGTGCTGAGCTGACAGCCGAGAGATGGGCTTTGATCATGATTGATCTCTACAACGTTTAGCGTTCACACAAGACACACTCCTCCGCACACACACCCTCACACACACTGACGGGGGACACTGATGCAAAACACACGCAACTGTGTGACACAGGTCTGAAAACACCCAACAGTCTCACAGCAGAACCCATATTTGTTGGTCGCAGAAAATCTCTAACTTCTCAAAACCATTCTCAATGAGGTTCACCTTTCGAAATACTGCTTAAGGACTAACGATTCTTTGTGTCATTCCCTTCTGATTGTGTCTGATTGATCTGTTCAACCGCTAATGATGTGATTTGGCATGGTGCGACCGCAGCCAGCTGTAAGGCCTGTTTAGTATTCACTAGATTTAATGAGGACAACAGTGACATGTCATTCCACTGCACTGCAGATGGACTGATATCAACATCATCAGCTACTGAGGCCGTCCTAATATGAACACCGTAATTAGCGGCAGCATCATCATCAGCCCCATTGGTACAGTGGTGGAGTTAGTCATGGTGTAGTCATATGGTGCTGTTACCAACTGTCATATAACTGCGTTTGTCCTTGTCAGTGGTCAAGATGAAGGTAACGGAGGCCACGTCATACGCTGACTATCCACGAAAGAGTGCAGCTTGGTGGAGATCACATGTACTAAATCGGAAGCAAGCTTGATTGTATGGTGCGGGGTGAATGACATTACTTTTCATACAATCTCCATCAAGCTTGATCGTGAGAAATGGGTGCATGACCCCTCCGAGCTTGAGAGTTATTTAGGGGGTGATTAACACAACCTGTACCTAATCGTTGCCCAATCATAGCCCCGGTTTAATAGTGATTTAAGAATGGGATATGCCACTGTACTCCAAATTTGACGTTTATCCACATTGGTACACTACTGCTAGCTAGCATGAGGACGAAAACGGCAGTTTTCCAAGAAACTAGCAGTATGTCAATCTTCTAGATGGAGCAGTGTGGATAAACGTACAATTTGGAGTAGAGTGGCATATCCCATCCCTGCATTGAGGTACATTTCCGACCCATATCTCGCGCCGGCTCCACAGTGTCTTTCTTAAAATAACCATGATTGGGTTCTGACCCCAGTGCAGCTCAGTGCAAACAAGCGTAACGGTATGGTCGGAATCTTCTGGCAAGTCAAAGTCAAATTGAAGCGTAAATCTGCTAAACTCTTCCTGTCCCAACAGTTAACGTTCGCTCCCCAATCAAAAGCCCTGGATTAACACTGAGGTTGGCGCTAAACTAAAGGATAGGGCTACCGCGCACAGGGCTATCACAGACAACCCTGAAGCTACGGCTGAGAACAGGAACAAGTACAAGAGTCCCACTATGACCTCCACAGAGTCATCAAACGAGCAAAAGGACAATATAGGAATAAGGTGGAATCATATTACACAGGCTCCGACGCCCACAGCATGTAGCAGGGGCTACAGTCCATTACGGTTTACAAAGGAAGACCCAGACGTGATCTGCCTCTCAACGCCACTCTACCAGATGAACTCAATGCATTTTATGAACGCTTTGACAGAAACAACATCGTGCTGGGAGTGAGGGCTGCCACCAACCCAGAAGACTGGATGATCTCGCTCTCCGAGGCCGACGTGAGTAAAGTCTTTAACCATGACATTACCCGCGCAAGGCCACGCTGGTATTCCAGGAAGCGTTCTCAGAGCATGCGCAGAACAGCTGGCAGGTACATTCACTGTAATTTTCAGCCTCTCCTTGTCCCAGTCTGTAATCCCCACATGTTTTAAGAAGACCACCATCCTTTCTGTTCCCAAGAACTCTAAGGCTTCATGCCACAATGATTACAGCCCGGTAGCACTCACATCTGTAATCATTAAGTGCTTTGACTGGCTGGTTATGGCACACATCAACTCCATCATCCCAAACACCCTAGACCCAATTTGCATATCGACGCAATCTCAATTTCACTCCACACTGCCCTCACCCACCTAGACAAGAGGAATAGCTATGTGAGAATTCTGCTCATTGACTACAGCTTAGTGTTCAACACCGTTGACCCCGCCAAACTCATCACCAAGCTTAGGACCCTGGGACTGAACACCTCCCTCTCCAATTAGACCCTGGTCTTCCTGACGGGCCGACCCCGTGTGATGGTCCACATGCGCACAGTCGTGAAGAAGGTATGACAGCACCTCTTCCCCCTTCAGGAGGTTGAAAAGGTTTGGCATGGCCCTCAAATCCTCAAAAAGTTACACAGCGGTACAATTGAGAGTGACTTGACTGGCTGCATCATTGCTTGGTATGGCAATAGCACTGCGCTCGATCGCATGGCACCACATAGGGTGGTGCGGACAGCCCAGTACATCACTGGGGCACAGCTCTTTGCCATTCAGGACCTCTATATCAGGCGGAGTAAAAGGAAGGCCTGGAAAATCATTAAACTCCAACCACCCAAGCCATAGACTGTTCTCTCTGCTTCCTCATGGCAAGCGGTACCGGTGCCTCAAGTCTGACACCAACAGGCTCCTGAACAGCTCCCCATGCCATAAGACTGCTAAATAGCTAACTAAATATATAACAAAATAGCTACACAGACTATCTGAGTTGACCTTAGTATTTTATTCTTATTTTTGCACTTTCTCACTACACACTACGCACACTGATACTCTAACACACATCCAAACACTAACTCCATAATTTGCTCACACACACATAATATGCACTAGAGGTTGACCGATTATAATTTTTCAACGCCGATACCGATACCAATTATTGGAGGCCCAAAAAAAGCCGATACCAATTAAATCGGCCGATTTGTATATATATATACACTGCTCAAAAAAATAAAGGGAACACTTAAACAACACAATGTAACTCCAAGTCAATCACACTTCTGTGAAATCAAACTGTCCACTTAGGAAGCAACACTGATTGACAATAAATGTCATATGCTGTTGTGCAAATGGAATAGAAAACAGGTGGAAATTATAGGCAATTAGCAAGACACCCCCAATAAAGGAGTGGTTCTGCAGGTGGTGACCACAGACCACTTCTCAGTTCCTATGCTTCCTGGCTGATGTTTTGGTCACTTTTGAATGCTGGCGGTGCTTTCACTCTAGTGGTAGCATTAGACGGAGTCTACAACCCACACAAGTGGCTCAGGTAGAGCAGCTCATCCAGGATGGCACATCAATGCGAGCTGTGGCAAGAAGGTTTGCTGTGTCTGTCAGTGTAGTGTCCAGAGCATGGAGGCGCTACCAGGAGACAGGCCAGTACATCAGGAGACGTGGAGGAGGCCGTAGGAGGGCAACAACCCAGCAGCAGGACCGCTACCTCCGCCTTTGTGCAAGGAGGATTAGGAGGAGCACTGCCAGAGCCCTGCAAAATGACCTCCAGCAGGCCACAAATGTGCATGTGTCTGCTCAAACGGTCAGAAACAGACTCCATGAGGGTGGTATGAGGGCCCGACGTCCACAGGTGGAGGTTGTGCTTACAGCCCAACACCGTGCAGGACGTTTGGCATTTGCCAGAGAACACCAAGATTGGCAAATTCGCCACTGGCGCCCTGTGCTCTTCACAGATGAAAGCAGGTTCACACTGAGCACATGTGATAGACGTGACAGAGTCTGGAGACGCCGTGGAGAACGTTCTGCTGCCTGCAACATCCTCCAGCATGACCGGTTTGGCGGTGGGTCAGTCATGGTGTGGGGTGGCAATTCTTTGGGGGGCCGCACAGCCCTCCATGTGCTCGCCAGAGGTAGCCTGACTGCCATTAGGTACCGAGATGAGATCCTCAGACCCCTTGTGAGACCATATGCTGGTGCGGTTGGCCCTGGGTTCCTCCTAATGCAAGACAATGCTAGACCTCATGTGGCTGGAGTGTGTCAGCAGTTCCTGCAAGAGGAAGGCATTGATGCTATGGACTGGCCCGCCCGTTCCCCAGACCTGAATCCAATTGAGCACATCTGGGACATCATGTCTCACTCCATCCACCAATGCCACGTTGCACCACAGACTGTCCAGGAGTTGGCGGATGCTTTAGTCCAGGTCTGGGAGGAGATCCCTCAGGAGACCATCCGCCACCTCATCAGGAGCATGCCCAGGCGTTGTAGGGAGGTCATACAGGCACGTGGAGGCCACACACACTACTGAGCCTCATTTTGACTTGTTTTAAGGACATTACATCAAAGTTGGATCAGCCTGTAGTGTGGTTTTCCACTTTAATTTTGAGTGTGACTCCAAATCCAGACCTCCATGGGTTGATAAATTTGATTTCCGTTGATAATTTTTGTGAGATTTTGTTGTCAGCACATTCAACTATGTAAAGAAAAAAGTATTTAATAAGAATATTTCATTCATTCAGATCTAGGATGTGTTATTTTAGTGTTCCCTTTATTTTTTTGAGCAGTATATATATATATATATATATATATTTGTAATAAAGACAATTACAACAATACTGAATGACCAATGAACACCTTAATTTTAACTTAATATAATCCGTAAATAAAATCTATTTAGTCTCAAATAAATAATGAAACATGTTAAATTTGGTTTAAATAATGCAAAAATATAGTGTTGGAGAAGAAAGTAAAAGTGCAATATGTGCCATGTAAAAAAGCTAACATTTAACTTCCTTGCTCAGAACATGAGAACATATGAAAGCTGGTGGTTCCTTTTAACATGAGTCTTCAATATTCCCAGTTAAGAAGTTTTAGGTTCTAGTTATTATAGGAATTATGACGCGTCGACTATTTCTGTCTATACCATTTGTATTTCATATACCTTTGACTATTGTATGTTCTTATAGGCACTTTAGTATTGCCAGCCTAATTTTGGGAGTTCATAGGCTTGAAGTCATAAACAGCGCTGTGCTTCAAGCATTGCTAAGAGCTGCTGGCAAACGCAGTAAAGTGCTGTTTGAATGAATGCTTACGAGCCTGCTGCTGCCTACCACCGCTCAGTCAGACTGCTCTATCAAATATCAAATCTTAGACTTAATTATAATAAACACACAAAACTATGAGCCTTTTGTCATTAATATGGTCGATTCCGGAAACTATAATTTCGAATTTCAGTGAAATACGGAACCATTACGTATTTTATCGAACGGGTGGCAACCCTAAGTCGAAATATTGCTGTTACATTGCACAACCTTCAATGTTATGTCATAATTATATTAAATTATAGCAAATAAATTACAGCCTTTGTTGGGAAGAAATGTCTTCGCACAGTTCGCAACGAGCTGGTGGCCAAAACTGCTGTGTCACGCCCTGACCTGAGATATCTGTTTTCTTTATATTTTGGTTAGGTCAGGGTGGATTACGATAGTTTTTGTATTGTCTAGGGTTTTTGTATGTCTAGGGTTTTGTATGTCTAGGGTTTTGTAGGTCTAGGTATTTGTATGTTTATGGTGGCCTGATATGGTTCCCAATCAGAGGCAGCTGTTTATCGTTGTCTCTGATTGGGGATCATATTTAGCTAGCCAATTTCCCCTTTGGTGTTTGTGGGTTCTTATTCTATGTTTAGTTGCCTGTCTGCACTATTTCATATAGCTTCACGTTTCGTTCGTTTTGTTGTTAGTTTGTTCAGTGTTCTTTCTTTATTAAAGAAGAATGTACGCATACCACGCTGCACCTTGGTCCGATTCATATGACGAACGTGACATGCTGCATATACCCTGACTCTGCTTGCACTGAAAGCAAGAGAAGTGACACAATTATCCTAGTTAATATTGCTTGCTAACATGCATTTATTTTAACTAAATATGCAGGTTTAAAAATATATACTTCTGTGTATTGATTTTAAGGAAGGCATTGATGTTTATAGTTATGTACATTTGTGCAACGATTGTGCTTTTTTCGCGAATGTGCTTCTGTTAAATCCTCACCCGTTTGGCGAAGTTGAAGTAGGCTGTGATTCGATGATAAATTAACAGGCACCGCTTTGATTACATTTACATTTACATTTAAGTCATTTAGCAGACGCTCTTATCCAGAGCGACTTACAAATTGGTGCATTCACCTAATGACATCCAGTGGAACAGCCACTTTACAATAGTGCATCTAAATCTTTTAAGGGGGGGGGGGGGGGGGGGGCAGAAGGATTGCTTTATCCTAGGTATTCCTTGAAGAGGTGGGGTTTCAGGTGTCTCCGGAAGGTGGTGATTGACTCCGCTGTCCTGGCGTCGTGAGGGAGTTTGTTCCACCATTGGGGTGCCAGAGCAGCGAACAGTTTTGACTGGGCTGAGCGGGAACTGTACTTCCTCAGTGGTAGGGAGGCGAGCAGGCCAGAGGTGGATGAACGCAGTGCCCTTGTTTGGGTGTAGGGCCTGATCAGAGCCTGGAGGTACTGAGGTGCCGTTCCCCTCACAGCTCCGTAGGCAAGCACCATGGTCTTGTAGCGGATGCGAGCTTCAACTGGAAGCCAGTGGAGAGAGCGGAGGAGCGGGGTGACGTGAGAGAACTTGGGAAGGTTGAACACCAGACGGGCTGCGGCGTTCTGGATGAGTTGTAGGGGTTTGATGGCACAGGCAGGGAGCCCAGCCAACAGCGAGTTGCAGTAATCCAGACGGGAGATGACAAGTGCCTGGATTAGGACCTGCGCCGCTTCCTGTGTGAGGCAGGGTCGTACTCTGCGGATGTTGTAGAGCATGAACCTACAGGAACGGGCCACCGCCTTGATGTTAGTTGAGAACGACAGGGTGTTGTCCAGGATCACGCCAAGGTTCTTAGCGCTCTGGGAGGAGGACACAATGGAGTTGTCAACCGTGATGGCGAGATCATGGAACGGGCAGTCCTTCCCCGGGAGGAAGAGCAGCTCCGTCTTGCCGAGGTTCAGCTTGAGGTGGTGATCCGTCATCCACACTGATATGTCTGCCAGACATGCAGAGATGCGATTCGCCACCTGGTCATCAGAAGGGGGAAAGGAGAAGATTAATTGTGTGTCGTCTGCATAGCAGTGATAGGAGAGACCATGTGAGGTTATGACAGAGCCAAGTGACTTGGTGTATAGCGAGAATAGGAGAGGGCCTAGAACAGAGCCCTGATTATATGCAACGCAGGACAAGCTAGTTAAACTAGTAACATCATCAACCATGTGTAGTTAATTAGTGATTATGTGAAGATTGATAAGTTTAATGCTAGGTAGCAACTTACCTTGGCTCCTTGCAGCCACAAGGTCCTTTTGATGCTGCACTCACGTAACAGGTGGCCTGCCATGCAGTCTCCTCGTGGATTGAAATGTAATCGGCCATAATCGGTGTCCAAAAAGGCCGATTACCATTGTTATGAAAACCTGAAATCGGCCATCCTCTAATATTCATATACATTTATACTGATTCTACACACACCCACTCAAATAGAGTCATAATATACGCTACTGCTACTCTGTTTATCATATATCCTGATACCTAGTCACCTTACCCCTATACATATCTACCTCTATCGATTCAGTATCCCGGCACATTGTATACATTGTACTGGAACTGACCCTGTTATATACTGTAGTATGCTTATTTTCTTTATCGTGTTCTTCTTGTTTTTTTATATTTTGTGTGTTTTTGTTCTACCTTGTTATATTTACTTTTACATTGTTATTGATTACTATATTTTAACTTGAAACTTCATTGCAAAATAGTTGGGAATAGATTTTCGATGTACCGATTCCATGGCACATAGAGGTATATTTTCCGGGTGATTTAAATATTGACTGGCTTTCATCAAGCTGCCCACTCAAGAAAAAGCTTCAAACTGTAACTAGTGCATGCAACCTGGTTCAGATTATCAGTCAACCTACCAGGGTTGTTACAAACAGCACAGGAAAGAAATCATCAACATGTACTGATCACATCTTTACTAATGGTGCAGAAATTTGCTTTAAAGCAGTATCCAACTCCATTGGATGTAGTGATCACATTATAGTAGCCATATCTAGGAAAATCAAAGTTCCAAAAGCTGGGCCTAAGATAGTGTATAAGAGATCATACAAGAAGTTTTGTAGTGATTCCAATGTTGATGATGTAAAGAATATGTGTTGGTCTGTGATGTGTAACCAGATGCTGCACTTTACACATTTATGAAATTGTTTATTCCAGTTACTAATAAGCATGTATCCATTAATTAAATGACTGTACAAACGTAAATCCCCATGGATTGATGAGAAATTTAACAATGGTATGGTTGAGAGGGATGAGGCAAAAGGAATGGCAAATAAGTCTAGCTGCACAACCGATTGGAAAACGTACCCCAATTGAGAAATCATGTGACTAAACTGAATAAAAATAAGAGGTTACATTATGAAACAAAGATAAATGACATAAAGAATGATAGTAAAAAGCTTTGGAGCACCTTAAATTAAATTTTGGGCAAAAAGGCAAACTCAGCTCCATCATTCATTGAATCAGATGGCTCATTACAAATAATTGGCAAGATTAGCAAACTTAGGCATGACATGCCAGCAACAAACTCGGACACTACACATCCAAGTATATCTGACCAAATTATGAAAGACAAGCGTTGTAATTCGGAATTCCGTAAAGTGAGTGTGGAAGAAGTGGAAAAAATGGTTGTCTAGCAACAATGACAAGCCACTGGGGCCTGACAACTTGGATGAAAAATTACTGAGGATAATAGCAGACAATATTGCCACTCCTATTTGCCATATCTTCAATCTAAGCCTACTAGCAAGTGTGTGCCCTCAGGCCTGGAGGGAAGCAAAAGGAATTCAGCTACCAAAAATAGAATAGTAAAGCCCCCTTTACTGGCTTAAATAGCTGAACAATCAGCCTGTTACCAACTCTTAGTAAACTTTTGGAAAAAATTGTGTTTGTCCAGATGCAATGCTATTTTACTGTAAACAAATTGACAACAGACTTTCAGCATGCTTATAGGGAAGGACATTCAACAAGCACAGCACTTACACAAATGACTGATAATCGGCTGAGAGAAATCGATGATAAAAAGATTGTGGGAGCTGTTTTGTTAGGCTTTGATATTATCGATCATAGTCTGCTAATGGAAAAACGTATGTGTTATGGCTTCACACCCCCTGCTATATTGTGGATAAGGAGTTACAGTACATGTCTAACAGAACACAGAGGGTGTTCTTAAATGGAAACCTCTCCAACATAATCCAAGTAGAATCAGGAATTCTCCAGGCAGCTGTCTAGGCCCCTTACTTTTTTCAATCTTTACTAATGGCATGTCACTGGCCTTGAGTAAAGCCAGTGTGTCTATGTATGCGGATGGCAACACTATACACGTCAGCTACTACAGCGAGCAATATCACTGCAACACTTAACAAAGAGCTGCAGTTAGTTTCAGAATGGGTGGCAAGGAATACGTTAGTCCTAAATATTTCACAATCTAAAAACATTGTATTTGGGACAAATCATTCACTAAAACCAAAACTTCAACAAAATTTTGAAATAAATAATGTGGAAATTAAGCAAGTTAAAGTGACTAAACTGCTTGGAGTAACTCTGGATTGTAAACGGTCATGGTCAAAACATGTTGGTACAACAGTAGCTAAGATGGGGAGAAGTCTGTCCATAATAAAGCTCTGCTCTGCCTTTTTAACAGCACTATCAACAAGGCAGGTTCTACAGGCTCTAATTTTGTCTCAACTTGACTACTGTTCAGTCATGTGGTCAGGTGCCAGCAAGAGGGACCTAGGAAAATGACAATTGGCTCAGAACAGGGCAGCACGGCTGGCCCTTAAATGTACACGAAGAGCTAGAATGAATAATATGCATGTCAATCTCTCATGGCTCAAAGTGGAGGAGAGATTGACTTCATCACTACTTGCTTTTGTAAGACGTGTTGACCGGCTGAATGGTGTCTGTTTAAACTACTAGCACACAGCTCGGACATCCATGCATACCCCACAAGACATGCCACCAAAGGTCTCTTCACAATCCCAGGTCAAGAACAGATTTTGGGAGGCGCACAGTACAACATAGAGCCATGGCCACATGGAACTCATTTCCACATCAGGTAACTGATGCAAGCAGTAGTATCAGATATAAAAAAACAGATAAAATACACCTTATGGAACAGCGGGGACTGTGAAGAAACACACATACACATGATAAGACACACTCTACACACACGTACACATGGATGTTGTATTGTAAATATGTGACAGTAGTGGCAACACACACATTTTGTGGGGTAAAGTGTTATGAAATGTAATATCATGTGATATTTTTAACTGTGTATAACTGCCTTCATTTTGCTGGACCCCGGGAAGAGCCTTGGCAGCAGCTAATGGGGATCCTTAATGAATAAACATACACAAAACGACGCCAGATTCAAAACACAGAATTTTCCAATTGAAATGATTAAACAAAATTCTTGCAACCAATTGAATTGTATATAAATAGTTGAAGTCTGAAGTTTACATACACTTAGCCAACTACATTTAAACTCAGTTTTTCACAAATCCTAACATTTAATCCTAGTAAAATGCACTGTTTTAGGTCAGATAGGATCACCACTTTATTTTAAGAATGTGAAATGTCAGAATAATAGTAGAGAGAATGATTTATTTAAGTTTTAATTTCTTTCATCACATTCCAAGTGGGTCAGAAGTTTACATACACTCAATTAGTATTTGGTAGCATTGCCTTTAAATGGTTTAACTTGGGTCAAATGTTTCGGGTAGCCTTCCACAAGCTTCCCACAATACGTTGGGTGAATTTTGGCCCATTCCTCCTGACAGAGCTGGTGTAACTGAGTCAGGCTGGTAGGCCTCCTTGCCCACACTCGCTTTTTCAGTTCTGCTCACAAATGATCTGTAGGATTGAGGTCAGGGCTTTTTTGATAGCCACTCCAATACCTTGACTTTGTTGTCCTTAAGCCATTTTGCAACAACTTTGGAAGTATGCTTGGGGTCATTGTCCATTTGGAAGACACATTTGCGACCAAGCTTTAACTTCTTGACTGATGTCTTCAGATGTTGCTTCAATATATCCACATCATTTTCCTGCCTCATGATGCCATCTATTTTGTGAAGTGCACCAGCAAAGCACCCCCACAACATGATGCTGCCACCCCCGTGCTTCACGGCTGGGATGGTGTTCTTCGGCTTGCAAGCCTCCCCCTTTTTCCTCCAAACATAACGATGGTCATTATGGCCAAGCAGTTCTATTTTTGTATCATCAGACCAGAGGATTTCTCCAAAAAGTACGATCTTGTGAAGTTGCAAACCGTATTCTGGCTTTTTTATGACGGTTTTGGAGCAGTGGCTTCTTCCTTGCTTTCAGGTTATGTCGATATAGGACTCATTTTACTGTGGATATAGATACTTTTGTACCTGTTTCCTCCAGCATCTTCACAAGGTCCTTTGCTGTTGTTCTGGGATTGATCTGCACTTTTCGCACCAAAGTACGTTCATCTCTAGGAGACAGAATGCTTCTCCTTCCTGAGCGGTATGACGGCTGCGTGATCCCATGGTGTTTATACTTGCGTACTATTGTTTGTACAGATGAACGTGGTACCTTCAGGCATTTGGAAATTGCTCCCAAGGATGAACCAGACTTGTGGAGGTCTACAATTTTTTTCTGAAGTCTTGGCTGGTTTCTTTTGATTTTCCCATGATGTCAAGCAAAGAGGCACTAAGTTTGAAGGTAGGCCTACACCTCCAATTGACTAAAATTATGTAAATTAGCCCATCAGAAGCTTCTAAAGCCATGACATAATTTTCTGGAATTTTGCAAGCTGTTTAAAGGCACAGTCAACTTAGTGTATGTAAACTTCTGACCTACTGGAACTGTGATACAGTGAATTATAAGTGAAATAATCTGTCTGTAAACAATTGTTGGAAAAATGACTTGTGTCATGCACAAAGTAGATGTCCTAACTGACTTGCCAAAACTATAGTTTGTTTACAAGAAATTTGTGGAGTGGTTGAAAAACGAGTTTCAATGACTCCAACCTAAGTGTATGTAAACTTATGACTTCAACTGCATATGGGGGATACAACCATCGCAGCTCTGCAGATTTTGCTGCAAAGAGACAGAATCATTAAATTGTTTGTTTTGGTAGTGTCCATACTGTATGTAGCTTATTTTTGGTTGCAAGTTCAGAAATGGCAGAAGAATTGCAAAATTTACCTAGAGCTAACTCTGCAAATAGCACTACTGGGGGATCTGAAAAGTCATAGTCAATTGATCAATGATATAATAACACTTTGAGCAAAACATTTTATCTTTCATTTACAACCTGTAGAAACTATGAGAATAGAAAGGTTCAGAACTTTTGGGAAACATCACAGCACAGTTGAAAATGATATCGCGAATAGAAATCAAAACTGGATGGTTTTAAGAGATCAATGGGAGGGGTTTTGCGGAGCTGAAGGTTGGGACTAAAAACAACAAGATAGCTCATGTAAAATATACTGGGTCCGTAAAATGTTCGAACAAACTTAAACCAAAAATAACAGGAGGACAAAACTGACAGTGAAGTTGTCCTGACAGTGAAGTTGTCCTGACAGTGAAGTTGTCATGACAGTGAAGTTGTTCTATTTGTAGAACTTTTCATGGGAATCTAATTCCTCTTTTGAAGCCTCAAATTTCTGGCACTGCAGTAATTTGTTGAATTCCAGCCCTTTCTTGCATTCCTTCATTTTCAGCATGGCAATAATTCACTTCATGTTGTTATCATTTTCACACAGTGTCATGTTTCCTTGTCTTTGTATGCCTCTATTCATCAAAAAGTAACCTTTCCTTTGTCAGAATAATTATGATCCTCTGTGAGAATGGATTTACAATGGATTCAATAGCAGTGTTCCGACTTAAAGCCTTTTCTCCCCCTTCCGAAGCTGTCCCAACGTATTCATAAATGAGCTAATAAGTTCTTAGCTGTTAGCAGTCTTTTACTGGTGCTAAAAATGGATGATTGTCATCAAGTTTCATTACTCTATTATGACATTTCACAAACCAAACATTAAAATACTGTTACATAAAGTAAATACTATATAAAACCCACACCGGTCAGTGGATGAATACCGGTTTATTGTAATAAACTATAAACCGCCCAATCCTAATCCCGGCCCAGCTCAAAGTCAACCCAAGCCTAAATCTGATAACCTCTTCCTGTATCTGCATAACCTAGCTTGAAGTCAAACTGAATCATAACCTCTTCCTGTACCTGTGGAGAAGAAAAGAGAACAGGACGTACCCCACAGCCTTATGTCGTGCCTCTGTCTCTGTCTCTGTCTCAGTCAGTATGACTAACACTAACCAACCCAGGGACGTTGGCCAATGCCCAGGGTGCCGTTTGACATTGGCACAGTCAGTGGCATGTTCTCGAGCTGAGTTTGACACGCGGTGAAAAACGTGGGCCGACTCCCAATGGCCGACTTCCTCTCAGAGTGGTTTGTAATGACGCCGCTCGAAGCACACAGCACCACGCCTCACAGGGGTGGCAATAATACATCTCCACAAAGAAGATGAATCAGCATGATTTAGAATAATGAGGTATTAAGGAATATTATGACTTCGGTTGGTGCTGCCTGCCTCCTAGCCCCCTCTCTTCTCCTCCCTTTCAACCACCTATAAAGCTCACCTAGTGTGCTCACAATTATACAAACGGATTACAGATTTTTCTACACAACAAGTTCCTTGTCAAACAATGGCCCACGTTGGGCTCACTGACAGAATAAGCTTAGCTCGTTTTGAACGGCCGATACGCTGATTATTTCCAGCTCCGAAATGAGATCAAATGGATGAGAATTCAAAGGAAAACAGAGGAGTGCTTTCTCCGAACAAATTGGACAAATTAGACAAATGCTTGTCTCTTTGAGTCAGAGATAATGGAGGGAGAGGACTAAGACAATAGAAATGGGAAATCCTATATTGCTACAGTATGCCGGGGAAGTGTGGACAATGAGAGCAAGACCATGCTGGATCTAAGCCAATAGAGAATACTCCAGCCTGACCTGAAACCAACTTTTTACCTCATCTTGGCCAATGAGATGATGAGATGATAGCAAAGTGCAATTGGGGCTTGGGACCGCAATTGAACCGGAATCAGACCATTGTGTTTGAAATGAGTACGGACGGATCTATTTGGGGTTGGGACCGGAGAGGGATCATATTGTGATTGTGTTTTGACCGTATGGTGGTCCTGCTGGGCATGGGGATGAACCCTTGGACAAACCACAATACTAGGAAGTCACAAACCTGGTCCAGAAATGCAATGATATTGGCCGGATACTCCCTGTAGTACAGTAGCAATGTGGAGCTTTGTCAATGACGGTGGTGAATTATTGTGTGTCTAAGCCTAAACTCAATTGAGATTCAGATGATTCATATGGAGATATGATCGCCTTATTTAATCATCCAGGAATTAATGTTGCTGATTATACTTGAGTACTGACCTGACATATGGAAAAGGCAAGTTGGACCTTTTTTTTACGATCAATGACTGTAGAACAGTTCATTAATGTTTGGAGGGGAACAAAACCAAGCAAATCCTGCTCACAGTTTGACATTCCAGTTCTACACCAGTGTCCAGTCCTGCCTCTCCTCTTATTTTCTCTTCTTTCCCCTCCTCTCCACCCCTCCTCTGTCTGCATCCCCTCTCACCTCCACACCCCTTCCCTCCTCCTCCCACTCTCCTCTACTCTTCCCTCCCTCTCCTCTCCTCTGCCTGCCTCTCCTCTCCCTTGATCCATTCACCTCACCTCACCTCCACCCATCCCCTCCTCTCCTCTCCTTCCCTTACCCATCCCCTCCTCACCCCCCTTCTCTCTTCTCCTCTCCTCTTCCCTCCCTTTTCTCTGCCTGCCTCTCCTCTCCCTTCATCCATTCTCCTCACCTACACCCACCCCTCCTCTCCTTCCCTTACCTCCTCCCCCTTCTCTCTGTACAGTATGGTGAGTTATAGGACAATGGATCTGCCTGTTTCCAGGCCTCAGCACTTCTGCTTGCCCCGCTGGCTTCCCTTTATTAGACCCACTCGACACTGTAAATTTGTCCAGACCACATCTCTACTGTTTGATTCATACCTCAAAGCAACGGTCAAGTTATCTACTCCTCAATAATTCAATTCCGCAGATAAAATTTTAAAAAACGAGACATTTTATCAGGGGCGGAAAAGAAGGCAAAGACACTCAATAACCCACCTACTCACAAACTGCCTATGCTTCTGTTTTTTCTCTCTCTTTACATTTCTTGGCAGCACTTTAGTTGAAACATAGTCTGTGCTGCAATGCAGTCCAGAGCCCAACTCCCGGAGAGAAAGCTGAGTAGAGGAAGGATGTGAATGAAAGTAAGAAAATAACAGTAGCAGGGGAGCAGTGCGTCTGTGTGTGAGAGTGTGTGTGTACCTGTGTATTCATGTGCCCATTTGTGTGTGTGAGTGTGTGTGTGCACTGCACATGTGTGTTGTAGGGCTGACCCCATTTAGTCGACTGGTCGATTGTTTGGTCGATATGCAGTTGGTCGACCAAGATTTCTTTAGTCAAGAAATAGCAAAAAAAATAAACACTGATGTTCTGTGTTCGTCGCTGCAGCAGGGAGGAGAGAGAGACAACGGGTGCTAGTCACACAGTCACATGCTGTCATTTCTTTTAACATAGTGCAGCAAGTCTGACCCCGGCCCAGCACAATCAAATCAATTGCGGTCGGACTCCCTCTAATAATTTGTGTGTCTTAATTATTTCATCAAACATTGCGCTTAAAGCATCAGACAAGCTCAGTGCATATAGTTGATTTGATTAAAACACAAAGGATGTGTCTATACAGTGCATTCGGAAAGTATTCAGACCCCTTTGACCTTTTCCACATTTTGTTACGCTACAGCCTAATTCTAAAATAGATTGTTTTTTAAATCCCTCATCAATCTACACACAATACCCCATAATGACAAAGTAAACATTTGCATTTTTTTTTTTACAAGTGTATTAAACATAAAAAAACTGAAATATCACATTTACATAAGTATTTAGACCCTTTACTCAGTACTTTGTTGAAGCCTCAAGTCTTCTTGGGTATGACGCTACAAGCTTGGCACACCTGTATTTGGGAAGTTTCTCCCAATCTTTTCTGCAGATCCTCTCAAGCTCTGTCAGGTTGGATGGGGAGCATTGTTGCACAGCTATTTTCAGGTCTCTCCAGAGATGTTCGATCGGGTTCAAGTCTGGCTGGACCACTCAAGAACATTCAGACTTGTCCCGAAACCACTCCTGTGTTGTCTTGGCTGTGTGCTTAGGGTCATTGTCCTGTTGGAAGGTGAACTTTCACTCCAGTCTGTGGTCCTAAGCGCTCTGGAGCAGGTTCTCATCAAGGCTCTCTGTATTTTGCTCCGTTCATCTTTCCCTTGATCCTGGCTTGTCTCCCAGTCCCTGTCGCTGAAAAACATCCCCACAGCATAATGCTGCCACCACCATGCTTCACCGTAGGGATGGTGCTAGGTTTCCTCCAGACGTGACACTTGGCATTCAGGCCAAATAATTCGATCTTGTTTTCATCAGACCAGAGAATCTTGTTTCTCATGAGAGTCTTTAGGTGCCTTTCGGCAAACTCCAAGTGGGTTGTAATGTGTCTTTTACTGATGAGTGGCTTCCGTTTGGACACTCTACCGTAAAGGCCTGCTTGGTGGTGTGCCGCAGAGATGGTTGTCCATCCAGAAGGTTCCCCCATCTTCACAGAGGAACTCTGGAGCTCTGTCAGAGTGACCATCGGGTTCTTGGTGACAGGTCGACGGTGTATGTAACAGAGAGGTTTGACTCTCTGCCAGGTAAGTGCTGTCGCATGCATACCACAATTGATGCCCAGCCCTACAGTACACCGCAAGTAACGCAGTATGAAGGGAACGGATACTGGGTGCTCAGTCTCATTCAAAATACAGGCACATCTTGAGCTTTACTGTACAATGACTGTGAACTGCCCTTTGTTCTGCGGTATCCTCGATCAATGTGATTCAATTTAATTCAATAAATATTACTAACATTAAATACGTTTAACACTTTATAATAACTTTCATGTTATGCCTTTATACATGCTTATACATTATAATTATGTAATTATTGCCAAGGCAGAAGGAAATATCTTGTCTAACATATCTATCTCTCTACATATACTGTATCTATGTAGATAGATTCCCCCTCTCTTCGATATTCTAGTCAGATAATGTCCCAATCTCTGCCGTATTAGATAGCATAGCAGTCAGATGACAATTGCAAATGACACCCCTATTCCCTATATTGTGCACAACCTTTGAACAGAGCCCATATGGCTCTGGTCAAAAGTAGTGCCCTAAATAGGGTGCCATTTTGTAACCCATTACATGTTTTTTTAGGGCCGCTGTCCTTGCCCTAAGTGTCTAAATACTGCCCTATGGGCCCTTGTCAAAAGTAGTGCACTACATAGGGGATAGGGTGCCATTTGGGAAACAGTCTTTTCTACGGGCCACTGTCCTTGACCTGGGTGTGTAAATACTGTGCATCACCTTGTATTTTAATCAGGCCGAAGAGATTGATGCTCACGGGCTGTCATGTTAATGGTGCGCATCCATCAAATATGGCCCCGGCATTTCACTCCAATCAGCAGGGCTGTAGAGAGACACACTGCCACCCCGTGTTAAGTTAGGAGCATTATACAGTGGACACACACACACCAGCATAGTGAGACACACAGATAAACACACACATGCATGCACAAACTAATAAACACGCGCACACATGTTCACACACATGCTCACACACATAGACAGGCTCTAACATTAACACACACACACATACACACACCCCGACACCACATAGATCAGATCCGCCCAGGCCACATTGACAGGTCATCCCGGGAGACAGCTTTTGATGGATATGGACATTTAAATGAGTGCTTCCCTAAAAAAATCCCCTGAGAAAATCATGTGAAAAACACGTGTAAACAAATCACTTACATTTTTTTTGGGGGGGGGGGGGGGGGGGGGGAAATCGGGATCTTCACATGAGTCAGACATGGTTTTCGGCACGTGTTTTCCTCTCGTAAAAAAAACCATATGTTTTTTTCACACTTATTTTTCACCACTTCCAGCTTCATCTGGTCTCCCTTCCAGGGACCAACCAGGACCAACCCTGCTTAGCAAACCAGCAGTAGGATGCAGGGTTCTATGTTGCTGGAATGAATGTGCCAAAACTTCCAACTAGAAAAAAGGCAGCAAAAGCAAAGGCCAGGGGAACATAACCAAAAATAGGGAAAATTGCAGGAAAGAGAAAGGCATTTTATTCAATTGCGTTATCATAAAAGAATGATCACCGAAAACATGTTTTTTTTCTGCATGCACTTACAATTAATTTGTTCTCGCATTTCTAAATGATTTCCTTGCAATATTTTGTTTTGCTATCAATACTTTTGTGTTTATGTTTGCAATACTAAGAATATTTTTTTCTCAACTGCAGAACTCTTGCTTGATATTAATTCAAATGAAACAAAAGTAACTCATTCACTAGAGGATTGCACAATGTCATAACAATATTACTCTATTAAAAAGGTGTTTAAAGCAGCGATCCTTAATTGAAGCTTTCTCCCCGCCAGTTTCAGTAAAAAGCAGAGGGATGGCGCTGGAGAAAAGCAACCACTCTCAAATCCATAAACTTCGCTACGGATGCAAGGACTAACCATCCATGATATCAAAATGATAGTGTTAACCATGTTTTAAGTGGTTGTTTACATTTACTTTGTTTACAAACATTGGAATAAAACATATTTGGGTTCTGATGGGGTACGACAGTTGAACTAAGCTCAAAAGGCATTTATACAGTTCAATTGAAAGTATTCAGAACCCTTGACTTTTTCCACATTGTTACTTTGCAGCCTTATTCTAAAATGGATTCAATTGTTTTCTTTACACACAATACCCCTTAATGAAAAAGCAAAAATTGTTTTTTAGACAAAACCGGAAATATCACATTTACATAAGTATTCAGACCCTTTACTCAGTACTTTGTTGAAGCACCTTTGGCAGCGATTACAGCCTCGAGTCTTCTTGGGTATGACGCTACTAGCTTGGCACACCTGTATTTGGGGAGTTTCTCCAATTCTTCTCTGCAGATCCTCTCAAGATCTGTCAGGTTGGATGGGGAGCGTCGTGCACAGATATTTTAAGGTCTCTCCTGGCTGGGCCACTCAAGGACATTCAGCGACATTTCCTGAAACCACTCCTGCGTTCTCTTGGCTGTGTGCTTAGGGTCGTTATCCTGTTAGAAGGTGAACCTTCGCCCCAGTCTGAGCGCTCGGGAGCAGGTTTTCATCAAGGATCTCTCAGTACTTCGCTCCGTTAATCTTTCCCTCAATCCTCACTAGTCTCCCAGTCCCCTTGTTTCTCATGGTCTGAGTCCTTTAGGTGCCTTTTGGCAAACTCCAAGCGGGCTGTCATGTGCCTTTTAGTGAGCAGTGGCTTCTCTCTGGCCACCCTACCATAAAGGCCTGATTGGTGGAGTGCTGCAAAGATGGTTGTCCTTCTGGAAGATTCGCGCCGCCTCTGGGTGAGCGTTTTCTTGTTTGCTTATGGCGGAATACAACTCATTCAATGCTGCTTTAGTGCCAGCCTCTGACTGTGGTGGTATGTAAAACAGCTACGAAAAATACAGATGAAAACTCTCTAAGTAGATAGTGTGGTCTACAGCTTATCATGAGATACTCTACCTCAGGCGAGCAATAGTTCACTACTTCCTTAGATATCGTGCACCAGCTGTATGTTGATTTTGTCATCATTCAGCCACGACTCCGTGAAGCATAAGATGTTACAGTTTTTAATGTCCCGTTGGTAGGTTAGTCTTCCTCGTAACTTGCCGTTTTTATTCTCCAAGGTGTGCACGTTTGCTTGCAGAATGGAGGGAAGTGGGGGTTTATTCGATCGCCTATGAACTCTCAGAAGGCAGCCCGCCCTTCGGCCCCTCCTTCTCCACCTCCTCTTCATGCAGATCACAGGAATCGGGGCCTCTTCCCGAGGGAAGCAGTATATCCTTCCCGTCGGGCTCGTCAGAGTCGTGAAAGTTAAAAAAGGAATCTGCTAGTCTGTGGTGAGTAATCGCAGTCCTGATGTCTAGAAGTTATTTTCGGTCATAAGAGATGGTAGCGGCAACATTATGGACAAAATAAGTTAAAACATTTTTTAAAAACAATGCAAATAAACAAAAATACACAATCGGCTGGGGTCACGTAAAACGTCTTCTTCTCTGCCGCCATCTTACTCTGTTTATTATTTTTAATAAATGAGCTGTTTAGCTATAATTTCTAAAACACTTTTTTTTGCTTTGTCATTATGGGGTATTGTGTGTAGATTGATGAGGGAAAAACGCAATTTAATCAAGAATAATGCTGTAACATAACAAAATGCGCACAAAGTAAAGGGGTCTAAATACTTTCCGAAGGCTCTGCATATACGCTACTGTTCAAAAGTTTGGAGTCACTTAGAAATGTCCTTGTTTTTGAAAGAAAAGCACATTTTTTGTCCATTAAAATAACATGAAATTGAACAGAAATACAGTGTAGACATTGTTAATGTCATAAATTACTATTGTAGCTGGAAACGGCAGATTTTTTTTATATTTTTTTAAATAGAATATCTACATATCAGCAACCATCACTCCTGTGTTCCAATGGCACGTTGTGTTAGCTAATCCAAGTTTATCATTTCAAAAGCCTAATTGATCATTAGAAAACCATTTTGCAATTATGTTAGCACAGCTGAAAACGGTGGTCCTGATTAAAGAAGCAATAAAACTTTGTTTCTGGCCATTTTGAACCTGTAATCAAACCCACAAATGCTGATGCTCCAGATACTCAACTAGTCTAAAGAAGACCAGTTTTATTGCTTCTTTAATCAGCAAAACAGTTTTCAGCTGTGCTAACATAATTGCAAAAGGGTTTTCTAACCATCAATTAGCCTTTTAAAATGATACAATTTGGTACAATTTCTGTATAGCTAACAGGCTATGTGTTTGTAGATCGACTGAAGTGAATGAAGCTACAACAACCAATGAGATACTGTCTGGGGTCGAAATAGCATTTTAGAATGTTTTAATTGTATAGAAATGGAGTAATTAAGCTTGAACTCTCTCAAATTTATTTGGACGGGGGAGGGGGGGGGGGAATCTCACCCGTCCGGACCTCACTAAAACTCAGACCCTGGCTATGGCCCTACAGTATTACACTTCTTCCCTTTACAATGACACAAGCCACATTACACCACTGTTCTAGGTGTAAAAAAATATTATAGAAACAAGATGGAGGATAATAGAAAAACCACATAGCCTATTTTCCCCAATGGAGTATGATAGTGTTTAGTTAGTGTTCCTGCAAAACCTCCAGCTGTGTAGCTTAGCGGCCATAGAGCCAGTTATGATGAGTAATACTTTAAAAGCCCTATAAAAGGCTGCTGTATGAGCCAACCACAGCCACATGTGAACTTACAGCCTCTTGTTTATAAGCAAGCAAACAAATGAGTCTGACTCACTCATACGCGTCTGTATATAAACGCAACATTCCCCCCATCAATGTGACATAAACACACACTCATTCGTTCAATTCAGTATGGTTCAGCTCCAGTGTTTGTCCTTTCATTAGTCATATGGGGCGAGCAGTCCACCCTGGCTTGACCATTGCGTGCATCCTAAAGATAGTTGGCCTATAAGGGTTTCAATTGATTGTTTAGGTGTTTCCAGTTCCCTTTTAGACATTCTGTCAAAAAGTGCTATTCAGGGCCTCCTGAGTGGCGCAGTGGTCTAAGGCACTGCATCGCGGTGCTAGAGGCGTCACTACAGATCCGGGTTCGACCCCTGGCTGTGTTGCAGCCGGCTGGGATCAGGAGACCCATGAGGTGGTGCACAATTGGCCCAGCGTAGTCTGGGTTAGGGGCGGGTACGGCCGGTTGGGATGTACTTGTCACATCACGCTCTAGCGAGTCATTGTCAAGGCCGGGCGCATGCATGCTGACTTCGGTCGCCAGTTGTACAGTGTTTGCTCTGACACAGTGGTGTGGCAGGGTTAAGCGAGCAGTGCGGCTTGGCGGGGTCGTGTTTTGGAGGACACATGCCTCTTGACCTTCTCCTCTCCTGAGTCCGTACGGGTAAAAAGTACAAAATCAAAAAACAAAGAAAGTGGTATTCAAATAAGCATTTCTCATTAGTTTGTACCAAATATGAAATAATAGCACAGATTAGGAGAAACTATAATGATAATCAAGCGCTTGTAACAGTAATTGACAGAGGAAGAGGATTGTCTTCAGTCCACTTTCGCCTGAGTACGATCCTCACAGCAAGACAAAACAGGCAGCATGAAAGAAAAAAAAGACAAATGGAGAGAGAAAGACCAGACAGGGTGAGCCAATGACTGACTAACTAACTGAGTGAGCGAGAGAGTGAAGAAGCGAGCTAATGTAATCAATGCCCACTCACCCCGCCTTGCTTTGTGTAACTGCCTAGCGCAGAGGGAAATCGCCACGTGTGCCAATAGAAGAGAAAACTCGGTGAGTTTGTGCCAAGCTTCTTTCTTCCCGACTCTTTTTTTTCTCTCCCTCATGCACTGAGTGTATCTGCAAATGAGAGAGCTGGGCAGGCGACTAACATTCGGTGACTAGGCTGGCTGACCATGCTGACCGCAGCTGGTTTTGTGCTTGGAAGAATGGAAGCAAGCACCGGCCAACCCGTGACCCCGGTAGGCTGCTCACTCATTAACAAAGGCCAATTGGACTGTTTAATAGACTCCCACACGTCTCCTCCACACGAGTCTAAAGCAGGCACACAGGCAGGCAATAAGCGCTAGCCTGGGCCACCAAAAAATAGAAATGCCTTGTCTACTGGAGAGCAACAATAAATCTGTCAGAGTCAAAACCCATTGTGGAGGTGAAGGATTGTCACACCCTGATCTGTTTCACCTGTCTTGTGCTTGTCTCCACCCCCTACCAGGTGTCTCCCATTTCCCCCCATTATCACCTGTGTACTTATACTTGCGTTTTCTGTGTGTCTTGTCTTGTCAGGTCTTACCAGCGTGTTTCCCCGTATCTCCAGTTTCTGTTTTCAAGTCCTCCCGGTTCTGACCATTCTCCCTGCCGTGACCCTGAGCCTGCCTGCCATTCTGTCCCTGTTTGACTCTGCCTCGGTTTACTGACCTCTGCCTGCCCTTGACCTGCTGTTTGCCTGCCCCCTGTTTTGTAATAAACATCTGAGATTCCGATTGTCTGCCTCCTGTGTCAGCATCTGGATCTTATCCTGAGTCATGTCAGGATAATCTTCAAGCGGCAATTAAGCCAAGAAAAAAGACTCCACGTGGATACATTTGTGACCCGTTCCCGTTGAACGTAAACATGAATTTTTTTAATCAAAATGCGTCTTTTGGCAGAAATGCCTTCTGGAATATGTGAACTTTCATGTGCCTTAATAACAAACTTGTATGACATCTGTAAATACAAATCAAATTGTTAAATTACGAGCCTAGTTGGTTTAGCCACAGAAAAAGGAACCCTCCCTCTAGCCATGATTGGCTGGGCCGGACATGCCAAGAGATTAGTTTGGATTGGCCTGCCATGTAGCGTGCTTCTGTCTTTAACACTATGTGTTGATAATCCTTTCTACCGCAGCATTTTCTTTTTTAAATATCATGAAGAACTGCAAAAGTGTTGCTCTCTGACTCTGAAAATGAATCAGACGATATGGAAATCCCTGATGTAGGTAAAAAAAAATTCATTGAACCAGACATTGTAGAGTCTTCTGATGATAGTGATGGGGAAGAAACGGCGATCAACAGTATTGTTGTCACGGAAGAAGCTGACCGAGTTTTGAAATCAGTGGAATGCCCGGTGGAAGCAGGATATGGTTGCAAATGTGGTGGGAGTCAAAAAGAGAACACAGAAGGCTGTTGTATATAACACCTGTCTCTGGATTACATCTTCAAACTAAGGGTAACTATTGCATACATGACAGAGAGGGAGAAGAGTTTATCTATGTATAAGAGTCTAGCTACATTTTAAAATATTATTTGTTTCAAATTTTGTCAGAAAGTTGTTTTCATTGCAAGTTAAAGTGTACTGTTGGCTAGCTTGCTAAAGTTACCTGGCTGGCTCGCTAGCTAACATTACGTGTAAGAGCTGTTTCTAATTTTGTCAGAAAGTTGTTTTCATTGGAAGTTATAGCCTAATGCTAGCTATCTAACATTAGCTAACTATCTAACATTGAACCTAGTTGGTTACCTTTAGCTACCTACAGATTCATGCATGGTACATGGTAGTATGGGTTGGGATTATGGGTCCAAACAAAAGACTCCACTATGCAAGTAACCATTTCACTGTACAGTTTACACCTTATGTATCATGTGCAAATAAACATTTATTTTATTTGATATAGTGTGTGTTTACCACATATGGTAATGTGAAGAACATGACCTGCACCAATGTCAGATTAGGACATAGGCCAAGGACTAGATAAAGTTTATTTTTAATGCTACTTTTTGCTACTACTTTCACCACTTTTAGTATTAATCTTTGGTTATTTTCCACACTACTTTACTCACTCTGTTTAGCACATGGCTTCACATGTGAATCCTTAAAGAGATTGATGGCTTAAGAGGGTGTGAACGATGCTAAATGGGTGTAGAAAAAGAAGAGCTCTCCAGTAGGTGTACCAAAACATTCACAGGCAATTTTCTCAAAAGTGGGGTTACAAGTTTATCAAATTTCAAAGCAGAATTATATTCCCATTGTTCCTCAACTGTTGTGTAGGATATACGATTTTGTAGCTCTGAGTCTCTACTTTTATTCAATATAAAAAAACACAATTTCAAATGTTGCTACATAGGCCCGAATCAAGGTGGTGGGTCACATTTGTTCTATTGAGAGGCTGTACCACATACCCTTTGATGTTGTCCCTAATGTTGTTTTCTTACCCCAGCTTGTGTCTTAGCTACAGTATACATTTTCTAGGCTTGGGCTAAGAATGATATCGTAGCCAGCAGCCATCTGGTGTATTAGGGGTGGTTTCCAAACCATTCAGGGGGGTGAGGGAGCCCAGAAGCCCAGTCCTGGGGTGTTGGACACCACAAGCGAGCAGACTTCCCTCCAGCCCTCAGTGAGTAGAGGGAAGTCCAGAGCCATGAGATAGAGGCTGCGTCCCAAATGGCACATTATTCCCAAAATAGTGCACTACTTTTGACCAGAGCTCTATGGGCCCTGGTCAAAAATAGTGCCCCACATAGGGACCAAGGTGGCATTTCGGACAGAGACATAGAAGGGCTCCATCTCCAGTGCCAGGGCAATAAGCCAGTAGGATATCATGGATGAGTGTCTAACAGTAACACTATGGAGAACTGAAATCCTTGTTTACCTTTGATCCTTTCCAGAGGCATTGTGCCCATTGAAACTGGAATATATTGTTTATTTTGCTTTGTCATTATGGGGTATGGTGTGTAGATTGACGAGGGAAAAAAACGATTTAATAAATTTTAGAATAAGGCTATAACGTAACAAAATGTGGAAAAAGTCAAGGGGTCTGAATACTTTTCTGAATACACTGGATATCCTTATTGAGTAATGAGTGAAAAATCCATTCAGAAGGCGGATCCCAGTTCGCTAATGAAGTACCTAATTTCACAGTCCAAAGTTAGTGGGGACAATGATTAATGCAGATGTGGCATTATATTAAGATCAGAGAGAATATTAATTGAAAAGGGATATAAAAAATATAGAGTGTCAGCAAGACAGCCATACATGATCGTATTCTTGACAAGAGGAGAGAAAAAAAAGAGGGGGCGCAGCAGGAAGCATTGCTCACAATTACACTTAAAATGTAGTGATTAATATTTCACTGTGTTGTTGGTACTTACCACTCTGTAAGGCTACGTTCCAAATAGCACCCTATTCCTTATAGTGCACTACTTTTGAACAGGGCACATGGGGCTCTGGTCAAAAGTAGTGCACTATGCAGGGAATATGGTGCCATTTGGGATTCAAACGAAAAGTCCATGACTGACCACAACGCAAGGCTATGTTAATATTCATTTCGATAATCATGTTAGCATTCTGCTAACACCCAAAAGGTAAAATGACAGGCGTGTAATAAGACAGATATAGCATTCTTACTGCAAGGCCGAGCCTCACAATCACAAACAGGTTCAAAGTACACAAAAAGTAAACACAGTCATGGAGTCCTTAATGGCACTCTATTCTCTATATAATGCATTTACATTTTTGTAATTTAGCAGACGCTCTTATCCGGAGTGACTTACAGGAGCAATTAGGGTTGAAAATAACAGATTTAGACATTGATAAACTCTTAAATTGGAACGCAGTGGCTGTACAGTAACATGCTATACATGACCTCAGAGCTCAGGCTGTGAAGCGGCGCTGTATGGGTTTTGACTGACAGCCGTACTGAACTTGAGCACCGCACGCGACAAGAAGTTGCCCCCATTCCTCAAGCTAATTGGTCAACTTTAGCAAACATTTTCTTGTTTGAGAGAGGGAAATTCTGTATATTAAGAGAAATCTATGTATTTTGAAAGATGAGATGTTGAGGATTATAATAAACACCGATTTGATATCACACAAGCAAGACAAACACGTGAGTCCATATCATAAAACTCATGTCATATACAACGTTTATGATCACTATGTTTGATGTACAGTTACAAGATGACATGGCGTCATACCCTGGGTTGTTCTGAACAGAATGACCCTATGTTTGTCTAGTGTGAACAACATTTGCCGCGGCACACGCACTTGTATGCACTCATGACTCCTTTCAATGCGCACCAAAATTACAATATGTTTCTTTGAATAGCCTTGTGAAAGCCTAACACTGTAAGGTCGGATTTTATAACTTAGCAAGCATGTTGGCAATAAAACAAGCTTTCAAATTATGCCCACCTAACCCAGATTGCGATTTATAATCGACCATTTTTGGATTGCGTAACCAACATCAGTACTTGTGTGATGGTTGGGATGCAGGGCTGTGTTCCAAACAAAACAACTACAAGTATGCTTGCTCTAGTTCCTGAATGGCACAGCTAGGAGAGCTCAAAACTGGACAAACTTTGGATAGGTGTGTACCCATTTGGAGACACCAGTTAATCCTCTCACTCAAACCCTTGTCATTGTATTGCCTTATGTTGCACCTGTATCCAGAGTATTTTCAGATTTTGTCATCCACAAATGTGTCGAAAAGTACAGTAAATATAAAATACACATGAAATCAACAGTGTAATGGTTGGATTCAGTCTTGTGTCAGGTGAACTGTTGTGTCCTCAGCTTTGGTCTAATTATTTTCCCATGATCCCCTTTCAATTGCTACCATGATTACAGTGGCTTGCGAAAGTATTCACCCCCCCTGGAATTTTTCCTATTTAGTTGCCTTACAACCTGGAATTAAAATAGATTTTTTGGGGGGGTTTGTATCATTTGATTTACATAACATGCCTACCACTTTGAAGATGCAAAATATTTTTTATTGTGAAACAAACAACAAGACCAAAAAAAATGGAAAACTTGAAAATCAAATCAAAATCATATCAAATTGTATTAGTCACATGCTTACTTACGAGCCCCTAACTGACAGTGCAGTTTCAAAAAAATACGGATAAGAATAAAAGATAAAAGTAACAAGCAAGAGCAGCAGTAAAAAATATATATACAGGGGCTGCCGGTACAGAGTCAATGTGCAAGGGCACCGGTTAGTTGAGGTAGTATGTACATGTAGGTAGAGTTAATTAAAGTGACTATGCATAGATGACAACAGAGAGTGGCAGTGGTGTGGAGAGGGTAGGGGGGCAATGTGAGTAGTCTGGGTTGCCATTTGACTAGATGTTCAGAAGTCTTATGCCTTGGGGGTAGAAGCTGTTTAGAAGCCTCTTGGACCTAGACTTGGCACTCTGGTACCGCTTGCCGTGTGGTAGCAGAGAGAACAGTCTATGACTAGGCTGGCTGGAGTCTTGACAATTTGAGCGTGCATTACTATTCACGCCGCCAAAGTCAATACTTTGTAGAGACACCTTTTGCAGCAATTACAGCTGCAAGTCTCTCGGGGTCTGTCTCTATAAGCTTGGCACATCTAGCCACTGGGATTTTTGCCAATTCTTCAAGTTGGATGGGTTCAGCTGGTTTACAGCAATATTAAAGTCATACCTCAGATTCTCAATTGGATTGAGGTCTGGGCTTTGACTAGGCCATTCCAAGACATTTAAATGTTTCCCCTTAAACCACTCGAGTGTTGCTTTAGCAGTATGCTTAAAGTCATTGTCCTGCTGGAAGGTGAACCTCCGTCCCAGTTTCAAATCTCTGGAAGACGGAAACAGTTTTCCCTCAAGAATTTCCCTGTATTTAGCGCCATCCATCATTCCTTCAATTTTTAAGTCCCTGCAGATGAAAAAATAATAATAATAATGGATTTCATCGTGCTCCGTGGAATGTTCAAAGTTTCTGATATTTTGTATAATCCAATCCTGATTTGTACTTCTCCACAACTTTGTCCCTGACCTGTTTGGAGAGCTCCTTGATCTTTATGGTGCTGCTTGCTTGGTGGTGCCCCTTGCTTAGTGGTGTTGCAGACTCTGGGGCCTATCAGAACATGTGTATATATACTGAGATCATGTGACAGATTATGTGACACTTAGATTGCACACAGGTGGACTTTATTTAACTAATTATGTGACTTCTGAAGGTAATTGGTTGCACCAGATCTCATTTAGGGGCTTCATAGCAAAGGAGGTGAATATAATTGCACGCACCACTTATCTTTTTTCATTTCACTTCACCAATTTGGACTATTTTGTCCATTACATGAAATCCAAATAAAAATCTATTTAAATTACAGGTTGTAATGCAACAAAATAGGAAAAATGCCAAGGGGGGTGAATACTTTTGCAAGGCACTGTATGCATATGCTTTCCATATTTCTTCTGTAAGAAACATTTCAATTTAGCCCTATCCATATAGGCCAATTTACACGTGTGTAAAGGGTTATTAAGCTTCTCTACGGTAAAATTAACAGCTAGAAAAGTGAAAGCCAGCGAAAACCGCCAAACAAGGAAAACTTTGACTAACCCACTAGGGACAGTGAAAACATAATTTCACTGCTGCAGACATGGAAACTGTGGCTCTGCTTCATTAACTTTGCCATACCCTGTATGAATATACATAATCCCAATGGTCACATTTATAGAAAATTACCCTAAATTCAAGAAAGTAGATACAATCTTCAAGCATAATACCGGTAAACAAAATGCTTGGTTCCAATACTGTTTTTTTTTTTTTACGCATCAGGGATTTTACAATATCTAACAGCCAAAGACGACATGTACAGGGAAAACAAACTCTGTATTACAGTGCTGGTGTACCTCTTGAATGAATAACAGTAAACGGACACTTGCTCTATTTCCTCTATGTACCTCAGCTGAGGCTACCAAACAGGTGGGGAATGGAATATTTATGAGTAGAGAGAGGGAGAGGGACAATAAACAGGAGGGTATATATAGCTCAGACCAAAAACAAATATTAAACTGTATCAAATTAATGCGCTATACAAACGCAGTATAGACCCGGGGGGCATTCCCAACATGCCTCTCTCTGAGCTGGTGGGCGGCTCTAGAACATCTGTCACTCGCCTGACAATGCTGTTGTTCCCACACTGACTTTACTGGTGATTAAGTTAACAGCATGGCATATCTTGACATAACAGCCATTCATGAACTGTAGCATCTAATTGAAAAGACATAGAAAATATTTCAGAATTTGGTGCAGAGTGAAAGTTTAAATGTATTTTATAGACGTCGAAAATATCTCTCTAACCGTCTATTTGAGGGTCAAATAAAGACCAGGCCGTGCTGGCACAATAATTAACATCTGTAGACGAGGCCAAGGCAGACTGACCAAATTTCAACCAATATTCAACATCCGTGGACGTCAAGTGTCAGTTGGTGCTCCCTGGGATTGGCATGGTTTTCTGGAACACAAAGATGCATTAACTGAAATCATTTTATTCATGATCATTATTAACGACTTAGCGTTTTTTGCTCATGAGCGGATTGTCTTTTACTACAAACATTCCTGTCTAAAGGTGTTCCTGTGTGCCTCAGTTGGTGGAGCATGGCGCTTGTGGGTTTGATTCCCACTAGCGCCACCTCAGCCCCACCCTCAGACATCCGGTTTTCAGGGGGAAAAGGAGTGGAGAGTGAGACACGACATGCGCCTCGCTGTTTACTAGCTACAGCACATTTGCTAGCTTGCTCTCTGTAGTTGTTTCCATCCAGAATATTAACAACGCGACACTACATCTCAAAGCAGAACCCTGCAGCGTAGTAGTTAGGTTAACCTGCTTTTCTCTGGTCATGTCTTTACGTTGCCTCCCAAATGGCACCCTATTCCCTATATAGTGTACTACTTTTGACCAGGACCCACAGGCTAGACCATAGTGCTCTGGTCAAAAGTAGCGCACTACACAGGGAATAGGGTGCTGTTTGGGACATAGCCTAGGTGTGCTCTCTGGCATACATCAAGCCCGTAACTCAATCGCAGCAGCTCCACTGGTTTTACATTGATTTTTCACAGATACCGGTACTTCAACAATCAATTGACTTGCGCCAGCACATCTCTTAATGGAGATTCATTTTATTTTTATTTTAAAGCTGCTGACTTAGGAACGGGCGGGCTGATGGATGTGACTGTGAGGCGGTGCAACTGTGACAACCCTGTTTATTTGCTGCCAGCACTTTGCGGGGTAGGTCAACGGAGTGGGGCATAGATAGCCATGGATGTCGAGGTGGGTGATGAGAGGGGGGTAATCGTGAGATGGTACCTTGGTGGATGCAGCCCAACCAATATGTTTCGCCTTCCTGACACACACACACACACGACTGGCCCTCTTTAACCCAATGCCATGCATAAAAATGTCAGAGACAGATAACAAGATTATGCCGTTGTGATGTGGTCTTTATGGTGAATCGACTTTAAGACAAGGGAACGAACGGGCACCACATTTCTGGCCCATTTGTTAAGGTGAGGTGGGGGTGGTTGTGGACGGATTCTGTCACGATGGTGGGGGGGATAGGTGGGTGGCTCGCGGGTACGATTGTGGGGAGTGCGGGGGTGTACAGCATGTGGGTGGGTCGCGGAGCAGTAACTGGTTGGTAACCTGCAGAGGGGCAGGCTGTTCTGCAGAGGGGGCGAAGGGGGATGTGTGTGTATGTGTGCGAGAGAGAGACTTTGTGTGTGTGTGTGTGTGTGTGTGTGTGTGTGTGTGCGTGTGTGTGTGTGTGTGTGTGAGAGTGTGTGTGAGAGAGAGAGAGAGAGAGAGAGAGAGAGAGAGAGAGACTGTGTGTGTGCGTGCATGCATATGTGTTTGTGTGTGTGAAAGAGACTGTGTGTGTGCGTGCCTGCGTGTGTGAGAGTGTGTGTGTGTGAGAGAGAGAGACTGTGTATGTGTGGAAAGGTCCTCCCTGTGTGACGACAGTGCAGCAGTCCCGGAACAGGTCGAGCCCAGAGCAGAGCGTGCCAGATGGATGCAGGGAGGAGAGAGGAGATGGAGATAAAAGAGAGAGGCAGAAACCTGTGCTCTGTAGCTCAGAGAGAGGCTGGATGTGTGCTGACCAGGGCAGACAACCTTTCTATCTCTTCTTACTTTTAGCCTCAATCTATCCTTCTCACGCTCCCTCTCTCCTTCTCCTCTCTTCTCTTCTCTTCTCCTCTTCTCTCCTCCCATCCCATCCCCTCCTCTCCTCTCATTACCTTCCCTCCTCTCTTTCTTCCTTCTATCAGTAGAGCCTGTATTTGGCGTTCAGAGCCCAGCATAACAGCACTACCAGCCTTTACATCCATCAGCTACAGCAGGAGGTTGTAGGGAGAGGCAGAGCTGAGATCTCTCTCTAAAAACACAGAAACATGCACGCACGCACACATAAAAACACTCATACACAGACACGAATGTACGCACACATAAATAAACAGAAACATAATGCAGATACAAGGACACACACACACATACAATAATGAACAAAAAGAATACTGGCAGATACAAACAAACACACCCACCTCTCCGTTTGCACACTTTCCTCATCATCGGAGGATGTCAACAGATTGATGGGGGCGGTTGTCCTGAGTCATTGCTCACATGAGCAGGGAGAGGTGCAGTGTTTGGAACATACGCCTATGTCCCCTTCCCACGGGTCAGAGAGGCAGAGTAACAATGGGGTTGAGTCTATTAGTCTACACACAGGCAAAGTCCCAAATGGTACCCTATTCACTATGGACCCTGGTCAAAAGAAGTCCACCATATAGCAAACAGGGTGTCATTTGGTATGAAACCACAGACATGGAGATGCTTGTCAAGGACAGAGGGAACACAACACACCCATCGATCAGGGACAAAAGAACAGTCAGAGAGTGAGTCCAGCAAAACGTGGTGTCAAGATAAGAGAGCAGGAGTGAGCGAGAGGGACAGAGGAATAGAGAGAAGTGAGGAGAGAGTGAAAAAGACATACTGTACAGAGGCAGAGATACAAAGAAAGAGTGAGTGGCAGGGACAGGTAGATAGGGACAGACTGACAGAGAGAGAGAGAGAACAAGTTGAGTAAGTGTGTGAGTGAGAAATAGATAGAGTAGGTGGGGAAGAACAAACAGAGAGAGAGACAGGGAGAAACAGACAGACAGAGTGAATGCAGAGAGAGAGAGAGCAATAGAGAGAGGGAGAGAGTGAGTTTGGCTGGTGCTGCATGCTGCAGTGAGAGTGCTGTGCAGTGCTCTCTCTCTTTCTCTCTCTATTTGTCTTGGGAAGAATGAGCCCAATGTCACAGTAACAGCTTCATGTTCCTCTGAGGGTACGGGACGGCTAGCGTCCATAATGGATGAGCTGCACACACATACAAACACACACGCACACAGCCAGGCCATGCAGTCCTGGTGATAGAAAAGGAATCAAACCTAACTTGAGCCGAGACAACAATAATAATAATTTCCGTTGTGAAGGTCAAACCCTCTGAACTGAAGCCCCCATACACACAATCACCACTACAGTCAATATTTATTGAGATGTGTGTGTGTGTGTATGTGCGTACATATGTATTTGCAGTGTATTTGGTATTTATTATGGATCCCCATTAGCTGCTACTCTTCCTGGGGTCCGTCAGAATTAAGGCAGTTACACAATTAAAAAAACATTACAATACATTCATTACAGCATTCACAACACACTAAGTGCGACGCGGCAGAGAAGGAGGAAGAGAACACTGCTTTTAGATACCGCTCTTGAAATGTGGACTGTCCCAGAGAGCAAGATGCAGCTGAGTAGTGGACATACATCCGGCCTGGGAGTCATTTCATTGGCATATCTCGGTCTTGACTAGAGTGAGTGGGGAACAATAAGGAATTACCTTCACGACCTGTGTCCCAAATAGTACTCCCTAGTCCCTATATAGTACACAAAAATGGCACACAGGTTCTTATCACAGGATTACAGCAGTAGTTGGACAGGCACAGCAATGTCAAAAACACTTTCAGTATGTTATACATTTGGCCACTACTAAAGCCCTATAAGGCCTGGTCAAAAGTAGTGCACTATAGGTGATACGGAGTCATTTGGGATGCACCCCACTGCTGTGTGTCTTCCCCCTCTGCGATGGTTTCAAGAAATACTGTTTATGTCAGAGGGAATGCACTACTGTAAACCCATGTGAAATCATGGCAATTGAACCACATTGTCAGTGTGGGGCAAAGGAAGCTGGTGGACGGGCTCATTGTAATGGCTTGAATGGAATTAATGAAATGGTATCAAACACTTGGAAACCATTTTCTGATGTGTTCGATGCGGTTCCATTCATTCCGATTCTGCCATTACAACAAGCACGTCCTCCGATATCTCCGCCCACCAGCCACCACTGGTGTAGGTGTGAGGACGGAGGATACCCACACAACCGGATATGAACATGGTTGTGGATGCGAGCATAAGTTAAAAGACAGCAATTTAAATGAATATGGATGCAGAAATGCCTCCCACAACACTTTGCCTCCTTGTGGTTTCCATACAATTTATAATAAATACTTTCATCACTACCCTAATTCGTAACTGATGTATTCATTACCGTAGTGAACTGCCGTCTCAGGTTGGGCTGTAACATCCAGTGAGCTAGCATCAACCCCAGAACACTACACTGAGTCACCAGGACGTGTCGGTAGGTATAGAATCAGCTCCGCAACCATGTCTAACCTGAGATGTAGGTTACTCAATGCAATCCCCAGTCTGTGCGACCCACAGACCCCACTAAGGGCCCCATATCTCCCATTAATAAGCATATAAAAGGTTAGTAACACCCCTGAAAATACTATTTGTGCCACATCTCATAGCTACACCATGACCTCTTCACTTCCCAGGAAACGCAGATGTGGCCATAGTGGTAAAAGAGAGGCTTAAAGGGTGAGAGGCTTAAAGGGTAACTCTCAATGCCAATTTCAGCCTTTGCCCAACCCCTTCAAATACATTTAGAAAATGCATTCAGGTGAAAAGTTGTCGGCTTAAATATTCCTTCTGGGGGTGGGTAAACGTAGTTGTACCTGATCCCAAACACTTTATCACTAAAGCATACCCACCAAAGTCCACTGGCACGCTCTGACAATAAAATGATGTACATTGCAAGCTAATATAGCTCTGGATAGTTAGCACACAGTGGTAAGGTGCCAAGTTTCTGATATCCACTGTATTGCCACTTGCAGTGTAAATTTAATCTCCTATGGGGTGCAAAATAAATCTTTCTAATGTGAACTCACATTTATTGCTGTATTGTGTTAGTAAGAAACGTACAATCATCACCTTGAAAATGAAGATTAGGGGCTCAATTCAATCTAGCCCGCATTGCAGTGTTAAAGCAGTAGCTCTTTTTCCAATGGTCAAATTAACTCACAGATAGGTTTTTATTCACTAAGACTAACAACTACTACCAGGGCGACCCCTCTCACAGGTATGCCTTCACTTTTCAGAATTAGAAGGTTATGGGCACGGGATGAATATTGTGAATAAAGGACTTGAGACGAAAAATCACATTTGCCCCATGTGGAATGAGAACTCAAAACCATTGCACTATGAACAAACTGTTTTAGCAGAATGCACCGCTAATCCTGACAGCAGTTAAGAAAAAACTACACTAAGTTGACACGACCACCATTGTCATCTATTTCTTGTATTTATGATGGATGCAGCCAGAGTTGGGTAGCTTACTTTCTAAATGTAATTCGTTACAGTTACTAGTTACCTGTCCAAAATTGTAATACTAACGTTACTTTTGGATTACCTAAACTCAGTAACGTAATCTGATTACATTCTGTTACTTTTAGATTTTAGACTCCTCTGTAAACTGGTCATCTCTGTATACCCGTCCCAAGACCCAATGGGTTGATGCTTATTTATAAAACCCTCTTAGGCCTCACTCCCCCCTATCTGAGATATCTACTGCAGTCCTTTTTTTTCACCTTTATTTAACCAGGTAGGCCAGTTAAGAACAAGTTTTCATTTACAACTGCGACATGGCCAAGATAAAGCAAAGCAGTGCGACACAAACAACAACACAGAGTTACACATGGAATAAACAAACGTACAGTCAATAACACAATAGAAAAAATATATATACAGTGTGTGCAAATGAGGTAGGATTAGGGAGGTGAGGCAATAAATAGGCCGTAGTGATGAAGTAATTACAATTTAGCAATTAAACACTGGAGTGATAGATGTGCAGAAGATGGATGTGCAAGCAGAGATACTGGGGTGCAAAAGAGAAGAAAAATAAATAAATAAATAAATAACAATATGGGGATGAGGTAGCTGGATGGGCTATTTACAGATGGGCTATGTACAGGTGCAGTTGATCTGTGAGCTGCTCTGACAGCTGATGCTTAAAGTTAGTGAGGGAGATATGAGTCTCCAGCTTCAGTGATTTTTGCAATTCGTTCCAGTCATTGGCAGCAGAGAACTAGAAGGAAAGGCGGCTAAAGTAGGAATAGGCTTTGAAGGTGACCAGTGAAATATACCTGCTGGAGCACGTGCTATGGGTGGGTGCTGCTATGGTGACCAGTGAACTGAGATAAGGCGGGGCTTTACCTAGCAAAGACCTATAGATGACCTGGAGCCAGTGGGTTTGGCGACGAATATGAAGTGAGGGCCAGCCAACGAGAGCATACAGGTCGCAGTGGTGTGTAGTATATGGGGCGTTTGGAGACAAAACAGATGGCACTGTGATAGACTGCATCCAATTTGCTGAGTAGTGTTGGTGGCTATTTTATAAATGACATCGCCAAAGTCAAGGATCGGTAGGATAGTCAGTTTTACGAGGGTATGTTTGGCAGCGTGAGTGAAGGATGCTTTGTTGCGAAATAGGAAGCCGATTCCTGATTTAATTTTGGATTGGAGATGCTTAATGTGAGTCTGCGTCATCCTGTCATCCTGCACATACAACACCCGTTCTGCCAGACAAATTATGTTAAAGGTCCGCAAAGCACACACATCCCTGGGTCGCTCCTCTTTTCAGTTCGGCTGCAGCTAGCGACTGGAACGAGCTGCAACAAACACTCAAACTGGACAGTTTTATCTCAAACTCTTCATTCAAGGAATCATGGACACTCACTGACAGTTATGGCTGCTTTGCATGATGTATTGTTTTCTTTCCCTTTGTGCTGTTGTCTGTGCCCAATAATGTTTGTACCATGTTGTGTTGCTACGATGTTGTCATGTTGTGTTGCTACCATGCTGTGTTGTCATGTGTTGCTACCTTGCTATGTTGGTGCCTTAGGTCTCTCTTCATGTAGTGTTGTGTTGTCTCTCGTCGTGATGTGTGTTTTGTCCTATATATATATATATATATATATATAATATTTTTTAATCCCAGCCCCCGTCCCCGCAGGAGGCCATTTGCCTTTTGGTAGGCCGTCACTGTAAATAAGAATTTGTTCTTAACTGATTTGCCTAGTTAAATAAAGGTTAAATAAAAATAAATAAAATATTACTTTCCCCTTAAGAGGTATTAGAAGACAAAAATGTGTGTTACCAATTGAACGACATCTATTGCAGGATAAATCAACGTTAAAGTTTACATAGCTGGTCATATATGGATGTTAAATTTTACTTTATAAGTTGGTTATGTAAGCTTCTTCAAACTCATCACTTTCTACTATATATAATAATTCAACTATATCTTTACATTAAAAACCAAAGTCTATCAGAATTCCAGTCATTCAAATAAATGTTATACCCCTTGATCATCAAGAATAGGACTTGGAAATATGGAAGTATAGATTAGCCAAATAGTTTTACCTGAGCATAACCCCAAAACTAAGGACTTATTGGCCAGCCCTACTCTGTTGTTTATGATTTTGTTGTCATGGAGGACTGATTAGGCTCATTGATTCGAGTTGAAAAAATCATGCTGCTCTCATGGAATGGCATGCTTTGAGCGCTACTAAAAAGTGCTATTTACATGTGAAAAATGAATGCCATATGCTGCATTTGCTTCAGGCCCATTGTTTACCTTTTTGTTGGTGACACTTTGATACCTTGATAATATGCAGCTGTTTAAAGGGCAAATCCACTGATGAAACAATAACAAAATCACCACCTCGCCTCTGTTTTGGTAAAAAGCTGAGGGATGGGCCTGGAGAAATGTAACCACTCTCAGATTAATAGACAGAGCTATAGATGCAAGGACTGACCATCCATGATATCAAAATGATTGTTTTAACCATGTTTTGAGGCTATACAGTGTTTGTTTACATTTACAATGTTTACAAACAGTGGAGTAAAACAAGCTTTTATGTTGGGTTCTCATCGAGTGTGACAGTTGAACTAAGCTGATGAGGCATTTATAAGTTATATTCTTCAAGAATCAATGGATATATAATTTATAAGTAAATACATGGATGTAGCAACAACAGATTGCCCCTTGAAGTCTATCAAAAGTGTGCGAGTTTGTGCATGTGTCTATTAGACCTATGGATTAATTTCTTTATCAGCATGAATTAGATTGAGCAATAAAAGCCCCACTTTTATTCAATAGGCTGGGATCCGCACTATGCAGATATTGCAAGAGCGCATTTTTCACTGGCTGTCCACTGGTTTCAAAAACAATGATTGATAGGCAGCTTAAACTTCTTCAATTCAACCATTATCGGGTTCAAATAGACATTTAGATTTGTGAACAGCCATCCGAAACAACCACAATCCGTAAGGCACAAAGAGCTAAATGAGAGAGCAGCAGTGTGATTCACATTAATGCGCTATGTAGACATCAATAATAAGCAATATCTGTATCGCCCGTAGGCTACACCACCGCTATCATCCTTACCTCCAAGCATTTATTCATGAATAGTCTTTGGATGCCGACAGCAGTCGCACCATTGGAAGACATACCTTGGACTGGAGCCTACAAAAGCCTATTCCTGCTCCGCAAACATCCTTTCTGAATTTAAAAGTAATCCTTGAAGTAATCATCTAGTTTTTCAAAAGTATCTGTAATCTGATTACAATATTTTTGCTGGTAACATAACGGATTACAGTTACCGTTTTTTTGTAATCCGTTACTCCCCAACCCTGGATGTAGCTATGAATATAAATGTATAATCCTCATAGGCTGCATGTTTTTTGTTCTTCTTTTTAAAAGCACATAGATATGTATGAAGCAGTAAGCAAAAACGTTGAATTTGGTCATATGCAGAAATGTGCCTTACTGCCTTGAGTTTTATTTAATGTGAGTAGTTTAGTCAAGGAAGCATCATGCAAAATATATTGGCACACTCCACTTACCAAGACAATTGGCAAATAAGGTGCGCTGTCACCTGCTTTTATAGTAAGCCTTGTGGTGGTACCTCCCAGCACATATAGAAGGTAGTGTATTAGGGTTGGGCGGATACCGTCATACGTCATACCGTCCTTCTCTCACCCCGGGATACACGGTATTACCAGTTTAGTTCATAAGGGGGAGCCAAAAAAAGTAATAGCAAATTTCCATTGAGGCTGCTAGCTAAATATGCTAATATGCCAATGAACAAATTACAAAGACAGGCAATCTAGATCATAGGTAGGAGCTACCGAATGTCATTTTTGGTGAGTTAGGACATTTACAAAAGACTTTGTGCAAACGATCTAAGTTTTGACGCATGCAGTACTGGCTCTCCAACAGCATGCCTACATGCTGTGTCTGTGTGGAGGAGAAAAACGCAAGGAAATCAATATAGGAGTAGCAGCTGTACAAATAACTAATCCAAAAGGGCTTTGCCTTCTCAGACATGGCAGAAAGCTAATACAATATGATGCCCCATCACCTTCAATTCAGCCACTTACAGTACTTAGATAGCAAGTTAAACTAGGGTTGTGTTAATGCTGTTTTTCATGCCGGAAAACAAGTAAAAACGCATTAGAAATATCTTGCTGTGTTTTGGAAACAAAGATCTAAAATGCTTCTTATTGTAATTTCTGCTCGGCATCAGACTCATTTTGTACTTCAGTTGCACTTCTAAGCTCAGATGAGAATTCACAAAACGGGCATTCTATCAGCAGACTGACTGACGAGTAACTACTTTTCTCTGATCACTGTTGAAGCAAAAAAACACTTTACTTCCAATGTAAAACGCGACACCTGTCAATACACATCTGGACTCACCTGCTCCTGCTTTCTCCTGTTGTGCTATTTACAAAGAAACACGTGACTGATTTCAATGGTAGAGTTGAACCGCTAGGGGCAAAAAGAGCTAGATTTACTACAAAATACCAAAATATATCACTTTTGCAACGAACTGTCATAATGAAGACCAGAATTTACGTATTTCACTATAACTAAGCCTAAAACGTGATTTCCGATGAATTTTATTTTTTTCCATTAAAGTTACTCTAAAGACTGAAACGAATCGACAGCACAGTACGGTATGTGTGCCGCCAAGAGGGATATCTAATATTCGGTGGCTTCATTCTCACAAATAAAATGTAAAAGCACCATGTGCTATTAAGTGGGATGATAGAAATTGAATCCCATCTAGTGCCTGTGATCCAGCAGCTCCTCTCTAAATCCAGTTCCCACTTCTCTCAGTCCGCTGTGCTGTGAAATTTGGGGACAGACACCCAATAATTTTCAACCCAGTGCTATGTCAATCTTTCTCTGTCGGGGTATTACGGAGTTGACATGTGCTCAGTGGCGCTGACGATCAGGCATCGTCTGACCATGCATGCTGCGATTCCTTCCTTTGAGTTAGGGCGAACAGTTAATCCATTCTTAAAACGTATCTGCCACATTCTGCACACTCTATTTCTCCGTTACTTGACTAACACGTCTTTTCCTCCAATAAAGTCCACATGGTCAAGGTCTGGTCAAGGTCACAGAACTTGTGGTAATCTTTTATCTCCTTCATACAACTTGGACCGGATTATGTCTTCTCATTGAAAAATACTGTATGAAACGTGAAATACATGATGGAAAAGAGATATACGGTGGAAAAGGGATTTATGCAAATGTATGAATGGAATACAAGATAAGAAAATAAGAACCTTTCTAGAAGCGGTGACTCGCTGACAGAAAAACACTGAAATGTACATAAGAATTATGAATCAAATAAAATAAAATTTTATTGATCACATACACATGGTTAGCAGATGTTAATGCGAGTGTAGCGAAACGCTTGTGCTTATAGTTCCGACAATGCAGCAATATCTAACAAGTAATCTAACAATTCCACAACAACTACCTAATACACACAAATCTAAGTAAAGGGATGGAAGACCCCCCATACAAGTCATATTTTGGACTAGTCATCACAATTCTATGTCTATACTCTCCCAATCCGGTAAATGCTTCACCTACAGCTCAGGCGTTGCCATTAAAAAGTGAACAAAGAGACATTAAGCTGATCAACGCAGAGTTGTGGGAAAACAGCCAATTATCATTTGTAGGGAGGCTGATCCTATAAGCAGCATCTCCTAAAGATTCCACAGACACTTCTCCTTTGGGTCTTCGCCGTATCTGAGAGGTTCTTGGTGGTTGATGATGGTTTCCACAGAATGCTATGAGGTTGAAGATGTCCTGTTGCCCTGTCTCTGTGAAGTAATACATTGTTGACGTCATCTTTGAAGCATTATGGGGGGGGGGGGGGGGGGCAAATAAAACCACCCGCGGGCCACCAGTTGGGGAACCCTGCCCTACACACTTGGGGCTTTTAACGTTATGGGGTTGACGCCATGCCACAGACATTCCCCATTGTGTAATGTTACAGCTATGATGATGATGCTACAGAATATGCCTCCTTTGTTCTAACACCTCCTTTGTTGGGCTCCCAAGTGGCGCAGTTGTCTAAGGCACTGCATTTCAATGCTAGAGGTGTCACTACAGACCCTGGTTCAATTCCAGGCTGTTTCACAACTGGCTGTGATGGGGAGTCCCGTAGGGCTTCGCACAATTGGCCCAGTGTTGTTATGGTTTGGCCGGGGTAGCCCGTCATTGTGAATAAAAATGTGTTCTTAACTGACTTGCCTAGTTAAATAAAGGTTATAAATAAATATCTACAGAACACTATAGGCAGCAGAGATCAAAGATCAACCAAACCAGGGTAGGAGGAGATTGTATACAGGGGTGGAAGGTTGCCACTAGGCACAACTGTAGCGGGGTGCGTAATTGTCGGCAGAGAAGTCAGGCGCAGGAGAGCAGAACTGGGTAATAACCAGAGATTTATTAAGCAAAACCAACGGTATCCAGAACAATAAGATAAAGGCACAAATATAACCAGTCGTGCGCTCACGGGGAACGTGCACAAGCACTACAATAAACAATCCCACACAAAGACATGGGGGGAACAGAGGGTTAAATACACAACAAGTAATTGAGGGAATTGAAACCAGGAAAACAAGACAAAACACATGGAAAATGAAAAGTGGATCGATGATGGCTAGAAGACCGGCGACCGCGAGGTGTAACAGCTGTCAAATCAGAACGGCTGCTCATGTGGTCATTGTCACAAAGCCACACCCGTCCCACTCGTGTTAGAAGTTCAAAACGAGAAGGTGTAGGCTATATAGAAATCATGACACTCAAATTTAAAATCATTAAATCAAAATAAGGACAATTTCTATCAGCCTAATCGAGGTGTAGATTACATATCACATTCCAGTGTTCAAACTTGTAAACAAGGCTGCGTTGGATTTTTCTTAATGCAACTCCGCGCAGACAATGGAAATGTCCACTTTACGTATAATGCTGGGAGACGCTTGTGGATTTCACAGCTCTAACAAAGTTTCACCTCAGACACCACCAAAACAACCGCTATGCGGGTTTCGGCTAGCACAGATATGATAGAATCTAGCCCAATGTTCCTTCCATACGGGTCAAATGGAAGGAAAGAAAAATCACACTGAAATCAGCAAAAGAAGCTACCCGATTCCTGAATAACCTGGACAAGGAGAACGGTGGAAATAGCGATGAATGAAATGTATGGACTACAGGACAGCGCCTCAACACACAATGTACGACAGACGTGGCAGTGGACAATTGAACTGTTTAGGCTACTGAAATGAGGTGACCAATGGACTATTACACCCCACCACATCAAAGACACAAAAGAGAAGGGTGCAGTATGTGTCGTTAATGCCTTCACTCACACGCCTATTGAAAACACAATCTCAGCACCACTCAAGCGATCTGTCCAGATGAATAACACTTTAATGACGATTGGCTATGCAGCCTAAATGACAACCCATCCATTGGTAGGCTATAGCCATGATCTATTTGTTTAAGTAACGAACTGACAAGTGAACAAGACAACATGATGATTGCTATGATCTGTACAATTATTTTTGAACGCTCCCCAGCCGATAGGCTATAAAGGCCTGAGAGGGTGGGAAGAATGTGAAAAAAGACTGGGAGAGATGAAATGTCATACAGCCTAAGTAGGGATGTGACAAATGTACAATTATTCTTAATGTTTGAACCACCATTTTTTTTTTAAATTGTTTAAACGATAAGAAAAAAATCATAAAATGATGATTCACAATTCAGATATGATCCTGCATATCACCACTAGGGGGCAATGCAGTTCAATCTACCGCAGTCCTGGCAATTTACCAGACAGGGCTCACCTTACTGCAGCACCCCACCCACTCGGCAACGATGTCGGTACATGGGACATCATGTCCCACTTCTCATCAATGTGATGGCTCGTTGCAGTGTCGTATGACAGCATGTTGGTGTTCATAGATGTCCAACAATCTGTTGTTAACGCCACATACGGTGTTTGAGAGCTCGCACTTTGTACTTGCAGAGCAACCGTTGTAGAATTTCTCCATCCAGGCGGTCACGGTTTTTCGACATGGCATCTTGTAGTCTGGTTCTAGATATGCCATCAGGACAGTGAAGCCGACATCCTTTACCATTGACAATGGCTGCATATCAACTGCAATCATTTCTGTAATTAGTGCTGTGATTCTCTCACTACGTCCCTTATCGAACTGCTGCCTGCAACGGGTTGGGTCACTGTGCCTCCCTTTCAGATGGTTAAGCATTGCACCTGTACTGCCACTGTAGCTCAATTCCACCTTGCAAATGTATTTCAACACCTTCAAATGTATACATTAATTGATAAATATGTGTTATCAATGTGAGAAACATGATATCATCACATGTTGATTATACTTTATTTTTATTCTCCCATAGAGAGTACAATGAATAATGTTAATTAATTGGTTGAATGAATGTTGAAGACACATTGTCTCTTTTCTAAACTCGTCAATTGCCAAAGAAGCAGGCAATGTGCGCGAAGCCCACAATTATGCTCCTTTCAACTATTATTTCCAGCTCTTTGTTGGACAGTTATATAGACATTAAGTTATTAACTGAATCGCAAGGTGGAATGTATAAGAAATGTAGCTAGGCCAACTGAACATGTAGCGAATAAACTCGGAAAAATCTAACGAAACGATTTGTCTGTGGCCCAGAGTGGACGGATGTTGCACTGACATTACAAGTCATTTTACTACCCCGCTCTTAAGCCTTGTTCACATTGGCAGTTGAAGAGAATCAAATAAAACATTTTTGCATATCCAATTCGAATCTGTTCTTTTTCCTGTAGTCTGAACATCCAAAAAGCACATGGAATTGGATATTTCAAGTCACATTTCAAACCAACTTCGTCTGAACGGTCAAATCTGATGTATTTGCCCTCAAGTGGTTTGTATATTGTTCTTTGGCATATGTTGTTGCTTGCTAGTTACTCTGTCCACAGTTTGACAAGAACATGTGGTAGCCACCTATGGTTAATTGTTAAAAACAAATGAGTGAATGTGCTAGAAAGCTAAATAGCTACCTAGCTAGCTACAGTAGTTGGCTGCTGTGGCTAGCCAAAAAGGACTTGTTTTGAAAGTTGGATCATCTTATCCTTTGAGACTTAAAAAATATTCTCACACTATGATTTTGAACATTCAAAGCAACTGGGAAACGTCCATGGCAGGCATTGTTGTCACCTTTGCTTGCTACATAACTTTTGAGTGATAGGAAGCATGAGCACCACCACCAATCAGACTACACCACTGCGCACATACCCGTCATTACTATGACAACTAGCATAGCCATGTCAGAAAATGACTACTGTCTGAACACACACAAATCCGATTTGGTCACTTCTAATTTGCTGTTTGGACAGACAATATTCCAAAACGTATTTGAAAAACCAAACGTATTTGAGCATTAAGGCTTGTAGTGTGAACAAGGCTTTAGTGATCTAGTAATCACTACCTTACAAGTTCTACTCAATAAAACATTGTTTCACTACTTATTTACTACATACATGAATGGTAAATCAGTACTGATTATTTTTTTTATTTGAGTTTTGGGACATGCCTACTGGTAAACACACATTTCCTATTCGCATTACTATACAATTCCAGCGTAATGACTGTGGTTTTATTGGGCATTTGGGAATCTACTATGTAATAGCTACGAAAAATTGTCTCGCTTCCGACTGGCAGCTTTAGTGTCGCCGGTCGGGAGAAGGCCGGGTGGGCTGTGTGAGGAAAACTGCACGTGACCCGAAGGAGCAAGGCTGCTGCTTGAAAATCGTGAGCACCTTGTGAAGGAGGCGATTGGCAAAAAAAATAACTATGGAGGTTGTTGCTGAGAAAGTCACATAATGTAGAACTGGTTCCAGTGCAGGATGCAGAGTTGTATCTTTCCCCTTTCATGTGGTACTTCAGGGCCAATTCACCCATGCTCGCAATGTCAAAGTCTGAAGCATTTTTTGCACCTTGCACAGTGTGGGCATGGTTGGGTCCAGGGATTTAGTGGTAAAAAAGGTGAGTAAACTATACTAAACAAAAATATATAATGCAACATGTAAAGTGTTGGTCCAATGTTTCATGAGCTGAAATAAAAAAATCCTAGAAATGTTCCACACGCACAAAAGGCAGGATTGAATCTACATTTGCCTGGCCTTTTAGCTATTGATGTGATGTTTGGCGGCACCTAATCTGTCAGTTCTGTACCTCCCTGGCTGAGTGGGTAGAACGAGCACGCCTGGCAACCACAGCGTGAAACACGAGAGGAAATAAAACTCAGTAGTCTGCCTGGAAATTTATATTTTTCATAAACATATTTGATCATTATCTGTTCTCCTCTCATTTTAATTCAAGTACTTTTCAAGTACCAATTTGAGAAAATGTCAGATTTTCAAGGTATTCCAGTACTTGAATTTCAGAGAGCCAAATTCAAGAACTTTAAGCACCTCAAGCACCTTCCGTGAACCCTGTCTCTTAATATTGACCCTGAGAGGGATAACCTATTCCTTTCCTTCGGCTTAAAAAAAGCAAGATTTAGGCCAATCACACTGGCCAGGAAAAAATATTAATGTACAGTGCATTCGAAAAGTATTCAGACCCCTTCCCTTTTTCCACATTTTGTTACATTACAGCCTTATTCTAAAATGGATTCAAAAATGTTTGTCCTTATCAATCTAAACACAATACCCCATAATGACAAAGCGAAAACCAAGCCCTGAGGACGAAGGAATTGTCCGTAGAGCTCCGAGAATTGTGTCGAGGCACAGCTCTGGGGAAAAGTACCAAAAAATGTCTGCAGCATTGAAGGTCTCCAAGAACACAGTGACCTCCATCATTCTTAAATGGAAGAAGTTTGGAACCACCAAGACTCTTCCTAGAGCTGGCCGTCCGGGCCAAACTGAGCAATATGGGGTGAAGGGCCTTGGTCAGGGAGGTGACCAAGAACCCGATGGTCACTCTGACAGAGCTCCAGACTTCCTCTGTGAAGATGGGAGAACCTTCCAGAAGTACAACCACTTCTGCAGCACTCCACCAATCAGGCCTTTATGGTAGAGTGGCCAGACGGAAGACACTCCTCAGTAAGAAGCATATGACAGCCCGCTTGGAGTTTGCCAAAAGGCACCTAAAGGACTCTCAAACCATGAGAAACAAGATTTAAATCTTTGGCCTGAATGCCAAGCGTCACGTCTGGAAGAAACCTGGCACCATCCCTACGGTGAAGCATGGTGGTGGCAGCATCACGCTGTGGGAATGTTTTTCAGCGGCAGGGACTGAGACTAGTCAGGATCAAGGTAAAGATGAACGGAGCAAAGTACAGAGAGATCCTTGATGAAAACCTGCTCCAGAGTGCTCAGGACCTCAGACTGGGGTGCAGGTTCACCTTCAAACAATACAACAACCCTAAGCACACAGCCAAGACAACACAGGAGTGGCTTCTGGACAAGTCTCTGAATGTCCTTGAGTGGCTCAGCCAGAGCCTGGACTTGAACCTGATCGAACATCTCTGGAGAGACCTGAAAATAGCTGTGCAGCGACGCTCCCCATCCAACCTGACAGAGCAGATCTGCAGAGAAAAATGGAAGAAACTCCCCAAATACAGGTGTGCCAAGCTTGTAGCATCATACCCAAGAAGACTCAAGGCTGTAATCGCAGCCAAAGATGCTTCAACAAAGCACTGATTAAAAGGTCTGAATACTTATGTAAATGGGATATTTCAGTTGTTGTTTTTTTTGCATTATGGGGTATTGTGCGTTGATTGATGAGGGGGGGAAAACAATTGAATACATTTTAGAATAAGGCTGTAACATAACAAAATGTGTCAAAAGTAAAGGGGTCAGAATACTTTCCGAATGCACTGTATACTTTAGAAGGGTCTCATATGTCTCAGAAGGTAGAACCAGCTCTAGACAGGACTCTTTAATAATAATCACTATATTTACTTCACAAACATTGATTATACTATTTGACTGCACATAGCATGGACACATAGTACTAACACTCACTCCGCAGTGGTTGGGAATGGGTATGGGAGCGGAACACGCAGCTCCCATTCTTACATTTTTCGTTCATTTAGTCTAGTTGGGCAAAATATACCTACCAATGGAATCATAAGTCGTATTATCATATTCAATATTTATGTTTTTCTCCTTCATAACCTTACATAAAATAGGAAATGTGTATACAGTATATTTTCTTTGTATTGCATAGAGACTGACCAATAACCTGCATTAAAGGGAATGGCCACTACGGAGCCACCAATAAGGTTGCTCTCTCACCTGTGTAACAGTACTGGACAGATACATGCTGGAAGCATCAAAAGGGAAAGGGTTGGAGGGGAAAGACGAACATGATTGTTGCAACTCTAGACAAGTCATCATCTAAACTATATCCTCTTCCTAACACCTCTAAGGCATCAAACCACAACATCAAAGAGATGGTCTATGTGAACTGTGGAGATATAAACATCCAACTGAAAGACAATACTCCTATTACTCTCACGTCCACAACTCATATTCAAGAATGGACTTTTTTGTAAACTTTCTTTAATTGACTGGATAATGATATAATAATGATGGACCATTGCCCATTGTCTTTCACGTTAAAGCTCAAACCTCTTATGCCAATAGCAAAGACATGGCGACTCAACACAATGTTACTTGGAGTGAAGGGGTGTGCCTCATATCTCAACACAATGTTACTTGGAGTGAAGGGGTGTCCCTCATATCTCAACACAATGTTACTTGGAGTGAAGGGGTGTCCCTCATATCTCAACACAATGTTACTTGGAGTGAAGGGGTGTCCCTCATATCTCAACACACAGATAGACATGTTTTTGGAAATAAATGTAGATAATGAAGTATGCTGAACTTATGTCTGGTAAGCTCTTAAAGCATATATGAGAGGTTGTATCATGTCTTACTCTTCACCTAAGAAAAATAACACCTATAAAGAATAAGAAATACTAGAACAGAAAATTCATGACATGGAAAGAAAACACAGCTCAGATAGAAATGTTGTCACAACCTTCAACAGCTGAACACTTTGAAGCTCGAACATAACACAGACATTTGATCTGCAGAGATTGCTGCCATGAAATCCAAGCAACAATATGTTGAGCAAGGTGAAAGTGCAGGGAAAAAGCTTGCTTGGCAAATTACGAAAGAGGAACGTATTCAAACCCCAGATGGTAGCATAACAATGTATCCGTTCTTTTTTTTTTTACCACAAACTGTATCAATCCGAAAACAAAAAGTTCTGAGGAGGATATGGACAATTTCCTTAATAAGGCCATTTTACAAGTGAACCAGAGAAAAAAATGATATGGATAGAAAAACACTACCCTGGGTGAATTGTTGGAGGCCCGAAAATAATCTACTAAAAAGGAAATCTCCTGGTAATGATGATTCTCAGTGGAATTCTATAGACACTTTTGTCCTAAATTACTAAAGCCCATGTTACTTATGCTCAGAGCAGCTCTAGAGAAAAATTTACTTCCCCAGTAACTGTGTTTGGCTACAATCGCCATACTTAAAAAGAAAGATAAGGGTCAATTGTCATAAATTCTTCAGCCCAGTATGACTCTTGAATGTGGATTACAAAATCATTGCTAATGTATTGGCTTTTCGCATTAAAACAGTAATACAAAAAGTTGATTCACTCAGATCAAACAGGGTTCATACGGAACAGAATGTCTTCTGACAATCTGTTGTTTTTTCAATATAATCCATCATACCAAGAACTTGACTGCTCCAAAAGTGGCAGTATCAATAGCATTTGATAGGGTGGAATGGGCATATTTGGTGGTTGTCTTAAAAAAGTTTGGTTTTGGTCTGGTACAAATCCCCCAAATCATCTAAACGAACAAATGGACAGATCTCTGAATCATTTAAGTTATCAAGAGGGACCAGACAGTAATGTCCTTTGTCTAGTTATGTATCTTCTTTAGCTACAGAACCCCTAGCATCAATAATTAGAACTCATGCCGAGGGCTGTTACAGTGACAGTATTACCGCCATACCGGCGGTCACAAGTCATGAAGGCAGAAATTCCACGTGACAGGGCCTCCCTAGCAGCGCAGCGGTCTAAGGCACTGCATCGCAGTGGCTCTAGCGACTCCTTGTGGCGGGCTGGGAGCCTGCAGGCTGACCTCTGTCATCAGGTGAACGGTGTTTCCTCCGACACATTGGTGCGTCTGACTTCCGGGTTAAGCGGGCGGGTGTTAAGAAGCACGGTTTGGCGGGTCATGTATTGTAGGACAACTTCTTTTTTTTTCTAGGCAAGTCATATTTAACCCTTTCATGTGTGAGTTCCAAATACCTTTAACGGTCGCCCCAACGTAAGTTTTTTTTATACAGGCGATGTTAGAACGTTCTCTCCATTCCAGAATGTGATTGTTACGCAACAGTACATTTAATCCGCGCTGCCCTCAAACCAAGGCAGGCAGCCTGTTTTTATTTATAGGCTGTTTTCAACTTGTCAATTTCAAATTATTTTCTCGCAAGTTTATTTAGTTTGAATTGAGGTGTGTTCTACCTCATTCATTCACATAAAAGTAGTCATTTTTACTTTTGCGGACCAATTAATTGTTTACACATTTCTGACCCGGACAAAATTCCCCAAACACTTCCCAATTGTTTGTGCAGTTCAAGTCTGCAGACATTTGCTCATCTCCCATCCTGCACACACCTGTTCACATTTTCCATCGGTTGTTGTCATAGTTGTTTTCGTTACCAATAATAACTTTGGAAATGTGTGCGTTTCTATTAAAATAAGTGCCTTATTACGTTATAATAGTTTCTGCATGTCGTGTTATGTCGTTTCTACTGTAGCATAATATTTACGTGTATATTCCTTATAACCGCGGACACGCGAGGTAACGTTACTCATTTCATAACCTTTATGGTGTTATACTCAATGCTTAGGTAGCTAGCTACATTCTTCTATTAGCTCTGGAAAACAATGCTAATTGCGTCAGAGAAGTATAAGCATGTGTTGTATTTTGAAGCTACCCTGGCCTTTTGACTCCCAAGTGGCGCAGCTGTCTAACACCTTGCCCAAACCGGCTGCGCGCGTGCGCCATCGTGCGCTATTGTGCATACATTTATTTTGCCCCCCCACACCAAACGCGATCACGACACTCAGGTTAAAATATCAAAACAAACTCTGAACCAATGACATTAATTTGGGGACAGGTCGAAAAGCATTAAACATGTATGGTAATTTAGCTAGTTAGCTTGCACTTGCTAGCTAACGTTAATTTGTCCTATTTAGCTAGCTTGCTGTTGCTAGCTAATTTGTCCTGGGATATAAACATTGAGTTGTTATTTTACCTGAAATGCACAAGGATCTCTACTTCGACAATTAATCCACACATAAAACGGCCAACCGAATCGTTTCTAGTCATCTCTCCTCCTTCCAGGCTTTTTCACCGTTTAAATTATATGGTGATCGCATCTAAACTTTCATTGTATTACCACGACTACCGGCGAAACAGTTAGTCTTTATCACTCACGTGGGTATAACCAATGAGGAGATGGCACGTGGGTACCTGCTTCTATAAACCAATGAGGAGATGGCACGTGGGTACCTGCTTCTATAAACCAATGAGGAGATGGGAGAAGCAGGACTTGCAGCGCGATCTGCGTCAGAAAAAGGAACGACATCTATTTTAGCCCTTGGTGTCGCAGACGCTCGTTGGCGCGCGCAAGCAGTGTGGGTGCAATAATTGAATAACATGGATTTCTAAATTTATTTTGCGACGCTCGCACACGCGACGTGTTCGGTCTGGTCAGCATGTAAGGCACAGCGTCTCAGTGCTAGAGGCGACACTACAGACACCCATGTTCAAATCCAGAGTGACTTATTACGTTATAATAGTTTCTGTATGTCGTGTTATACCGTTTCTACTGTAGCTCACTGTGTGTATGGAGCATAATTTATTTGTGTATATACCTTATAACTGCGGACACGCGAGGTAACGTTACTCATTTCATAACCTTTATGGAGTTATATTCAATCGTGCTTATGTAGCTAGCTACATTCTTCTATTCTTCTGTAAAACAATGCTAATTGCGTCAGAGAAGTATTGGCTTGTTGTATTTTGAAGCTACCCTGGAAAAATGTAAAAATATCTTCTTATACTACTTGGTCGTTTTCTGAGTGCATTCCACAAAGCTGTTTATCATGTCCGCAATATCCACTGCCCCCATTTTGAGGTTATAGTCAAGCACGCAGTCTGGTTAGATTTTTCTCTCTCCCGTCAGGTGGTCCACCTTCCCTGTGGCCGACATGGTTGCTGTATGAAGAGTGGAAAGGACATGGACGACTCGTTTGTCATGCCACTTTACTGCCAGCTGTTGACATTTCTTAATTTGTATAACGGGTCATTTTGGATGGCAGTAGCATGGTTGATGAAATGCAGTCATTGCAGCAGAACTAGGAAGCAGTCTTGGAAAAAGAGGGTGGAAAAGAAGGGAGTTGCAAAGAAGGGAGTTGCAAACATAGGATCTGTGCTCCAGTATTCTCTTAGGGAGTTCTTCTTTTCAGGAGGGGTGAAATGACTGGCAGCATTCCAGCTACCACAGAACTCCTGTACTTCATCCACTGTCGGTCTGCCGCCATCACCAACAGCACCTTCAAAGGGAACTGGGACTTTGTCAGTGGACAAGGGGTCCACAGATTCAGGGTTCTCAATGGCTGGGGGGCAGCTCCTCACTGTCACTGTCAGAATCAAATTCCTGACTTTCAGACTCATTGTCAGAATTTTTTTACATCTCCAGAAGTCCTTTTGAAAGACATTGCTAATGCTACAGCTTAGCTCACTAGCTACAGACAAACAACAACACTGAATGGCTGAGTGGGAGTGAGAGGTTACGTGATTGACTGCCTGCACGTGCAATTGTATCAATAATTCACTATCAGAAAATGTTTTGTGTAGTAATTATTGATATATTTACTGTTTTATTCACATGTTTTTCAATTACCGGTGATAAATCATGCATTCCAATTCTTGCATAGATTGTAATGGGCACATAGTATGTGTTTAAAATACTTTTTTGAAGGTTTTACTGATTATGATGAGCTAAGCTAATTCCAGCTATGTGTGGAGCCATGTTTGTTGACATACAATGCATTCTGGGTTTCACGTAATCGTCTGTCGGACCAAAGATGCTATAACAAAATGAGGTGAGTAAGGGTTCACAAATTTTTTGAGAACTTCAGGAAGTGAATGGTGGGATGTGAGCGATGGTAGATGACACACCCCTTCAACATGCATACTATAAACAGACCAAACTCATCTTGTCTTCTATTATCTTTGGTTTCTGTGAGAAAAAAAGCATGGCTGCGCGCTGAAACTAATCATCGTTGGATTACTTTCGATTTCTAGAAAGTGTTTTACTTCAATGGTGAGCTCATCCGTGATGTGATTAATTATACATAGTAATTGCTATTAGCTAATTCATATTGTAGTTTATGTCAGCGGAGAGTTAGAAAATATGACCGCTTTTGGTCAATCTTTCCTCAGTTAGCGCTAGGACAGATGTAACCTACATTTTTCCGGTTTGGATGATTGTGTTATGCTATAGATACTTCTGTGAATATCTGAACATTGCATCCAAAAATAAACTGCTCACATTCTGGACATAACTTTGTAAGGACTGTGTTTATGTAAATAGTTTCTGAAAAAAGTGTGGCCAGCTCAAATGCTGATTGTTGCGTCATTCGAAACTGGCTGTTCTAAATAAGCGTTTTAAATCACACAGGTGTGATCGTACGCTTCAAGGACCACTGTAGAACAATCACACCCGTGTGATAGTACGTGTGAAAGGGTTAACTAGGCAAGTCAGTTAAGAACAAATTCTTATTTTCAATGACGGCCTAGGAACAGTGGGTTAACTGCCTTGTTCAGGGAAAGAAGAACAGATTTTGACCTTGTCAGCTCGAGAATTCGATCTTGCAACCTTTCGGTCTAACCACTAGGCTACCTGCCGCCCGAAGCACTCGATCTTCACCTCCCGAGCACGTTGGGGAGTTACGATGAGACAAGATCGAAATTGGGGAGAAAAGGGGGGTAAAAAAAAAGACACATGACCGTTTAGTCACGGTAATTAGGCTTCTCCAGGCTCTGATGCTGCTGATGGTCATTAGTAGCCTACCAAACTTGCTAACTTCCTGGTACTCAGCACTCTATTGTCCCTCTAATCACTCTGACATCAATGCAAATGTTTCTTAAACAAACTCATATAAGATAGAAAATTGTGTGTGCTCATTAATAACGGCCTATTCAAACTGTTCTGTGTGTGTAGAATGACCCGATGAGGTCACGTGTTTTGCAGATGCTTGCATGGGGTAGCTTGACTATATAAATGCTCCTGTACTCCGTGTACAGGAGGCTCTCAGTCCATCTCACCTGCATGGGTGGGGCGACCAGCCTCCTTATTATAATATGTTTTTAATAAAAGTAATACCTTGACTGACTGATTATTGACTTTGCCTCTCCTCATTAATAGTTAAAGGTAGAATTTCCACCACACCTACCTGGCATGAAAATGAACCACGGAAAAAGCGTCCTCCATTCGTTATTTAAGTGCATAGATTACATGTATTTTTCCCCCTGTCCCGAGACAGGTGCATGATAAGGGTCCATTCTAAATCAAATCGAATTTCACACATATTATTCAGTATATGTACATTAGATATTTTTATTTTTATTTAACCTTTATTTAACTAGGCAAGTCAGTTAAGAACAAATTCTTATTTACAATGACGGCCTACCGGGGAACAGTGTGTTAACTGCCTTGTTCAGGGGCAGAACGACAGATCTTTACCTTGTCAGCCGGGGATTCGATCCAGCAACCTTTCGGTTACTGGCCCAACGTTCTAACCATGTAAAGACAAGATGAAATCAATAACAGTGTGATGGATGACAATATTAGCCTATCATTTGTGAATTATATATCATCACTTGTGAATGATGCCCAGCATAAGGTGACTTTTTCCCATAGGCTTATACATTTTGATAAGGTTTGTATCACAACAAAAGTCGCCAAATAACTTCTTAATTTACTTCTCTAGGATATGTGGGACGCTAATGTCCCACTTGGCCAAAAGTAAGTAAAAATGCAGAGCGCCAAATTCAAATATATTACTATAAAAATCTAACTTTCATGAAATCACACATGAAAGACACCAAATTAAAGCTACACTTGTTGTGAATCCAGCCAACATGTCTGATTTCAAAAAGGATTTACGGCAAAAGCACACCAAACGATTATGTTAGGTCAGTCGATAGCCACAGAAAAACACAGCCATTTTTCCAACCAAAGGGAGGAGTAACAAAAAGCAGAAATAGAGATAAAATAATCACTAACCTTTGATGATCTTCATCAGATGACACTCATAGGACTTCATGTTACACAATACATGTATGTTTTGTTCGGTAAAGTTCATATTTATATCCAAAAATCTGAGTTTAGGCGGGACGCTACTGTCTCACTTGGCAAAAAACCAGAGAAAATGCAGAGCGCCAAATTCAAATGAATTACTATGAAAATTACTATAAAAATCAAACTTTCATTACACATGAACGTTACCAAATTAAAACTACACTGGTTGTGAATCCAGCCAACATGTCAGAATTCAAATAGGCTTTTCGGCGAAAGCAAACAATGCTATTATCTGAGGATAGCACAATAGTAAACAAAGAGAGAGAAGCATATTTCAACCCTGCATGCGCGACACAAAACGCAGAAATAAAAATATAATTCATGCCTTACCTTTGACGAGCTTCTGTTGTTGGCACTCCAATATGTCCCATAAACATCACAAATGGTCCCTTTGTTCGATTAATTCCGTCGATATATATCCAAAATGTCCATTTATTTGGCGCGTTTAAACCAGAAAAACACCGCTTCCAAATTGCTCAAACGTGACTACAAAATATCTCAAAGGTTACCTGTAAACTTTGCCAAAAAATGTCAAACTACTTTTGTAATACAACTTTAGGTATTTTTTAAAGTTAATAATCGATAAAATTGAAGACGGGATGATCTGTGTTCAATACAGGATTAAAACCAACTATAGCCAGCTTTCTGCTCACGCGCTTCTATCTAACAGGACACTTAATGTGACTCTCGTTCAAGATGGCCGTACTTCTTCATTACACAAAGGAATAACCTCAACCAATTTCTCAAGACTGTTGACATCCAGTGGAAGCGGTAGGAACTGCAAGCAGGTCAATTAGAAATCTGGTTTCCCAATGAAATCTCATTGAAAAGAGAGTGACCTCAAAAAAAAAACATCTGAATGGTTTGTCCTCGGGTTTTCGCCTGCTAAATAATTTCTGTTATACTCACAGACATGATTCAAACAGTTTTAGAAACTTCCGAGTGTTTTCTATCCAAATCTACTAACAATATACATATCTTATATTCTGGGGATGAGTAGCTGGCAGTTGAATTTGGGTATGCTTTTCATCCAAACATGGAAATGCTGCCCCCTATCTGAGAGAAGTTAAGCACATTAATCCGCTTTAACATAGGCTAGTTCTTTTGGTGTTTGTTTGGCCTACTCATCTTGTTGGCTGACGAAAAGTAAATGTGGACAGTTCTTCCAATATCTTGGAATTGGAAAAAGACGCGGGCGGTTGCGTCCCAGATGTTTCTTCACTTGTAGCCTGTGAGAAAGACCCGGTCACGTGAGTGAGAGCCATGTGAGTGAGAGGTGCTTCGTAGCACACAGCACAAAGGGAGAAGGAAATTACAGTTATTATATTTGGCCCAAGGGCACAGCGGCCACTGGCCGCAAAAGACAAAATACATTTTTTTAGGCGTAATTACGGCGCCGCCAGGAAATTCGAGGCATTATCAAGTGCTTGTCAAAATGTGAATAAGAGACTGATGAAGTGTGTACAGCCTGCACAAAAAAACAAAGCAGAGCTCATGCCTTTCATGCAACTTCATGCAAAAAAAATCATCATTAGGGGCGCATCATGCAGCCTTAGAATGTATTAAAAATCTAAACATATAGCCCAATGTTTGTATCACAACTAGAGTTACATAAATAACGAAAAATTAAGCATATAGGAGTACCTGTTTCTTTGTTAACTCTCAACACAGAATAGCCGCATGTGCGCACTCCCTGAAATCATTTGGAGAAAATATCCTTTCCACTTTATTCAGCTTTGTTCAATTGTATTCTTCATACTATAAAATAATGTAATGGAATTCTAAGCAGATATTGTCTGCTAAATGCAGCTCACAGCCATATGGCATAGCCAGATCAGGACCTAACATAGGGACAACTCAGAGTATGCTATTCTGTTCTTCTGAAAAGACTACATTTTCTTCATACTGTATCATGTTTCTTTAGACCTGTCTAAAATAAATAATGGATTTATTGTGAAGGTGTAGGCTATATTACATGGATTTATTAGACTTTTAAAAAAGTAGATGTTCCAAAGGTCTGCACAATTGGCTTGTAGGTTGGCAGCCAAGAGAAGCTAAATGTGTTTATGTTAATTAACGGTCAATTACCGTGAGATTGGCAGTTATTTGCTTGACTGCCACAGCCCTACTCATGCCTCAATCCGGGGCATAGAAATTGGTGGAGATCAACATGTGATATCATTGTATTCAGATGACATATTACTTTATTTATCTGAACCAGAACATTCTTTGTCCTTTATTCTAATACTGTTGGACATATATGGTGCTGTATCAGGATTCAAAGTGAATTGGGAAAATATTTGAAATAGGCATTATCCAAAAAGGCAGATGTGGCTAAAATAACTAACTTCCTATATTCCATCTGAAAAGATTACGTACAATTTACGTAATAAACCCTTTGAATTCACTGATGTCTGTCTGGGGGGGGACATTCAACATTTTCTAGAGTTGTCACCTCAGCTGCCTCATTATTATTTTCTTCATTAATGTATTATTATTATTATTATTATTTGTTTTTGCGTTGAATAATTTATTTTTTAGCATTGGATTTGAAGGTCATTCTTTTTAGTTTTTGTTGTTGTTAATCATTGAAGCTAATACCGGCAGAGGGGAGGGAGGAGGATGTTCATGTGTTGGAGAGGGAAGGGTTTTGCACAATGTGCTCCCATGTAGCATGCGATTATGTGTAGGTGGGAGAAAAAACGGGGTATTATCTGTGTCAGATTTTGCTGATGATTGTTAAATTGTAAAAAAGGCCAATAAATATATTGTATTTTTTTTTTTTTTTAAAGGCATTATTTCAGTTATGACTTCTCAAGCTTAGAAAGTACAATTATGTGGAAATGGACAAAGACACATATGAAACACCTGAGTATACTGATACCATGCAATCTGGAGTAGGCATATAAGATCCAATGTTCATTGAATCCAATGTTCAGAGATCTCTCCCTATTTCTATGTTAGGTAGAGTCAACATCATCAAAATTAATATATTACCAAGGTTGATGTATTTATTCCAGGCCCTGACAGTTTCAATTTCATCCAACTTTTTAAATGAAATAAATGGCCTGCTCTCCAACCATATTTGGAATGGAAAGACCTCGTGTCAGATTGACTGTTTGACACTTACCCTATAAAGCTGGAGGTCTTGGACTACGTCATATGAAGATATATTACTGGGCTGCAAAACTGTATTCACTTAAACAATGGTCAGCAGACTATCCTTGGGCATGGGGGAGTATCAAAGCCATAAATGTAATACCTTATGATCTAAAATATATTCACTACTTTGGGTCCAAGGCATTGAGGAAAAAAAGAGACAATCCAATGATTCTCAATACCATTATTATTTGGGAAAATGTACATAAATTCATGCGATGGAAAGAACCAATATCGCCAGGCACCCCTATTTGGTAATTAATACCTCCATTAATGACAACACCTTTAAGTCCTGGTTCCAAAGTGGCATCATGAATTTTTAACAAGTGTACTTTGATGGATCACTACTGTCATTCAAAGAATTACAAGAACGTTTTGGATTATCCAAGGCCGATTTCTTTAAGTTCTTTCAACTCATAAATCTTATTCAATCGCTTCAACAGAATTTGGAGGAACCTAAGGCATCTAGCATAGAAAGAATACTGAAAGAAGCCGCTAAGCCAAAAAAGTTGATAGCCAAGTTATATTAAGGGTTGTTCGAAAATCTACCGGATGGTTCAGAACCTACAGTATGAGGACAAAATGGGAAACAGATCTAAAGGAAGAAATTGAGGAGTACCATGGGTCACAGTTATGTAAAAAGCACAAAGGAAACCTATTGCATATGCTGTGGTCCTGTGATAAACTGACACCATTTTGGATAATTTACAGCATGTGCTATCATTTCATTATGTCTAGGAATTTATATCCATCCTTCTCCACGATTATGTCTGTTGGTTAATGTAAATATTGGTAATCAATATCAGTGAAAGTTTTGTAATCTAGGTCTAATTGCTGCAACAAAAAGAAAATGTAGGGCCATCAACTGGAAAGCCTCATTTTTACCATAAATAAGAAAATGGAGGACTGAACTATTTAGCTACATCCCGTTGGATTTTGAATATCATAAAACTAAACAAAAACCGTTGTGTTTGACGAAATTTGGAAACCATATGTTGATCACCTTGGGGAATGTGTTGTATAGTGGGCATTTTGTTTTTGTGTTTTTGTGTTGTCATTGTGGGGTGCTGTGGAAAGAAAACATAACAAAACTAATTGTCAAAAGATACAAATTCAACATATTTTTGTCTACGTTGAAAATTGGTTACAATGACGACATCATTTCGTGGTTGAAATTACACTCTCAAAACAACAGTTAAATACTTTCTTCAAATCCAATTTATTTTCCACGTATTTTCACGTCAAAATACATTGACAAATTACGTTAACACAACATTGATTCAACTAGTTGGCGCACAGTGGCTTGGGGGATTGTGGAGGGTGAGGGAAATGGAAGGTCCTGTTTCCTCATTATTTAATGTTAGGAGGGCATCCAAGTGTAGACGTTAATAGAGTGGATGACATCTTCCCCTCCTGACAGGAAATGTTTGTTTTTGAGACGAACGTCTACAGTCATTACCGCCGTAACGTAAGACGGTGGCAGGCCCTTGTTATCTCCTATCATTCCACTGGGAAATAACACAGCTAAAATAATGAGGATGCCATGCTATCTGACTAATGTAATTCACTGGTACAGAAAAAGCAGATACACTACCACAGAAGCTTTGTATTCCAAAACAGGGCACAAAATATGAACCAGAGATGCTCTTTCTAGCATTATAACGACACAATCTTATATGTCACATCTTAAATATCATACCTTAAAATCTACACATTTTCAAAGCAACATCGATTTATTTTTGTTACTCTGACTCCTGTAAATGGCATGTCTTTTCCTAAATGCCACGTTTCAGTGAACACAAAGAGAAGGTAGGCATCTGAGAGGGACCTTAGCCTTTTGTCTTCTCCGGAAGCCATGTACACGGCAGTTAGCCTGTCAGACCGCATAATCACCAAGGTAAAGAGGCCAGGAATAGACACAGGAGAGACAGCAAATAGGGGGGTTGGGAACAGTGGCACCTGCGTTAGCCGCACACGTTTCCGCTAAATCCCAAAACAGGCTCAATTTGTTACTGCTATAAAAAGGGAGCTGCAGTACATAAACACAACCACAATGGCTCTTTTTTTCCTTCCAAGGAGGAAACTCATGTCAGGCCTTAAAATGATGGGATACTCTCCCTGAGGGAGAGTCTGCGTTACCTCAGTCTGGGTCCATTGGACAAAATCCTTAAATGAGACCCATGGAGTGAATTTTGTGAGGTCTGTTAATTATGACTTGAAAAACCAACGGCACTTACGGAGGGCCTGTGCTACGCCTGCCCAGAATCCAACCACCACAACACAGAAACATAAAAACAGCAAAGATACACATCTGCATGTCCAGCACGGCAGAAAAAGTCTACATTTCACCTCAATGTTAAGTCTAACGACTCGTAAAGAAAAAGGGGCGACTGTGAGAAGCCTACTCTGTAACCACGGAGGTTCCCTAACCTAAGCTTAATAATAGGTTCATTAATATCCTAGCACAAACAGGATACATCTTATCCCCACTGTGTTTACCTTTCATTTCCACAGAAGGTTGACACGCATAGCCGATTGGAGCAATCCCCTTCCATGGGGAGTTAATGGCACTCTGCTGTGCATAAAACACATTTCATCATCCAGAAAAGGAAGTTGAGGCCCTATGCACCTTGACACGCCGTGTCACCTTCAAGCTACTGATTCTGAAAGGGAAACTGACTATAACCATGTAAGATATGTATGGTGTCCATATTAGGACAACCGCTTGCTGAGACTATCCAAATATGGACACCATAGATGTGGCTTCAATGAGTGTACTTCTCATCATGCCATGATCTCTTGTAAATTGGTAAAAATAGTCCATAAGCCTAAGATTAAACTTAATACACTGCAATTGACTACACTAGATAATACCCCATCAAATGTAAGCTGAAGTGACAGTGATGTTTTTGGACTAAAGTAAAATGAACATTAATAAACAGAAATGGAATGAATCACCACAAAATTCCATCACCCATTATATTTGACTTTCATGGATATTTACTTCACTAAGTACTTTGGAGCTACCCTGTTTTTATAGTTAAGTCCAAACCCGCAAAAATGACAGTAAATCATGCTATTCATGAGAGAGTATCTAACTAGTCTATAGAACTGCAGGGTGAGGTTGATAATGCAAGACAAATATTTTGGAAATGAATTATCGACCCTATTTTTTCACCATGAAAGCAAGATCTGCATTTGGTTTGAATTACAGTATTCTCAACCCATTCAAAAACATCTCTCAACACTTAAGTAAAGAAGGCAGTTCCTGTTCCTCTGCACTCCCAATCTGGTTCTAATTTAATCACACACAGCTCAAAGTGAGGTTTCCTTAGTGGGTCACAGTACTGCAAGAACAACTTTAACACTAGAACCGCTAAAGCAGTCATTTTGACTGCTCATGAATTTCACTGCCATTGACTTTTCTAAAATAAGTCTATATAACACACTGCTGTTGTTAGAATCGTAATATCACAAACAGTTCGGAAGGTATAACCAGTTTAAGGAGGGCATCTAATTTTTTGAATTGTTTTCCCTTGTTGCCCCTCCTTCTCCCGAAAGGGGAAGGTGCCGTGCCCATTTAATAATCACCCTGATAATGAACTCGAAACTGACCCTAAACTATACCGAAACAAATTTCACACATAACAATGGATTAAATAAATGAAGTAAAATATGATGGGGAGAATGGTTGAGTTGTTGAGCGAGGGGAAGCGAACGATGCAGAATTATGTAATCACCAATTGTGACTGATGAACAGGGCGGGTAATTCTATTGTATTGGTATATTCCAATTATAATCTCAAAATGGTTTGTACCCTAGATCACTCCTACAAATCCAAGCTGTATCAGTCTACTCAAGCCTACTTGGAGTACACAGTGAGAGTTTGTGTAATTTAAAATGGCAAGAAGACCAAGATGAATGGATACACATGATGTATTCTTAGAATAAAGGGTTCCAAAAGGGGTTTTGGGCTGTCCCTATAGGAGAACCCTTTTGGGTTCCAGGTAGAACCCTCTGTGGAAAGGTGGAACCAAAATGATTCTACACGGAACCAAAAAGGGTTCTCCTATGGGGACAGACGATGAACCCTTTTAGGTTCTAGATAGCACTTTTTTTCAAAGAGTATGTGTTATCGCTGCAACAAGATCTGAAAGAAAATGACTCAGATGGTGGGGAAGAAATGAATCATGAAATCTCTGATGATTATTCATCTGATTCTGAGCCTCAGCCTGAACCTACACGTCCGAGGCCTAAGCGCAAAAAAAGCCAGAATGATGCGCACTGAGTAGGTGTCTGTGGCACCATCAAATGTAACGGTCAGACAGGAGGAAGGAACAAGCTGGTGACTATGGGCTGATAATCAGCACAGAATGTAATAACTGAGACAGCAGGCCCTACATCTCAAGCAAAAAAAGCTATGCACTCACCAGCACAGGGAGCAAGAAGACACTGCCTGGGATCTGTCTGTAGATGAACTGGAAGCATTCATTACAATCCTGTATAACCATGGATCATTCGGTGGAAAGAGCGTGTATATGGAGAGCTTTACGCGTTACCTCCATTTTGATGATAAAGAAGCGAGAATGTGACGCATGGAAACAAACAAATTTGCTGTGGTATTCGATGTAGCATATAAATAATTGACTATTTTTGACTGCTTTCATATCGACACTTACAGTGCATTCGGAAAGTATTCAGACCCCTTGATTTTTCCCACATTTTGTTACGTTACAGCCTTATTCTAAAATGGATTAAATGTTTTTTTCCCCTCATCAATCTACACACAATACCCTATAATAACAAAGCAAAAACAGGTTTTTATACATTTTTGCAAATGTATAATAAAAAATCAAATAAAACATCACATTTAGATAACTATTCAGACACTTTACTCAGTTCTTTGTTGAAGCACCTTTGGTAGCAATTACAGCCTTGAGTCTTCTTGCATATGACGCTACAAGCGTTCCACACCTGTATTTGGGGAGTTTCTCCCATTCTTCTTTGCAGACCCTCTCAAGCTCTGTCAGGTTGGATGGGGAGAGTCAGTGCACAGCTACTTTCAGGTCTCTCCAGAGATGTTCAATCGGGTTCAAGTCCGGGCTCTGGCTGGGCCACTCAAGGACATTCAGAGACTTGTCCCGAAGCCGCTCCACCTTTGTCTTGACTGTGTGCTTAGGGTCGTTGTCCTGTTGGAAGGTGAACCTTTGCCCCAGTCTGAGGTCCTGAGCGATCTGGAGCAGGTTTTCATCAAAGATCTCTCTGTACTTTGTTCCGTTCATCTTTACCTTGACCCTGACTTGTCTTCCAGTCCCTGCCGCTGAAAAACATCCCACATCCTGATGCTGCCAACACCATGCTTCACCGTAGGGATGGTGCCAGGTTTCCTCCAGACGTGACGCTTGTCATTCAGGCCAAAGAGTTTCACCTTAGTTTCATCAGACCAGAGAATCTTGTTTCTCATGGTCTGGTGGCAAACTCCAAGCGGGCTGTCATGTGCCTTTTGCTGAGGAGTGGATTCCGTCTGACCACTCTACCATAAAGGCCTGATTGGTGGAGTGCTGCAGAGATGGTTGTCCTTCGGGAAGGTTCTCCAATCTCCACAGAGGAACTCTGGAGCTCTGTCAGAGTGACCATCGGAAATTTGTGGAGGCCACTGTGTTTCTGGCCATTTTGAGCCTGTAATCGAACACACAAATGCTGATGCTCCAGATACTCAACTAATCTAAAGGCCAGTTTTATTGCTTCTTTAATCAGAACAACAGTTTTCAGCTGTGCTAACATAATTACAAAAGGGTTTTCTAATGATCAATTAGCCTTTTAAAATGATACACTTGGATTAGCTAATACAACGTGCCATTGGAACACAGGAGTGATGGTTTCTGATAATGGGCCTCTGTACGCCTATGTAAATATTCCATGAAAAATCAGCTACAATAGTCATTTACAACATTAACAATGTCTACACTGTATTTCTGATCAATTTGATGTTATTTTACTGGACAAAAAATGTGCTTTTCTTTCAAAAACAAGGACATTTCTAAGTGACCCCAAACTTTTGAACGGTAGTATATAGGAATTGGAATTTGAGTTGGATGACCGTTCAAAGCGATTTTCTCCAGTCGGAGTTCGTTTTTTTCCCGAGTTCCCAGTTGTCTTGAATGCACCGAAGTCGTAATTCTGAGATTTCTGAGTTCCCAGTTGTTTTGAACGCAGCATTAGAGAAATTATGTCAGACTAATTTGCAATTGAGTGTCATAGCCCCACATTAAAAGTATGTGATTGTGAGTTGAGAAGACAATCTGCAATTGACTGCCATAGCCCTGAATAAAAAAGTCAACATGGCTGTTAATTACATCATTATGTCCGATTGGTTGGGGTCGCGAGAATTTTCAGATATCAAAATGGGGTCGTGGATGAAAAAAGTTTGGGAACGACTGGCCTACAGTAATATAAAGTAATACAAATGCTATTGTGTTAATTGAAATATTTTCCCTCGTATTCTAATGTTACCTTCATAAACACAAGCAAATTTTTTTTTTTTGCGACAGCATATATGAAATGGATGAATTACACTGTTAGAATGTCACAGTCACAATGACTGCACATTAGCTTGAATGGGGGTCCCCCTTCTAGCGCGAAGAACAGCTAGTCTACTTGGGGTCCACACACACAACAAAAAATACATTACAGACGTAAGACTATGCAGTTGGGTTGACATTACAAGACAGTCACACAATTGACAGCAGTAGACATTAAATACATTTTTGGGACAAGAGGATGAGACAAGAGGAGTCAACAAACAATATACATGTTAAAATATCTAAAAGCGCCATGAAAAAAGAAAAAGTACAGAGCACCCAATACAGATCATCCTTCAAATTGCTAAAATGTATGCAGAGCATGAATTCCAGACCACACATTTCATACCAGGGCAACCATACATGTAATTATGATTAGGTTGCCTAATCTGACAATAAACCATATGGGATGAGGAACAACAGTACACGTGAATGAACTCTAAATGAAAATCTGAAATGTTTTATTCTTTTCACCTACACAATTAAGCTCTTTCAAGACCAGAACTGGCTAGATCAATGAGATGACCTTAAAATCCACTTTATTTCCTTATCTTATGACATGTTTCTGAAGGGAATTTTTTTTGTTGCCTGCCGCTAACATGGAGCCCAAAGTGAATGCTAATTGATTTGGAGAGAAGATGGCGTGTGCGTGAGATGGAGCGCCTCTGTGGCAAAGTCGACAGATATCCCCTGTGTCACTGTAAGACAACAACAGAGCTCCTATCTAGCGCCACTTGACTGCAGCATCCACCCGAGAGACAGGCAGAAAAAGAGGGAGAGGGAGAGAGAACGAGGGAGAAAGAGAGAAGGGGGAGAGCAAAGGAGAGAGAGAAGGGGAAGAAAGAGAGAGAGGACAGAGAGAGAGAAAGAGAACGAGAGAGAAAGAGACAGTGAGTGCCAGTGATTTGAGGCCAGAGCAGCACAGCAATATGTCACTTCCTAACCGCTGGCTCTAGAGACTAGAGAGGCTTGTGTCATCTCCACACTTGACAGATACTTTGCCTGCCCCTGGAGATGCAGTCTAAATATAACCAAGACTAGGGGAGAGATATGTTTTTTCAAATTTGCATTCAACTTGATAGATCACACAAAATGGTTTATACACGTGCATGTAGGCTACGTTGCAGGTAAGGTCATTCTATGAGATATGGTCATGTGCGACCTCTGGGACTCCATTCCTACAAGTGTGACACTTCATATGTGGAGCATTTAGAATGGAAAGAGAAATAGAGTGTGAAATGGCAGAAAGTGACTGGGTGAAAGACAAATCCGAGGGGAGAACTAACTGGGGAGCAACACTGACTGCAAGGAGAAAGGAGACTAATTTTCCCCATTAGCTCTTTGAAACATGAATGGTGCCAGGGTTATTCACCGTCCCAGTCAGTCATCAAAAAAACAAACATTTGGAGGGCACCAGCTTGTTCCAGAAGGGAGGTTGCGAGATGATTCAATGTGAAAGTCTTCTTTAACTGTACTCCACTGTATTTCACTGATCATCTGGGTGGGAGGATATTGAACATAACAGATAATAATAAAATGTAACACTGTTCGGATATCTCCATCCCCTCAGGTGTGACACTATGACCAGCCTTAGAATGAATTAAGACAAGGTCAGAATCATTCTATAATCTTTAGGCTAGCCTATATACTGAAAGAGGTTGTTAGCTCAATCAGATGTACTGTATAGCCTAGCATAGAGAGCATATAGGCTACTGTCAGGGCTTTATCAGAGGCAAATGCGAAATTACTTTTAATGAAAACTTACTTAAGCCTATATACAGTTCTGTGACCATACTCATTAATGACAAAGTTGGATCATACTCATTAATGACATTATCTTTATTTTCTCACTACCTAACCTACTTGTTTTGTTTGAAATGCTCCGAGGCAAAACTGACTACCAAAGCGTGTTGTTTCTAATGCTCGGGCCGGGTTGCATGGCTTGTCTAACTCACTGCCGTAATGCAACTAATGAAAGCTCCGTCTCATCACCCCATGGACAAGCAGGCTAATTGTGGTGGCGTGCCCCGTCCGTCCCGATGGCATGCCCCTTCCGGAGTGTGCCCCATCCACCCCGACAGTTCAGCGAGACTGGGACAACACCACACACACACACACACACACACACATCTCAACCCACTGGGCACAGATGTCAATTCAACATAATTTCATTGAAATGAAGTGGAAACAACATTGATTCAACCAGTGTGTGCCCAGTGGGAAGGCATGATAGCTTAGTTATGGCGTTGGGCTATCAACCGAAACGCTGATAGTTTGAATCCCGAGCAGACAAGTTGAAAAATCTGCCAATGTGCCCTTGAGCAAAGCACTTAACCCTAATTGCTCCAGGGTCACCGTTGATTATGGCAAACCCTGGACGCAACCCCACTCTCTGAGGGTGTCTCAAGGGGAGTTGGGATATGCAAACGACACATTTCCAATTCACACATGCATATTAATACACAATGATACATGTGTGAAATTGGACAAATATAAGCACCCGCCAATTTATTATGATCGACCCGACTATAAACACACAAACAAAATAGTGCGGGAGAACTTTGAGGACGACTGAGGACTCTATTCAGTCCGTTTCGCGGAAATTCAGCGTTCCAGCGCAATTTCAATTTAAAGCCAATGTTCCCGCAATAGCGGAGACTGCATTCACGGTAAACACTGCATACTGGGGATTATTATCTTCCCAAAAATCTAAAGTTTCAACACCGGGAATAATTCATATTTCTCCTGAGAGTCCCGAGAAATACACAAAAAAAATCGGAAGTGCCCGTTTTAAAGGTTTTAAAACCAAGATATGGTCACTATGCCACCTTGTCGGCTTGGCTGTGCCATTTCATGTAAAGATTTCAGAGCAAATGAAACTGATATTTAATATTGATTGAGTAACTATCGCCAATGACATTGTTGTGAACTTGAAAAACAGGACATTCATAAATTCAGAGCGCTATCATGTTCCTCAATTAATTCAGCGCATTTCAGCAATAGGCTATCTCGACACGGAGCGCGCTCCGGATGCACAGTGCACACCCCAAGTATAGAGTAGAGCGTTGTCGAATCATACAAACTTTGTAAATGCACTTTGTAACTGCAGTCAAACAAAAGTAAAATGACTAAAGTTGCTAAGCTTACTAGATAACCTCCTTCAACGAATGACAGAATATCTCCTATATTTAGCTAAATCTAGTTGATGACTATACAGATCGCAGATCAGCTCATGAATAACAGGGAGAGGAAGAGTGGAAATAGTTTAAATATCAAGGTATCTTAATGAGGACCAAAAATCCATATCTACTCTCATACTGTTTGTTGATCACACATTCCCTACCGAAGCTCTCATATGGGCAGCAACTAGGAGACAGTGCAGAGGAGCGGGGGAAATGTTATAGCGGTATTTTGGCATGCATTGGCGAGATAATGCAACCTATGAATAAAGTTTTAATGCGAGACAGAAGTCAGGATTTTGGATTTCAGCAGGATTGGGATTGGATAGGGGAAAAAAATACCCACTGGGCAAAACTGGTCCAATCAATGTTGTTTCCACGTCATTTCAACCAAAAAATGTAAATGTGATGATGTTGAATTAACATGGATAACTGATTGGATTTGCAAAAAGTCATCAACGTAACGTAATTTTTTTCTCACATGCCATAGCTGATTAAATTAGGCTATACAATGTGGACAAATCTTTAAAATAGTCTAAGCCCATACTTCGATAGACCTATAGGCCGTCATTGTAAATAAGAATTTGTTCTTAATTGATTTGCCTGGTTAAATAAAAGGTTAAATAAAATAGGTTAACCAAAGAACCAACTCAAAACCAAAATTATACAAACAAAATGGTCATGTTGTCAACAATCCATAATATTGGCTGATGCAGCCATTATTTCCTCACGTGACACACCAGACTGGCCTCAAATTAGTATTATATGTTACGTTTGGTATGGTTACATAAGACAGAAGGTTACTTAAGCCAAAAACAAAAGGAGGGAGGTTGTTCGGGGAGGATGTGTGGGCATTTTACCTGAACATCTAGCAAACAATGACGTATATAAACCCTGGATTGCTGATGCTATGTATTGACCATTGAGATGCTTTGCCATATTGGCCGACCAGTGGAAATTAATGGAATTCTACAGTATTTCAATTAAATGTTTCAAGGACAAAATGACATGTATTTAAGTATTTTTTGTTGTAGCGGGGACAGCAACATTAGTCAACGCAAACAATATACTTTAAAGAACATTTTATGAATGTTGTCATTTTTCTATTAAGCTCACATAATATAATTTAAAAGTATGGATTAAGGTGTCCGTATTAGAATAAACTTAGGAAAATCGAATGTAGACATTAATAAATGCATTTCTATAGCTTCCAAAATATGTTTTACCATGGTGGGGGTGTGCCAAGATGGTGGCACAGTAGCTTCAACAAGGCACCCTTTATTAGTCATCTAGTGTATATACAGTGCATTCGGAAAGTATTCAGGCCCCTTGACTTTTTCAACATTTTGTTACGTTACAGCCTTATTCTAAAATGTATTAAATAAGAAATGTCCCTCATTGATCTACACACAATACTCCATAATGACAAAGAGAAAACAGGTTTTTAGATTTTTTTTGCAAATGTATTAAAAATTATCAAATGGAAATACCTTATTTACATAAATATTCAGACCCTTTGCAATGAGACTCAAAATTGTTTCTACAACTTGATTGTAGTCCACTGGTGGTAAATTCAATTGATTGGACATGATTTGGAAAGGCACACACCTGTCTAGTTAAGGTCCCACAGTTGACAGTGCATGTCAGAGCAAAAACCAAGCCATGAGGTCGAACAAATTGACCATAGAGCTCCGAGACAGGATTGTGTCGAGGCATAGATCTGGGGAAGGGTACCAAAGACATGTATGCAGCATTGAAGGTCCCCAAGAACACAGTGGCCTCCATCATTCTTAAATGGAAGAAGTTCGGAACCACCAAGACTCTTCCTAGAGCTGGCCGCCAGGCCAAACTGAGCCATCGGAGGAGAAGGACCTTGGTCAGGGAGGTGACGAAGAACCCGATGTCCACTCTAACAGAGCTCCAGAGTTCCTCTGTGGAGAAGGGAGAAACTTCCAGAAGGACAACCATCTCTGCAGCACTCCACCAATCAGGCCTTTACGGTAGAGCAGTCAGACGGAAGCCACTCCTCAGTAAAAGGGACATGATAGCCTGCTTGGAGTTTGCCAAAAGGCACCTACAGGACTCTCAGCCCATGAGAAACAAGATTCTCTGGTCTGATGAAACCAAGAGAAAACTCTTTGGCCTGAATGCCAAGTGTCACGTCTGGCGGAAACCTGGCACCATCCCTACAGTGAAGCATGGTGGTGGCAGCATCATGCTGTGGGGATGTTTTTCAGGGGCAGGGACTGGGAGACTAGTCAGGATCAAGGGAAAGATGAACGGAGCAAAGTACAAGGGGATCTTTGATGAAAACCTGCTGCAGAGCACTCAGGACCTCAGACTGGGGGCGAAGGTTCACCTTCCGACAGGACAACGACCCTAAGCACACAGCCAAGGCAATGCAGGACTGGCTTCGGGACAAGTCTCTGAATATCCTTGAGTGGCCCAGCCAGAGCCCGGACTTGAACCCGATCGAACATCTCTGGAGAGACCTGAAAATAGCTGTGCAAGACGCTACCCATCCAACCTGACAGAGCTTGAGAGGATCTGCACAGAAGAATGGGAGAAACTCCCCAAATACAGGTGTGCCAAGCTTGTAGCGTCATACCCAAGAAGACTTGTTGAGGCTGAATCGCAGCCAAAGGTTCTTCAACAAAATACTGAGTAAAGAATCTGAATACTTATGTAAATGTGATATTTCAGTTAATTTTTAAAAATAAATGTCAAAAGATTTCTAAAAAACTGTTTTTGCTTTGTCATTGTGGGGTAATTTGTCTAAATTGATGAGGGAAAAAAGCTATTTAATAAATTTTAGAATAAGGCTGTAATGCAACAAAATGTGGAAAAAGTCAAGGGGTCTGAATACCTTCCGAATGCACTGTATAAATAATTGCTAGCAACCCAAAGTTTGTGTGTGTAGGTAATTAGTAACTTTGCAACTTCCTGACACCCACTCATCAACTGAAACAATGAATATAGAAGTTGTTATAGCAATATAAAAATGAGGAAGTATGTGACCTAATATGTTTATATAGCCTAATACCTGGAATGTTTACTGAACATAAATATAAACGCAACATCTAAAGTGTTTGTCCCATGTGTCATGAGCTGAAATAAAAGATCCCAGTAATGTTCCATACGCACAAAAAGCTTATTTCTCAAAAAGAAATTTCACAAATTTGTTTACATCCCTTATAATAAGAATTTCTCCTTTGCCAAAATAATCTGTCCACCTGACAGGTGTGGCATATCAAGAACCTAATTAAACAGCATGATCATTACACTGGTGTACCTTGTGCTGGGGACAATAAAAGGCCACTCTAAAATGTGCATTTTTGTCCCACAACACAATGCCACAGATGTCTCAAGTTTTAAGGGAGCATGCAATTGGCATGGTGACTGCAGAAATGTCCACCAAAGTTGTTGCCAGAGAACTGAACGATAATTTCTCTACCATAAGTCACCTCCAACATCGTTTTAGATAATTTTGCAGTACGTCCAACCGGCCTCACAACTGCAGACCAGGTATAACCACGCCAGCCCAGGACCTCCACATCTGGCTTCTTCACCTGCAGGATCATCTGAAACCAGCCCCCTGGACAGCTGGTGAAACTGAGGAGTATTCCTGTCTGTAATAAAGCCCTTTAGTGGGGAAAAACTCATTCTGAATGGCTGTGCCTGGCTCCCCAGTGGGTGGGCTTGGCTCACAAGTGGGTGGGCCTATTCCCTACCAGGCCCACCCATGGCTGCGCCCCTGCCCAGTCATGTGAAATCCATAGATTTGGGCCTAATTTATTTATTTCAATTGACTGATATTCTTATATGAACTGTAACTGTGTAAAATCGTTGAAATTGTTGCATGTTGCATTTATATTTTTGTTCAGTATAATTACGCATAGGCTATTGGATCCCGCAATAGACTGTCGAATGGAAATAAGTTGTGATATTACTCCGAAGTTGTGTTTCATCATCACCTTGAATACCATTTGGAAACAGGAGCTTTGAAAAAGCCTAAAAACACAATAGCCTATACATTTTAAAGTGTGTTCAAAATATCTGTTGGACACTCAAATCAATGAACCTTATGGCATTTTGAACATACATTGGCCCATCCGGGCAAATATGCAAATGTATAATCGATTTCGTAATGATAGTCTTGGCTACATTATTTATCATGATGTTGACTGAGCTTCAGAAAACACAATAGCTAAGTTTTAAGATATGCTTGGGATGAAGGGCAAGGTTCTTCCAATGGAGAGATTTGAACACATCTTAAAACTGCGAGGGCTTTGTAGAAAATGATTTCGATTACAATATCATCTACAATGCTATAGCATAGGCTACTATGCTACTTCACATGTACACTAACATGGATTGCGCTATACTTCAGCAAGTCTTATTTAATGAATATAAAAGCGCGTGGCTCATGTACTGAACTTACCCAGAAACAATGTGTGAAATAAGCCAGACATCACGACTCTCATCTGGAACGAAAATACCACTCTCAGCTGGAACAAAAATTCCACACAAACGAGCAGAAAACGACGTCTTCTTGCTCCCCTAAATGAGTTTAAATCATATACCCGTGCCCTCAAATCTGAAAAAAATCGGAATAGAGCGATTGAAGTTAGTGGGGCAATCTATCTATATAGGTAGGCTACACAGGTTGTCACACACGTTCTCCCAATGTCCTTGTGCTCATTCACAAATATAGCAGCACCTATCCTTATTTCTCACAGAACAGCCGGTAAATTAATTAGAGTTCCACTCCACCTCACCGAGAATACATGACTGCGTTCTTGCAGGATCCGTAATTATGCCCCCTCACTCTCTCTTCATTCGACAGGATACAAAGCGGGTGCAATAGGTATGCGCACAGTCCGCTGAAAACCGGGGACCTCTACAGTTGCGAGTGCACACATGCCCTTGCAGTGCCAGCGCGAGCGGTTTCACACCAATACATATTCCTACCGGACAAGCTGCATGATGATTGGCCACTCCTTATCACATTCGCAGGTACAGTACTACAGCAGCAGCAGCGTGAGGAAAGAGCACTGGAGTTGGAGTGACTGTGACTGCAGTGGAGTTCTCAAACGAAGCTCTCACAAAAGTAGAGATTTGCACAGCATATTATAACATTATGAAAGTGACAAATACCAGGTTATATCCACATGTATGTTTAGGCTCACTTTAAAAAGAGATGTCAATGTCAACGTGACTTCCCTGCAGGGCCGGCGTTATGGGCCTGGCCTGCACTACCTTACCTCCTTGCCCTTCCAAAGAAAATATTGATAATTTATTTGACCGAGACGCGCGCCGACAGAAAGATGCATTAAGCTAAAATAAAGCTTCCGAGCGAGCGAAACAGTGTCCCTCTCACTCCTTATGTGTAAACCATGTATCTGATTATGTCTTGACAAAAGGAGTATGGCATGTCATACTTTTTTTCTGACCAGACAGAATCAGATACATGTGCAAAATATAGTATTGTTTCGCTCGCTAGCTGTTTCGCTCGCTAGTTTCAACAGAAAGGAAGGGGCGAAGCGAGAAGTCTCACTCTCGCGAAAATCTTTCCTGAATAAGTCCAATGCGTTTCTATTGGCATAGTATGCAGAGCTAAGCTTAGTTGTGTTCGAATAGTCATACTATCCCACTAACTGTGCTATTTGTGCTGTAAATGGAGTATGTAGTATGCGTATTGGTCATAGTATGGATATAGTTAGTATGCCAAAAGTTTGCGGATGTCGCACTACATTCGCCAAAATACGAAGTATACAAGCAGTGTACAATATTATCGTGCTTTTTGGGCCCATAATGCAATTGTTCAGAAAACGGGCGTGGCTTCACACATTTTCAGATTTGAAGAAAATTGTGGAAAATATGTGTAACAGTTTTAACTTTACGTCTGTCCCCTCGCCCCGACACGGGCGCGAACCAGGGACCCTCTGCACACATCAACAACGGTCGCCCACGAAGCGTCGTTACCCATCGCTCCACAAAAGCCGCGGCCCTTGCAGAGCAAGGGGCAACACTACTTCTAGGTTTCAGAGCAAGTGACGTAACTGATTGAAACGCTATTAGCGCGTACCCGCTAACTAGCTAGCCATTTCACATCCGTTACATATGCAGCCGAAGTCCGACGAGAGTGGCTACAAATTCATTGCTCTAACTAATTATGACAAATCTTAAGAAATGTTGAGCAATGTAATCAACAAATGACTTTTCAAATAAGTTTAGTTACGTTGGCTGACAATTTGTTAGGCACGCTAGCCTTACGAAACGCATAGCATATCATTACAGCAGTTGCTTGTATGTTCCGGTATGTTAGCTAGCTACCTAACTTTAGTTGGCTACTAATACATCAAACTTGCCAGTATATTAACTATATGCTATCAAACTAACTGCCCAATGTTTATTGACTTGATTATTTACGTCATTCTTAGCTTGGCTAAGTGTTATAGTCATTGTGCGTTCTTAATGGACATTGGTAATGAAGTCGTAAGATATCTAGCTAGTAATTTGTTATGCTAACAAGCTAGCAAGAAGTTGCATAGCAACAGAATCAACTTTTGGTATACAGGCGAAGCGCTAGTACATTCAACTGAAAGGATACCGTTCGTTTACTGTATACTAAAATGAACTAATAGTATGTAGTATGTAGTATATACTCATTAAGTATGTAGTATACAGTATGTTAGTATAGGTATTCAAACACAACTCTTTTCACTCGCATTCCTGCCTTTGGGACAACAACTCACATTGTTAGGGCGGAGACATGAGCATCTAGTCATTATGCATATAATTGGATCACGGTGTATCAATGTGTCCATATGGTTAGAGCGTTGGGCCAGTAACCGAAAGGTTGCTGGATCGAATCCCCGAGCTGACAAGGTAGTTAACCCACTGTTCCCCGGTAGGCCGTCATTGTAAATAAGAATTTGTTCTTAACTGACTTGCCTAGTTTAATAAAGATAAAAAAATAAAATGACAAACAGATCTCTGGTTTCAGACACATGTGAATTAAGCCCAAACGCTTGAACGAGCGTGTACAGGCTGGAATTAGAATGCAAGGTAGTTAATGAGAGAAAACACTATTGTAGCATCAAAGTCTATTTTGTTGCGTCGATGCAAACCAATGCTGGTAAAGTGAGCGGATAAATTGTCAGAAAATAGACTGTTTGTGCATTGTTAGGTCTGGAATGTTGACATTCATAGTTAAAGTGTTCATTTCACGTTGATAAGTTTAGCTGCCAGTGCCAACGTATTTGAAAATAATACCTTTATGCCTACCTTCGTTGATTTTGAGCACAGGCATATAGCCTAGGCAGGCTACAGCTGGGAAACTCGTGGAACTCTGTTCAAGAGAGAATACTGTTATGTAGAAATAACGAGACTAGCTAAATTCTTTATAAACTGCTAGGGATTTGCTAGCTACAACTCTCCTCATGTTCATGAGCTTACATAACAGGAGGCAGGTATGGTGGCTCCCGTAGGTGAGTCAAAAGGAACACACACCAATCATTCACAAGGGCTACATAGCAAACATAACAAATACAATTGTTTATTATGGATTCCCATGACAATTAAGTTGGCATATGCTACGCAGTGTATGTGAATTTAAGCTCTCTACTCTCACATGCAAATTTTGACCTGCCGTATGTTGGCGAGTGCACAGTGCGCTGTTCAGATTCTGGCTTCCCATAAAGTAAATGTATGTTTTGCCAAAATTATATAATTTCTGCCTGAAACATTGGTGATTTACCCAATAAATTACTGGGAGATTATACATAGAGTGTGCGACTCTTGTTATTATTTTTAATGCTTATTCGCCGTTAGTCAGCACCTCTACATAAAATAATTGTCTCTGGGTGTGCACCAGCTCATGTTTTTTAATGCATGTATTAAGGTCATTTACTGTTCTCATTCGCGGAGTGGGAACGTTGTTTGCAGAGTTCACAACCTGCTACACATGCGAGAAACAAGTTTTGGTTTATTTCATAACTATAATTTTGGAGTTTTATCAGTTTCTTAATTTTCTTTTGTTTGGAGTGCTCCATGTGAGCAATGAGCATGTGTGTGGTTTCTCTGTCCTGATAAGGTCGAGGGAGCGCATGCGCCTGAGCATGCAAACCTGCTGAGTTGATACAATGCTGCACTTCACTACATACAGTGGTTCCTCCTTTAAAAGTTGCAAGCTTACACCGCAGGACTTAGAGGTACCCAGCGTCACGGCTTCATTGCCCCAGACCACCGCAAGGGGGAGTTAGAGCACTCATTATGCATTTGGGTCCCAAGGTTTTTATATGACCAATCATATCGAGTGGTTCCAATGACGAATTTGACGTGAGCCATCTGTCGCTGGTGACTTTCTTCCGCAAAGATGGCTGGCATAACATTACGGTGGAAGCAAATGTAAGTAATTATAATGTCATAACGGGTCAAGCAAAAAATGTACAATTGAGAGGAATATGTTAGTTAATGTAGAGACAAACGATTGTGCATATTTTTTGTCATAAAGGTAATTTACGAAAACCGCTATTTAGCAAGTTAGCTGACTAGCTAATATTAGCCAGCTAACATCGCTTATCCCATTCCGTACAAATGTGCGCAACTGCGACATTCAAACGATGTTGCAAAGAAAACTAATGGGACTGTAGCAACTGTGTTGACATCAAAATCTGGGGTGTGAACTACGTTTCTATTCAAGCGTTGATTGACATGGTAATGGCTCTATAGTATCGAAAAGTTGAAAAAAACGGACCCCTCCAACGCTGTATGTTACATTGTGAAGTGTCATGGCGTACAGCACGCATAAAGCAACTCATTCTGTCTTACAGCCTCTCTCCACCAGGTGTAGCACTTCTCTCACCGTTTAAAAACAAGAAAGGGACAAGGTAAGGGGGGATACCTAGTCATTTTTTTGTGTCATCACTGCAAGCTATCATGACTCTCAAAAGCCGCTGTTTACTTCTGAAGATCACTTTAGCACCGCCCTAAAAACCCGATTCAAATTTGACACAAACCTTCAAAGAGATATGTAATGACACATTATATAAACTCTTTATAGTGTTTTATTTACATTTTAGTGGCGATAAGGTGATAAGTTGGACAGATTGAGTGAAAATAGCCGTTTCCCCACACGACATCTTTCCTTCTCATTATCACGCAATATGTTTCGCTTCCCCACCCGCCATTTTTAAAAAGACGCGACGGAGCTCATTGCCTTCTTGAATCATGCAGAGATGGGCACCATGAAGGTATCGTCTTTGATTTTGTTGGGGGAGAAATTGTGCTTTACAATGGTATTGCTATCACAGTTGATCTGGAAGTATTACATTTTTTGGGCGCTAAAATAAGTTCAATTGTACGGTCCAGCGCGATGTACAAAAGTGAGTTAGTTCACGTTAGCTAGCCAGTGTTATGACATGAGTATAAAATTGTAATTCGTGTTGTTTAATGTTTTAGGGACTCCTGAGAAAACCAGCAAACCAGGCTGTCGTCTTGTGAAACAGTGAATGTAAAGAATCTAGCTAGTTTTTACTGCAAATTGAATGTACAATTGTGTAAGCTTGCCTTGCTTATATTTTCCATGCAGTGCAGCTGAAGTAACATAGCTAGCTAACTATTTATTTGCTTATTGTGTAGTGGAGGATAAAAATAACTATGCCTATGGATGTGTAGCTAGCTACAGTATGTAGCCGATCTGTGTATGGACCCTAAAACGGTTGGTATGAATATTTGTTCAGAACCTTTGAACCTCAGCTATCATAGTTGTTGTATCGACTTCAAGTCTGAATGGCATTAATGAAGCCTATGGATTGAGTAGAATATAATAACTTTATTGTGCCAAGGATGCAAGTCCTATATACAGTGATCCCTCGCCACTTCGCGGTTCACTTATCGCGGATTCGCTATTTCGCGGATTTTCATAATGCATTTTTTATTTTTTTTTGGTGCATTGTGCTCTGCATTCTGATTCGCTAAAAACTCACTCCCGCTTCTTGTATCAAAACATGCTACGAATTGTGCTATCATTTTGTCGTCTCGTGCAGTTATGTGTACGTACATAAAACAGCTTGGCAAATTTACATTAAGTTGGCCAGGAAGGAAGGAAGGACTAACGCTTGGTCGCTTAGCAACCATGGTGCGAATGGCCACTGAACTTAAGCGAGTAGCTGAGGAATGGGACCCTTTGATGAGCCGTTCATTACAGTTCTCCAACGTAATCGATGGTGGCATGTCGGTGTACAAGGATCTTTTTGCAAAGAAGAAAAAAGAGCGACAACAGCTGCCTATCACTATGCTCTTCTCCCGAACAAACACACCTGCACCGCGGGCTTCAGAAGAAGAGAACACTGCAGAGCGCAGTCAGGATGCAGCGGCCCAGTCTGAAGAGCAGTGAAACGGCCTACACGTGAGTCACTGTATTTGTATACAGTGATCCCTCGCCACTTCGCGGTTCACTTATCGCGGATTCGCTATTTCGCGGATTTTCATAATGCATTTTTTATTTTTTTTTGGTGCATTGTGCTCTGCATTCTGATTCGCTAAAAACTCACTCCCGCTTCTTGTATCAAAACATGCTACGAATTGTGCTATCATTTTGTCGTCTCGTGCAGTTATGTGTACGTACATAAAACAGCTTGGCAAATTTACATTAAGTTGGCCAGGAAGGAAGGAAGGACTAACGCTTGGTCGCTTAGCAACCATGGTGCGAATGGCCACTGAACTTAAGCGAGTAGCTGAGGAATGGGACCCTTTGATGAGCCGTTCATTACAGTTCTCCAACGTAATCGATGGTGGCATGTCGGTGTACAAGGATCTTTTTGCAAAGAAGAAAAAAGAGCGACAACAGCTGCCTATCACTATGCTCTTCTCCCGAACAAACACACCTGCACCGCGGGCTTCAGAAGAAGAGAACACTGCAGAGCGCAGTCAGGATGCAGCGGCCCAGTCTGAAGAGCAGTGAAACGGCCTACACGTGAGTCACTGTATTTGTATACATGTAATAGTTGCTAATTGTAAAAAAAAAAGAAGTTTTCTATTTCGCGGATTTCACTTATCGCGGGTCATTTTCGGAACGTAACCCCCGCGATAAACGAGGGATTACTGTACACGTACTGTAGTTATTATCACGCATGAGATCCCCACATTGTAGCCTGTACATTGAATATATTCACTGATCATGTACTCTTCATTGGCAACTAAAGGTGTGGTTCAGCTATGAATCTCTGTGAGACATTCTTTTTCAGTCATATCCAATACCAGGTGTATCGAACTCCATTCTTTGAATGATGCTGTGTCTGCATGTATGTATTACAATTATACACTTCAACAGTGTTTACCACTCCTGCTCCTGGGACATCAATGATTACACATTGTAACTATGCAATAGACTAGAAACATTATTTAAGTAAAGGCTGATTTGTAACAATATGACCCCATAGACACTGTATATTGGATAGGCAAACCTACAAACCTCAGATTTCCCACTTCCTGGTTGGATTTTGCCTGCCATATGAGTTCTGTTATACTCAGACATCATTCAAACAGTTTTAGAAACATCAGAGTGTTTTCTATCCACATCTACTAATACATATGCATATCTTAGCTTCTGGGACTGAGTAGCAGGCAGTTTACTCTGGGCACTTTATTCATCCAAGCTACTCAATACTGCCCCCAGCCGTATATCAGGACAGCGATCATTCACCTCGGATTAGACACAGATTTTTTCTTCAACAAGCAGGACACACAGGATATACTGCGAACACCCAACAAGGCCAACATCCTCGTTATTGGCAAGAGAAAGAGACGCAGGTACAGAGGACACAGAGCGGAGTGCCTCGTAAGGATCCGCAGATAGCGAGTGAGAAAGCTGCCGTTACCATCAATATTACTCGCCAATGTACAATCATTGGACAATAAATTAGACGCGGTACGATCACGAATATCCTACCAACGTGACATCAAAAACTGTAACATCTTATGTTTCACAGAATTGTGGCTGAATGATGACATGGATATTCAGCTAGCAGGATATACACTGCACTGGCTAGATAGAACAGCACACTCTGGTAAGACGAGAGGGGGCGGTCTGTGCATATTTGTAAACAACAGCTGGTGCACAAAATCTAAGGATGTCTCTAGATTTTGCTCGCCTGAAGTAGAGTATCTAATGATAAACTGTAGACCACACTATTTGCCAAGAGAGTTTTCATCTATACTTTTCGTGGCTGTTTATTTACCACCACAGACTGCCAGGATGCTGGCACTAAGACCACACTCAGTCAGCTGTATAAGGAAATAAGCAAACAGGAAACCGCTCACCCAGAGGCGGCGCTCCTAGTGGCCGGAGACTTTAATGAATGCAGGGAAACTTAAATCAGTTTTACCTTCTCTCTATCAACACGTTAAATGCGCAACCAGAGGGAAAAAAATTCTACATCACCTGTACTCCACACAGAGACGCGTACAAAGCTCTCCCCCGCCCTCCATTTGGTAAATCTGACCACAATTCTATCCTCCTGATTCCTGCTTACAAGCAAAAATTAAAACAGGAAGCACCAGTGACTCGGTCTATAAAAAAGTGGTCAGATAAAGCAGATTATAAACTACAGGACTGTTTTACTATCACAGACTGGAACATGTTCCGGGATTCTTCCGATTGCATTGAGGAGTACACCACATCAGTTACTGGCTTTATCAATAAGTGCATTGAGGACGTCGTCCCCACAGTGACTGTACGTACATACCCCAACCAGAAGCCATGGATTACAGGCAACATTCGCACTGACCTAAAAGGTAGACCTGCCACTGTCAAGGTGCGGGACTCTAATCCGGAAGCTTATAAGTAATACTGCTATGCCCTCCGACGAACCATCAAACAGGCAAAGCACCAATACAGGACTAAGATTGAATTGTACTACACCGGCTCCAACGCTCGTCTTATGTGGCAGGGCTTGCAAACTATTACAGACTACAAAGGGAAGCACAGCCGCGGCCTGCCCAGTGACACGAGCCAACCAGACAAGCTAAATCACTTCTATGCTCGCTTCGAGGCAAGCAACACTGAGGCATGCATGAGAGCATCAGCTGTTCCGGACGACTGTTTGATCACGCTCTCCATAGCCGACGTGAGTAAGACCTTTAAACAGGTTAACATTCATAAGGCCGCGGGGCCAGACGGATTACCAGGACGTGTGCTCCGGGCATGTGCTATTCCAACTGGCAGGTGTCTTCACTGACGTTTTCAACATGTACCTGATTCAGTCTGTAATACCAACATGTTTCAAGCAGACCACCATAGTCCCTGTGCCCAAGAACATCAAGACAACCTGCCTAAATGACTACAGACCCGTAGCACTCACGTCCGTAGCCATGAAGTGATTTGAAAGTCTGGTAATGGCTCACATCAACACCATTATCCCAGAAACCCTAGACCCACTCCAATTTGCATACCGCCCAAACAGATCCACAGATAATGCAATCTCTATTGCACTCCACACTGCCCTTTCCCACTTGGACAAAAGGAACACCTATGTGAGAATGCTATTCATTGACTACAGCTCAGCGTTCAACACCATAGTACCTTCAAAGCGCATCACTAAGCTAAGGATCCTGGGACTAAACACCTCCCTCTGCAACTGGATCCTGGACATCCTAACGGGCCGTCCCCAGGTGGTGTGGATAGGTAGCAACACATCTGCCACTCTGATCCTCAACACTGGAGCCCCTCAGGGGTGCGTGCTCAGTCCCCTCCTGTACTCCCTGTCCACCCACGACCGCGTGGCCAGGTACGACTCCCAACACCATCATTACATTTGCAGACGACAGAACAGTGGTAGGCCTGATCACCGACGAGGCAGCTTATAGGGAGGAGGTCAGAGACCTGGTTGGGTGGTGCCAGAATAACAACCTATCCCTCAACATAACCAAGAGTAAGGAGATGATTGTGGACTACAGGAAAAGGAGGACCGAGCATGCCCCCATTCTCATCGACGGGGCTGTAGTGGAGCAGGTTGAGAGCTTCAAGTTACTTGGTGTCCACATCACCAACAACTAGAATGGTCCAAACACACCAAGACAGCCGTGAAGAGGGCACAACAAAGCCTATTCCCCCTCAGGACACTAGAAAGATTTGGCATGGGTCCTCAGATACTCAAAAGGTTCTACAGCTGCAACATCGAGAGCATCCCGACTGGTTGCATCACTGCCTGGTACGGCACCTGCTCGGCCTCCGACCGCAAGGCATTACAGAGGGTAGTGTGTATGGCCCAGTACATCACTGGGGCTAAGCTGCCTACCATCCAGGACCTCTACACCAGGCGGTGTCAGAGGAAGGCCCTAAAAATTGTCAAAAACCCCAGCCACCCCAGTCATAGACTGTTCTCTCTACTACTGCATGGCAAGCGGTACCGGAGCGCCAAGTCTAGGACCAAAAGGTTTCTCAAAGGTTTTTACCCCCAAGCTGTACGACTCCTGAACAGGTCATCAAATGGCTACCCAGACTATTTGCATTGTGTCCCCCTCAACCCCTGTTTTACGCTGCTGCTACTCTCTGTTTATCATATATGCATAGTCACTTTAAATATACATTTATGTACATACTACCTCAATTAGCCCGACAAACTGGTGCCCCGCACATTGGCTACCCGGACTATCTGCATTGTGTCCCGCCACCCACCACCCGCCAACTCCTCTTTTATACTACTGCTACTCTCTGTTTATCATATATGCATAGTCACTTTAACCATACCTACATGTAATACTACCTCAATTAGCCCAACTAACCGGTGCCTCGCTACTGTTATTTCCTAGCTACTGTATATAGCCTCGCTACTGTTATTTTTCACTGTTGTTTTTTTATTTGTTTACTTATCTATTGTTTACCTAATACACATTTTTTACTTTAAAAATTGCACTGTTGGTTAGGGCCTGTAAGTAAGCATTTCACTGTAAGGTCTACACATGTTGTATTCGGCAAGTGACCTCTCAACTATGATCATGCTGTGCCCTTTGTATCAGCCAGTTTAGATGCGGGACTGGTTCACCAACACAGCTGATATAACCTAGAGGATTTAGGGAGAAGGGGGAGAGGGATGAAGTGAAGGAGAGAGACTGTTATTGAGAAATAAGGTAGTTAAAGAGACTGTGTTCAACAGGAATCTGTGTGTGTGTAGTCTCACCTGGTGTCCACACTAAGTGGCTACAGAGTACTTTATGCTGAAAAACAGACAAACAATAGAAGATAGTCATTATTAGGCTTTTACATTACCAGATCACAAATCCTAAGGCAACAGCTGGTGAGGTGTCAGGTTCGCCTCTGTACTTAAAGGGCGATTATTCCAACTCTCAGTGAAATGCTGCAGATCTGCCCGCAGACGAGGTAGTAACACATATCCCACACAGAAGAGGTGGATAGAATTCGACAGGTCAAGGTAGCCTTCTTCCTCCAAACTGTGTAGCAAGTTGTAGTACTGACATGTCACAGCACTCCAAACATCTCTCCATAAGCATTCCACTCTAACAGAGAGAAAGAAAAGGTTTTGTGGGGGGGAGAAGCCTAATCTCTGTGGACCTGTGGTCTTCCTCCATGAATAGTGAACACTGAGATGGGTCCGAGGTTATAGAAATGCAAGTTGTGTGTGCCTCTGAGTGTTACTGACTGTATGTGATGCAGACACCTATCTGAGTGTACCTGAAACATTTAAATATAGAGGGCTATGTGTCTCACCACTTGGTTACTGCAAGGCTAACCCCCAGGGAAATCATGACTTGGCAGCAACAGGGGCTTGATAGTCCAGTGAAAATGGCTGATTGTTTATGTGGTGTAAATCTGAAAATTAGTAGCTGACATCTTCTTCGGGATCGGTGTCCCATCCCCGGGACGGTTGAGCTAATGTATGCTAATGCGATTAGCATGAGGTTGAAAGTAACAAGAACATTTCCCAGGACATAGACATATCTGACATTGGCAGAAAGCTTAAATTCTTGTTAAGCTAACTGCACTGTCCAATTTACAGTAGCTATTACATTGAAATAATACCATGCTATTGTTTGAGGACAGTGCACAGTTTTGAACATGAACAGTTATTCATAAACAAATTAGGCACATTTGGGCAGTCTTGATACAGAATTTTTAACAGAAATGCAATGGTTCATTGGATCAGTCTAAAACTTTGCACGTGCACTGCTGCCATCTATTGGCCAACATCCAAATTGCAGCTGGGCTGGAATAATACATTATGGCCTTTCTCTTGCATTTCAAAGACGATGGTACAAAAAAAAAATACAAAAGAACAGTTGGTTTTTTCTTTGTGTTATCTTTTACCTGATCTATTGTGTGTTATATTCTCTGTCCTTCCTTTCACATTTCCACAAACTTCAAAGTGTTTCCTTTCAAATGGTACCAAGAATATGCATTTCCTTGCTTCAGGGCCTGAGTTGCAGGCAGTTAGATTTGGGTATGTCATTTTAGGTAAAAATGTACGTTTTTTTTTACTGAATGCATGTGAGATAGGTTCCATGTACAACAAGACAGGCAGAGAGGAGGAGAGAAAAATAACACAGGACAGTTTAATTACCTCTGGTTATGGACACTTTTGCCAGCAATAAAGCTTCCACGGCCTGTTCCTCGGACAGTGAACATACATCTGGCATTATCTACATTTTCGACCCCTTGATCAGCTCGCACTCTGAAAGTAAAGAAAATTGATAATTTTTTGTAGTTATGAAATCAATAACTGAGATTCGACCGTTCAATCTAAAGCAGCAGATGTCATTACAGCACAGAAAGCTTAACACCAGACTGGTATTGTGGTTGATCATTAGGTGACGGGAAATATGCAATATGCATACATAATAATATACCTACCTTCCTTGAAAATCCATCTATACCGCCAAAGATGACAATGTTGTATCTCAATTAAAAGCATTGGAATTAAAAGTGAAATGTTTAACCTATTAACCTGCTATATTATTTATGTATTACGTTCTCCTGGGAAACCAGGAGCAGAGAACAAAAATGCTGGTTGACTTGACAAACAAGACGAACTGGCAACAGACAAGCAGAGAACACAGGTATAAATACACAGGGGATAATGGGGAAGATGGGCGACACCTGGAGGGTTGTGGAGACAATCACAAAGACAGGTGAAACAGATCAGGGTGTGACAAAATCATTGATAAAACTGCAAATAACTGGCAGCTTGCAGTCTCCAATCATCTAGCCACAACAGAAAGGGGCTGTTTTTGTTCTACCTTATGTTATTTTTAGTATTACATTGTTATTGATTACTGCATTGTTGGGTTTAGAGCTTGCAAGAAAGGCATTTCACTGTACTTGTGCATGTGACATTAAAACTTGAAACTTGAAAACTTGAGAATGATGCTGAACGATGGACACTGTACACATGACATAATTTCATGTCCTCCTATGATTTCCCAAATATAATTACTACATAGCTTCTAATTTCACCCTGTCCGCTGCTGAAGTCTAGCGCCACCCGAATAAACGATACAAAAGCTGAACATGATTTTAAATGTGTGTTGACTGTGAATGTGACTTGAAATAGCAGAGAAGAACAAAGGCTCATTAAAAATGAATCAAGGGTATATCTGCCTTTGTGTTTTCCCCCTTGCTCAGAGATTCTCATTGTGGCTCAATGATGGCAGAGGACATTCACATCACTCCCAATAATGTGTTTCATTAAAGCTGCACTTATTAGAGCAACCATTCCAAAATGGTAAGAACGATGATTACCAATTCCAGCGTCAAATTACTGCTTGGTTATCCGCTACTATTCTTTCTAAACAAACCTAAAAGTCATTAATCTACTTTGGGCAAACAGATAAAACATCGGAACGAAGGACACACATTTCATTCCTATCATGATAGAACACAAAAGTGAAAAATGAGAGAGAAAATATGATTCCTTCATTGTTTTTGTCAAGCGTGTACAACTGTTCTGGACTGGTATAACAGCCTGCCAAAACCTGGGGAGATGAAAAGGGCATCATTGTCAGTGTAATCTGGGGTGAGACAGTAGGCAGCTCTACAAAACAAACTTTCTCTGATAACCATGAGAGAGGGAGGGAGCCAAAGAGAGACTGAGATATACAGACAGAGAGAGAGAAACGGACAGACAAAGACAGGGAGATATTCAAATCTCGGCAGTCTATAGGCAAACCTCGGCAGTCTATACAATGATGATGATCTCTACACTTGCCCCAACTAATCTTAGCTGTACCATAAACACTTGTGTTTACAAACATTACAATTCATAGGATTCTGGAATTGACCATCAAATTTAACAACTGGTACACCACCATTGGTCAAAAACTGTTATACATTGAGTTCTAATTGGCTCAGACAACTCAGCTCAAACTAGTTATCGTCAAACAGTTCTCAGGCTGAGAAGACTTGTCAACCTCTACAGCCATTAGAATGAATACTCTAAGGTGAAGACAGTAACCACTAATGGACATAAGACTAATCTTACATAAGAATAAAGCTATGTCCTACAAGGAACCATAATCCCTAAAGTGTGCTACTTTTAAGTAGCGCACAATTTTTATTTTATTTCACCTTTATTTAACCAAGTAGGCCAATTGGGAACAAGTTCTCATTTACAACTGCGACCTGACCAAGACAAAGCAAAGCAGTGCAACAAAAACAACAACAGAGTTACACATAAACAAACGTACAGTCAATAACACAATAGAAAAATCTGTATACAGTGTGTGCAAATGAAGTAAGGAGACAAGGCAATAAATAGGCCATAGTGGCGAAGTAATTACAATTTAGCAAATAACACTGGAGTGATAGACGTGCAGATGAGGATGTGCAAGTAGAAATACTGGTGTGCAAAAGAGCACAAAAACAAAAACAAATATGGGGATGAGGTAGGTAGTTGGATGGGCTATTTACAGATGGGCTGTGTACAGCTGCAGCGATCGGTAAGCTGCTCTGACAGCTCATGCTTAAAGTTAGTGAGGGAGATGTACGTCTCCAACTTCAGTGATTTTTGCAATTCGTTCCAGTCATTGGCAGCAGAGAACTGGAAGGAAATGCGGCCAGAGGAGGTGTTGGCTTTGGGGACGACCAGTGAAATATACCTGCTGGAGCGCGTACTACGGGTGGGTGTTGCTATGGTGTCCAGTGAGCGGAGATAAGGTGGAGCTTTACCTAGCAAAGACTTATAGATGACCTGGAGCCAGTGGGTTTGGCGACGAATATGTAGCGAGGACCAGCCACTATGTAGGGAATGGGGTGCCATTTGGGGCACATGATTTGGGACACTAGCATAAATTAGATGATTGAGATTATGTTGAGTGTTTACAGTCTTCTGTCCTTGTGCAGGATGTTCAGAGGAGCTAGTGCAGATTATTTTACAGGATATAGATATTTAAACCCTACACACAAACACACATAGGCAACACCCCAAACACCGAAGAAGCCCTTGTATGTTCTCCATCTTGTGATTCTCAGCTTAATGTGTTAGGGGTTTTCTCTGTGCTTGACATCCACATGCTGTTATTGTGCTTAATCAGTGATTTTACACATTTAGATATGTATTTTCAATGGGAGAGATTGACACAGGGAATTGATCCCAAATGTGGCTAAATTGTTTGCAGTGGCTAGTTTAACAAAACCAAATTGTGGATTGCAGTCACTCATTGTCCATTGACAGCTTTCAATGTAAAGAAACATGTGTAAATGTGTAAAATCACTCAACTATCCCTTTAACCTCTATCTTCAGTGAAGGAGCTGGGTCATCCTCTCAACGTATTATCTCCAAACAGATACACAATGCATTCCTCTTCACTTTGTAGAAAACACTCCAATCCAATCGGGGAGGCAGGTAGCCTAGTGGTTATAGCGTTGGGCCAGTAACCGAACGGTTGCTAGACAAGGTAAAAATCTGTCATTCTGCCCCTGAACAAGGCAGTTAACCCAGTGTTCCTAGGCCGTCATTGTAAATAGGAATTTGTTCATAACTGACTTGCCTAGTTAAATGAAGGTTAAATAAAAAATAAAGAAAGAAACGTCATAAAATAGAGCGATAGATAATGTACTGAAGTGTTGACAGTCAGCATTCGATGCATGGCTGAACCGAAGTCATCAGCAAAGAGCACTGACAAGTCGATGTGTCTTATGAACAAAGATGGTTCTGTCATCTGTGCCAACGACACAAAAATTTCATATTATTCTGCAAAATAGAGTGATAGATAATGTACTGAAGTGTTGACAGTCAGTATCCGATGCATAGCTGAACCGAAGTCATCAGCAAAGAGCACTGACAAGTCGATGTGATTCAAAGCAACAAGCCGCACCGTTGATGATATACTGTAAGCCAGGACCAAATGAGAAACAGAGGTTCCTCATTAGGCTGGAAAATGTTAATATTTGACCTCATTTCATGGATTGCCTCCCAAATGGCACCCTATTCCCTTCATAGTTCACTAACAGGTAGTACACTATAGGGAATATAGGGTGCCATTTGGGATGTATCCATGGGTTCTTGGAATACTTCATAATCAGATACTTCTCTCTCTCTCCCTGGATGATTGAACTCTGTCGTGGGTTATTGTTTCTGGAACGTGATGAAAGTAATGAGCACACTCCTGACGTACATCATTAGAACATGTTTTCCAAGGAGTCACCTCCTTTGTTATTCCAAGACGAAAGGCTACAACTGGGCCATTTTTTTTTTTGCTTGACATTTATTTTTTAATGTGAAATCGCATGGCAGAAACAAACACATTTCGGATAGCCAGCTAGTTTGTTTTTAAAAAGGGCCTCTTCTCTAAACATCAGTTGATTAGAGAGGGTGGCGATATTAATTAAAATTGCCCATGGATTCGTTTTTTTTGGCAGCATAGATTTCTTTCAAGTTATGGAATGGACAACATCAAAAGCCTTTCGCTACAATGGCCTGTATTTTATTCTCTTCTCATGAAAAAGGAACACAGAGGGAGGTTGGAACTTATTATCATGACCTGATTAAGGAGAAGAAGAAGAAAAATCTACTGGCAGCAAAACGATAATGCGGCCCTGTCAAATATGACAGCCCAAAGGACTGTCCTCAAGCGCAACGCTATTTTCAAAGTACAAGTATGCACTTGACTGTTTACTATGCTGTTTTTGGAGACGAAGAAGATCTGAAAAGGCTCTTGTTTGTTTAGTCGTGAATGACACAGTGAGCCCAATTTAAAAGCTATCCGTGCGTCATGATGCAATGTTGATTCTTCAACTCGTCTCTCCCAGGCTGCTCCCCACGGTCGATGACAACATGGGGTGGAACAGTAGACTATTTACTGTCGATGTCATTTCTCAAACTAAGACAAAACTGAAGTCACGGATGAAAGTGGGTTTTGGAGATTATTAATTCATGTTCTCAGTTGCAAGACATTTAAGTTTAGCATCCTTATTTTGGTCATTCAGCCTTACCTGTAAACAAGGCATTTAAATAGCATGTCCCCAGGCAAGGGGCTGTTTAAACTGCTTAGCTTATGCACAAATTTAACTCTTGTTTAAGCAACCCAACCTCATGATGAAAATGTGTTTGGTTTGACTGAAAAGGAACATCAGACCTCACTTGTTTTTCATATCAGTGATGTAAGTAATTATTGGGAACTGCTTCACGGTTCTAAACTTTTTGTAGTATTGTTAGATTTTTTTTACTTGAATGTTATCTGTGTGGTTGGTCCTGTATTCCCACAGTGGTACACCAAATTAACCAGACATCTATCTCAACTAATTAGAATATCTAGTGATGGTATTGCAGTTCACTGTCTGCTATTGACCAAAATTGAATTAGGATCTTAGCTGGGGATAAAGTACCCTTACAAAAAAACACAATTTGTGAAGTGTTCCAAAAACACATGTTTTCATGTGATCACGTGATCTTATATTAAGTTAATGTGATAACATGTAAAGAAACATGTGATAACATGAAACATGACGTGAAGTGTTCCAAAAACCCGTTTTCACGTGGAATTTTACGTGAAATCATGTGGTTTTCTGTAAGGGTACATTGAGGGCTTCCAATTAAATTCATTTCGAAGCCTTGTGGCTATACGCTTGAAAAATGGGAGGGATGTGTGTATGTGTGATAGATGCACTGCAGGCACTACCTACAACCTCCTCCCAACCCTTCCCCCACTCTTCTTTATTGCCTGCCGGATGATTGTGTGTGTGTTCAGTGTGTGAATGTGCGTGTGTGTTAACTCACTGCAGGATGGCTGTAGTAAATCTGCAGGCACTCTAGATCAAGCTTTGGAGGGGGACCCATAACTCTCCCATAAGTGTTTGTTAATCAAGCAGCTAAATGAAGCACCCTCCCTGATAACATTGCTGAGATTCCTAACATAATTTTTTTCACCTTACATGTTACTCCCCACACCTCTTTATCAATGAATCCTTCGTACTACTATAGGCTAGTGTGTGGCTCTTCACTGCATTGCGATAGTCAAATGTGATGTCTTGGACACACCCAAGGAAAGCAGTCTATTCTAAATGTAATTTAGTGTTACATCTTATGCCTCTAATTACAGTAGGTAAAACACAAATATTTAATACGAATAAATTGTTACTTTTGAAGATATATGTAGCTAGTTTAAGATTAAATCTGGAAAAGACAGACAATCAGAATGTGAAATGAAAGGTTTTGAAAGTGGCAAGACTACCAATGTATCCCAAGACGTGTTTTCTAAGCTACAAAATGTACAATTCGTTTTTTCCTGTGACATACAGTACCTGTAGAATGACCAAGTCAGATCTGTAATATGAAAAGTACTCCATAGGAATGATGATGTGCAACAGCTTGTGCTAAAATGACTGATGATTGTCACACACAGGCACACGCACACACAAACACATCTTGATATTGCCAAATTGCATGCACACACTTTTACACACACACAAACACAGATGCAGGATCTTAATTTGATCACCCTGTTGCAGGATAACTTCTCAATGAAGGAAATGTAAAACATGTAGTGTATTTCAGGTTTAAAAAGGATTGTAAAGTTTGACATTTCCACTTAGAAATTTCAGACTTGATATTCCAGTACGAAAAATGTATCAACACCTACAAAAAAGTCCATTCCTTACACAGTTTTTTACAATTACCTTGGCACTAATATCAGAACCTTTTTCATTTTTCGGTCTCTAGACACAAAACTCAAAATGGTCATCCATTGTAACACAGGCTGTCCAATGTTCAAAGCATTGCATTGTGCAGTCAAATCTTTAAAGAAACCTTGCACTTGCAGAATCATAGGTTCAAATAACTCATTTATCATGAAATACCATAGGAACATTCATTTAGATCACCCACATACAAGATACCGATAGTGTCACTGTGTAGTTGTTCGTACAATCATTAAATGTTGTAGTAAAAAATATGTGATACGTGTTTCATTATGGTACTACATGTAAATACATCACTGTAAAATGACTAGTAGAGCGAATACTACAAACACAGTGGAATCATTTAACAAAATCTGAAATGTATTGATGAAATACAATAAAATCACAACATAGGTTTCTTTGAATCAAAGCAAAAATAATTAGCTACAAAAAATGTAAAAACTACAGTTAAACGTCAACTGCAGTGTTCCTCACCTGGCTTACTGTAAAAAGCAAAACAAATGTCTTGTGGATTTGGCCACAGGTTCTCATTAACATCACAATGGATGTTTTCATTAGCCAAACATCTTGGGAAGAAGTTTCGGTCAGGGCGAATCCAGGCCTGACACTGGTCTGCTGTGATGTCATTGCATGTGTCATCCATGGGCTGGAAAAGGGTGGCTTGTTCGTGATGGCGCCTATCACATACCTTCCACCTCCATGTGGAGACAAATTCCTCAATCGGGTTAAAGAAAGGAGAGTATGGGGGTAAGTACAGGGTGGTAAATTGTGGATGGGCCTGAAACCATGCTTGCACCACTTGAGCATGGTGGAACCTGACATTATCCCACACAATGACATAGGTCACGCCATCAGCTCTGCAGACCTGATTTAGCTCATAAAGGAAAGTTACAAGAAGAGCTGCATTATATGATCCAATACAAGGTCTGCGTCCCACCACACCATCTTCCGATATAGCCGCAAACATGGTGATGTTGGACCCACGTTATCCAGGTACTTGGATGGTTGCCCGCTGGCCAATGAAATTCCGACCTCTCCTCCTTGTCTTGGCCAGGTTGAAGCCTGCCTCATCCAAAAAGAGGAATTTGTGATGGTTTTCGTCAGCATCCAGCGCCATCACCCTCTAAAAATACATTTTGGAAAGAGAATTACTGATTACAAGGATGTAGAATTTTGGGGGAATTTTTCACAACAGGCATCTCGAAACTGAACATACCTGAACATACTCAGACCTCAGTTGCTTCCCTCTGTCTGCATTTCTTTCAAAAAGGCACACAGTATGGCTGTTTTAAAGACACCTGGTGCCTTTTCAGCATGCATGCAATAGTCGGCAAACATGGCTTCCACATTGTTGAACGTGTTGTCCTTGTCCAAGACGTGCTGCTGAATTTATGTAAGGAGAATATATTTGTCCCGAACCAAATTCACCACCATTTCTTGTTTGCAAGAAATTCTATAGACCTGTTTTTGCTTTGACTTTATGGGATATTGTGTGTAGATTGATGAGGGGAAAAACGATTTATTCCATTGTAGAATAAGGCTGTAATTTAACAAAATGTGGAAAAAGTGAATGGGTCTGAATACTTTCCGAAATCACTGTATGTGGCTCCGATATGAGTCAGAAACCTTTATTCTACTGTCAAAATTTACTACACAGAGTAAGTAGTACCCACATGCCCACAGCTGGCAGCACACAAGTTATCATCAATTTGGAGTGCAGGTGTGCGGGACCTGATCATAATGCCCGTGGTAAATGTTGTTTGACTTTTGATATCTCTATGGGGCTTAATGAACCAAATCTAAAAGAAGGCAAAATCAGGAAATTCATTCACCCTTTAAGATTCGGCATTATTTAAGGCAGACACCGGGCACTCAAACTGTAAAACAATGGTGTGGTCCAGAAACAAACCCTAGAGCGAAATACAGCAGTCTGCCCACAGGTCTTTGCTTAAAACAAGAACCTCTTTCAGCAAACCTTTCTAATCCACTTTGCTGGTTACTTTAGATGTCATGCCTCATGACCACTACAAAGTAGTGCCACCAACCACACATCTTCTAACAGTCGTTTCAATGTGACACAGGACCAATTATGATACAGGTTTATAAGTTGTGAACTTACAGTAGAAGTCTCCTCCATAAGTTGCTGTAACATTCTTGATGTCACTGACAACTTCAACAGGGAAGCTGTATTTACACTGAAAAGAGAGAGGGGAGGCATGTAATCAATAATGACACACTATATATAGTCTTTTGTTTTGTCTGTAATACTTGTCAATAGAACAATGATGGGTTCAATGCCCTCTTGTCCAGTTATTTTCGACATCAGGAAGCTATTTGTGAATTTGTTTACTTGACTGCAGTGTTGCTAAAGGCACTGAAGGCTGAGTGGGGCATTCCAGTTGTTGTTGGTTAGCTAGCTAGCTAGCTACTTCACCCCACATTGACAGTAAGGAGTTCTAGTGACAATACAATTTTAAAACACTTCTCAGAAGTCAGATCCCTCAAGAAGCAAAGCACAACCCCAAAGCATTGGGAGTGGCTAACAAGCGGTTGCATGGTATGAAAACCAGGCATTGCTTACCAGCAAGTCTACATGAAGCTATTTCAGGAAAATATTTTCCTCCTCATATTGTACAATGTGTGTCTCCATATACAGTGGGGAGAACAAGTATTTGATACACTGACAATTTTGCAGGTTTTCCTACTTACAAAGCATGTAGAGGTCTGTAATTTTTATCATAGGTACACTTCAACTGTGAGAGAAGGAATCTAAAACAAAAATCCAGAAAATCACATTGTATGATTTTTAATTAATTAATTTGCATTTTATTGCATGACATAAGTATTTGATACATCAGAAAAGCAGAACTGAATATTTGGTACAGAAACCTTAGTTTGCAATTACAGAGATCATACGTTTCCTGTAGTTCTTGACCAGGTTTGCACACACTGCAGCAGGGATTTTGGCCCACTCCTCCATACAGACCTTCTCCAGATCCTTCAGGTTTCGGGGCTGTCGCTGGGCAATACGGACTTTCAGCTCCCTCCAAAGATTTTCTATTGGGTTCAGGTCTGGAGACTGGCTAGGCCACTCCAGGACCTTGAGATGCTTCTTACGGAGCCACTCCTTAGTTGCCCTGGCTGTGTGTTTCGGGTCGTTGTCATGCTGGAAGACCCAGCCACGACCCATCTTCAATGCTCTTACTGAGGGAAGGAGGTTGTTGGTCAAGATCTCGCGATACATGGCCCCATCCATCCTCCCTTCAATACGGTGCAGTCGTCCTGTCCCCTTTGCAGAAAAGCATCCCCAAAGAATGATGTTTCCACCTCCATGCTTCACGGTTGGGATGGTGTTCTTGGGGTTGTACTCATCCTTCTATTCCTCCAAACACGGCGAGTGGAGTTTAGAGAAAAAAGCTCTATTTTTGTCTCATCAGACCACATGACCTTCTCCCATTCCTCCTCTGGATCATCCAGATGGTTATTGGCAAACTTCAGACGGGCCTGGACATGCGCTGGCTTGAGCAGGGGGACCTTGCGTGCGCTGCAGGATTTTAATCCATGACGGCGTAGTGTGTTACTAATGGTTTTCTTTGAGACTGTGGTCCCAGCTCTCTTCAGGTCATTGACCAGGTCCTGCCGTGTAGTTCTGGGCTGATCCCTCACATTCCTCATGATCATTGATGCCCCACGAGGTGAGATCTTGCATGGAGCCCCAGACCGAGGGTGATTGACCGTCATCTTGAACTTCTTCCATTTTCTAATAATTGTGCCAACAGTTGTTGCCTTCTCACCAAGCTGCTTGGCTATTGTCCTGTAGCCCATCCCAGCCTTGTACAGGTCTACAATTTATCCCTGATGTCCTTACACAGCTCTCTGGTCTTGGCCATTGTGGAGAGGTTGGAGTCTGTTTGATTGAGTGTGTGGACAGGTGTCTTTTATACAGGTAACGAGTTCAAACAGGTGCAGTTAATACAGGTAATGAGTGGAGAACAGGAGGGCTTCTTAAAGAAAAACTAACAGGTCTGTGAGAGCCGGAATTCTTACTGGTTGGTAGGTGATCAAATACTTATGTCATGCAATAAAATGCAAATTAATTACTTAAAAATCATACAATGTGATTTTCTGGATTTTTGTTTTAGATTCCGTCTCTCACAGTTGAAGTGTACCTATGATAAAAATGACAGACCTCTACATGCTTTGTAAGTAGGAAAACCTGCAAAATCGGCAGTGTATCAAATACTTGTTCTCCCCACTGTACCTACAGTAGAAATAGGTTATTGAAGGATTCAAGACGAGGTTGTTTTAATTGTTCTCCAATTCACAGTTTGGCAGTGTCAAAGTAGCCTGTCATTTCGATCATTTGTGCAGTATTAAAAAAGATGAGGGGCTAGATCTACCTATCTATCTATACTGAACAAAAAGAAGTGCAACATGCAACATTTAAAGATGTTATTGAATTACAGTTCATATAAGGAAATCAGTCAAATGAAATTAATTAGGCCCTAATCTATGGCTTCTTTTTTCTTCCGGAGTATATATAATTTTCATAGTCATGAAATGATTTGTTTAGGAGCTATAGAAGATTGAAATCCCCCCTAAATTGTGTTTTACAAAAAAAGGGTGGATTGTTCTCCATCCTCCCCAATTCAGAATATATCATTGTCATAGTCATGGTATGCTTGGTTCAATAGCTATTGACGAGAGACAACCGAATATCCACCTATTTTAGACATCGATATAAAACTCATTTTACCTCAGTCAAAAAACTCCAGAATTTCAGCATTTGTTAGTTTGCTCCTTTTGAAAAACATTGCTAGTGCTACAACTTAGCCCACTAGCTACTGATACTGATGGTTTGTTTACATGGCAGGTTAGGTGAATTAACGTGGCAGGTTAAGAGAATAAGGTTGAGGTTAGGAAAAGGGTTAGGCTTAGCTGCAACGCTACATTTGTCAACAACTGTTGTCCCTGATGTGACCACTAGACAGAACTGTTGCAGGCCTACTCCATCTAATCACACTGGTAGAAATGTAAACAAACCATCTGTGGTGACAAATCACAAGTATCAGAACATCGGTACACACCACTTGTGTCAATAAATCACTATCAGAAAATTATTTGTGTGGTAATCATCACTTTTTTTACTGTTTTATTCATGTTTTCAAGTACTGGTGACAAATCATGCATTTCAATTCTTCCATAGATTGTAATGGACACATGATGTGTGCAACACAAGTATGGGTAACTACATACTTGTAGTGTGTCTGAAAGTGGCAATTGCAAAATAAGTGGGTGGATCAACAGCGATGGGTAAAACTTCAACGCTCCATTATTGGTTAGACCGGTCATAGCCAGGTGCTCTGCGGGTCAGCATAATGTTTACATAGCAGGTTAAGTGAGCTAACGTAGCAGGTTAGGATAATTAATGTGGCAGGTTAGAAGAATGAGGTTAAGGTTAGGAAAAGGGTTAGGCTTACACGGAACCCAAACCGGCTGTGCATGTGCGCCATCGTGCATAAATGTATTTTGTCCCCCCACACCAAACGCGATCACAACACACAGGTTAAAATATCAAAACAAACTCTGAACCAATTACATTAATTTGGGGAAAGGTCGAAAAGCACTAAACGTTGCACTTGCTAGCTATGTTGTCCTATTTAGCTAGCTTGCTGTTGCTAGCTAATTTGTCCTGGGACATAAACATTGAGTTGTTATTTTACCTGAAATGCCCAACGTCCTCTACTCCGCCTATTAATCCACACATAAAACGGTCAACCTGGCAATGCAGAAGCCCATTGGCACGCGCGAGCAGTGTGGGTGCAATAATTGAATAACAGATTTCTAAATATATTTTTCTAAATATATATTGTGTGGTCAGCCTATTAACTAAAATGCATAGCAGGTTTGGATAATTAACATGGCAGGTTAGGAGAATGAGTTTGTGGTTAGGAAAAGTGTTAGGCTTATGCTACAGATGTCAACAATCGACTCATCATGCAGCCCAATCAGCCAATCAAAATGGTCTTGAAAATAAAAACGTCTGTCCTCGGTTACAACACTGCCTCTTGAAGCAACGTCAGCACAAGAACTGTTCGTCGGGAGCTTCATGAAATGTGTTTCATGGCCAAGCAGCCGCATACAAGCCTAAGGTCACCATGTGCAATGCCAAGCATTGGCTGGAGGCAGTGGAAATGCGTTCTCTGGAGTGATGAATCACGATTCCCATCTGGCAGTTAGACGGACTAATCTGGGTGTGGTGGAAGCTAGGAGAACTCTACCTGCTCCAATGCATAGTGACAACTAAAATTTGCTGCAGGAAGAATAATGGTCTGGGGCTGTTTTTCATCATTCGGGCTAGGCCCCTTAGTTCCAGTGAAGGGAAATCTTAATTTACAGCATACAATGACATTCTAGAGGATTTTGTGCTTCCAACTTTGTGGCAACAGTTTGGGGAAGGCCCTTTGCTGTTTCAGCATGACAATGCCCCCATGCACAAATCGAGGTCCATACAGAAATGGTTTGTCAAGATCGGTGTGGAGGAACTTGACTGGCCTGCACAGAGCCCTGACCTCATCAAACACCTTTGGGATGAATTGGAATGCCGACTGCGAGCCAGGCCTAATCGCCCAACACCAGTGCCCGACCTCACTCATGCTCTTATGGCTGAATGGAAGCAAGTCCCTGCAGCAATGTTCCAACATTTAGTGGAAAGCCTTCCCAGAAGAGTGGAGGCTGTTATAGCAGCAAAGGGGGACCCACTACATATTATGCCCATGATTTTGGAATGAGATGTTCGATGAGCAGGTGTCCACATACCTTTGGTCATGTAGTGTATGAGATGGCGAAGGGTATCCTACCATGAGTTTTATGGTGCTTTTAAGACAACTGGGAATTCTGAAAAATACGAGGTCAAAGCACGACTTCAGTGATCTTTAGGTCGGAAAGTCAGAGCTCTAGAAAGAGATCCGAGTTGGATGACCATTCAAAACGATTTTTCCCATTCGCAGCTCGTTTCTTTCCGTGTTTCCAGTTGTCTTGAATGCACTGAAGTCGGAAGTCGGAGATTTCCGATTTTCTGTTATTTTCTTTTCATTACACAGAAAGTAAACCAAGTCTGTTTTTTAACATCCATTGTGAATGACAACAGTTTCTCTTTCAATGCGAAATATCTTTCCAACACTCCCCCTCGATAACAATCAAGCCTCGGTGTGAAACAGAACATTGCCGTGGTCCAGTCAATAACAAGGTTGTGTTTTTAGAGCCAAGAAAATCCCAAAGCAACAGGAGCATGGGGTGATTCGATGAGGAGGAACTGTATTGTTTCACTGCGATTTCCTGAAACCCGTATATGAACGGGAACTGTGCCATCGGTGATTTTTCCAATTGAGCGGCCGTCCAGTGCCCTCGCATCCATGGGAACAGAGAGAAGTACCTAATTCTGAAACTATGGTAGCATCCATAAAACTTTAAATCAGCCCCAGAGTCAATGAGCACCCAGAGAGACTTGGACTGGTCTCCCACAGGAGAATCACAAAAAGAGTTGTGCAGGTGATGGGAATTTGGAGACTCCCAGTCTGGCTCACCAGCGTACTTGTACCCACTAGAGAAAAAGGTTTCTTAACAGGGCAGGTGGTTATATAAAATGTCCCGCACCCCCACAGTACAGACAACAGTTAGAACTCAGCCTACGTGAGCGTTCCCCAATCGATAATCTAGCTCCTCCCAGTTGCATGGGCTCAGAAGTAGCAAACTCACCCGTCGTGATGATTCTCAGGGGACCTCGGGTGTTTTCGGCTCTCCTCGGAAATACACACTTTGGGGATTTCTGGATTCCTTAGAACGTGCGCCAGCATCAGCAGATGAACGAGTGCTCCGGCGTTTTCGTAGGCGCCCATTAATCCTAATCGAAAGGACGATGAGGGAATCGAGGTCCAAGGGTATTTCCCGAGCTGCGAGCTCGTCCTTTATCCCCTCCGACATTCCGTGGAGGAAGGTGTCGAACAGAGCCTCCGGATTCCAGGAACTCTCGGCGGCCAATGTGCAAAAATCTACTGCGTAGTCTGCCACACTACGGGAGTTCTGATGATCCTGCGGTAGTTTTGAGCCTCCTCCCTCCTTGGCACCGGAGAATCGAACACCTTCCTCACCTCTGCCATAAATTCCTTCAGGCTATGGCACACAGCGGATTGCTACTCCCACACAGCCGTCGCCCAGGAGAGCGCTCTTCCGGACATTAGCGTAATTAAATATGCTATCTTCGATCAGTCCGATGGGAACGAAGAGGGCTGCAGTTTGAAAATGAGGGAGCACTGGGAAAGGAACTCCAGGCAGGTACCAGGATCGCCAGCATAACGCTCCAGAGGAGGTAAGCGGGGGTTTCGGGGAGCCGGGGTAGGTTGAACAAATCCACCACTATTAAAGAAGTTACTGAGTGTTGGGAGGTCTCAGATGTGGCGTGCTGCCTTTGAGCTAATTCACAAATTATTCCAATACCACCTTGAACACTTGGTTGTGGTGTTCTGCCAGAGAATGAAGCCCTTTCAAAAGATCCCACAGTAGCTCATCATGGTTCCCAATGGTGGCTCCCTGCAGGGAGACCAAACCGACAAAATGGAGTCGCAAATCAACAGCTCAGACACGAGACGCATGTGGCAGGGACTCCAGACAATCACGGATTACAAAGGGAAAACCAGCCACGTCTCGTAGACTGACGTCTTGCTCCTGGACTAGCTAAACACCTTCGCTCGCTTTGTGCTGAGCCCCCTTCTGTACTCCCTGGTCACCCATGACTCCGTAGCCACATACGCCTCCAAATCATCAAGTTTGCAGATGACACAACAGTAGTAGGCCTGATTACCAACAATGACAAGACAACAAAATATGTTTTATATTTGAGATTCTTCAAAGTAGCCACCCTTTGACTTGATGACAGCTTTTCACACTCTTGGCATTCTCTCAACCAGCTTCATGAGGTAGTCACCTGGAATGCATTTCAATTAACAGGTGTGTCTTGTTAAGTTAATTTGTTGAATTTCTTTCCTTCTTAATGCGTTGGAGCTAATCAGTTGTGTTGTGACAAGTTAAGGGTGGTATACAGAAGATAGGCCTATTTGGTGAAGAACCAAGTACATATTATGGCAAGAACAGCTCAAATAAGCAAAGAGAAATGACAGTCCATCATTACTTTAAGACATGAAGGGTCAGTCAATCCTGACAATTTCAAGAATTTAGAAAGTTTCTTCAAGTGCTGTCACAAAAACCATAAAACAAAACACATGATGAAATTGGCTCTCATGAGGACCGGAGTTACCTCTGCTGCAGAGGATAAGAGTTACCTCTGCTGCAGAGGATAAGAGTTACCTCTGCTGCAGAGGATAAGAGTTACCTCTGCTGCAGAGGATAAGAGTTACCTCTGCTGCAGAGGATAAGAGTTACCTCTGCTGCAGAGGATAAGAGTTACCTCTGCTGCAGAGGATAAGAGTTACCTCTGCTGCAGAGGATAAGAGTTACCTCTGCTGCAGAGGATAAGAGTTACCTCTGCTGCAGAGGATAAGTTCATTACAGTTACCAGCCTCAGAAATTGCAGCCCATATAAATGCTTCACAGAGTTAAAGTAACAGATACACCAACTGTTCAGAGGAGACTGCGTGAATCAGGCCTTCATGGTCGAATTGCTTGGGCCAAGAGACTTGCTTGGGCCAAGAGACACAAGCAATGGACATTAGGCCGGTGAAAATCTGTTCTTAGGTCTGATGGTCCAAATTTGAGATTTTTGGTTCCAACTGCCATGTCTTTGTGAGACGCAGAGTAAGTGAATGGATGATCTCCGCATGTTTTGTTCCCACCTTGAAGCATGGAGGAGGAGTTGTGATGGTGTGGGGGTGCTTTGCTGGTGACATTGTCAGTGATTCATTTAGAATTCAAGGCAAACTTAACCAGCATGGCTACCACAGCATTCTGCAACGATATGCCATCCCATCTGGTTTGCGCTTAGTGGGACTATCATTTGTTTTTCAACAGGACAATGACCCAACACACCTCCAGGCTGTGTAAGGGCTATTTGACCAAGAAGGAGAGTGATGGAGTGCTGCATCAGATTACCTGGCCTCCACAATCACCCAACCTCAACCCAATTGATATGGTTTGGGATGAGTTGGACCGCAGAGTGAAGGGAAAGCAGCCAACAAGTGCTAGCATATGTTGGAACTCCTTCAACACTGTGGTAAAAGCATTCCAGGTGAATCTGGTTCAGAAAATTCCAAGAGTGTCCAAAGCTGTCATCAAGGCAAAGGGTGGCTACTTTGAAGAATATGAAATGTAATAAATATTTTCATTTGTTTAACACTTTTTTGGGTACTACGTGATTGTTGTTTCATAGTTTTTAAAGAAAACCCCTTGAATGAGTAGGTGTGTCCAACTATTGCATAAATTGTAATGGACACCTATGATGTGTGTAAAACACTTTTTTGAAGGTTGAACTGATTATAATGAACTAATGCTAAGCTATTTGCCAGCTATGTGTGGAGCCTTGTTTGTTGACATTATACAATCCATTCTGGGTGTCACCTAAACGCCTGTCAGACCAAATATGTTATAATGAGGTGAAGGAATGGTTCACTCATGTTTCGGGTAAACTTCTGGAAGTGAATGAGGGAAGTGCATGATCATAGACGACACACCCCATTCAACATGCATACTGCTAACAGACCAAACTCAGCTTGTCTCCTCTTATTATCTTTGGTTGACGCGAAAAACAAACATGGCGGCATGCACAAACTACCCATCATTGGATTACTTTTGATTTCTAGAAAGTATTATACTCAATTATTTTGATCAATGTTGAGCTCACCCGTGATGTGATGAATTTTAAATAGTAATTGCTATTAGCTAATTCATATTGTGGTTTCTGTCAGCCAAGAGTTATCTAAATATGATTGCTTGTGTTTTGTCAATATTTCCTCAGCGCTAGGACTAATGTAGCTTACATTTTCCAGTTTGGATGACTGGATTGTGCATGCTGTAGCTACTTCTGTGAATGATGTCTGAACATTGCTTCCAAAAATAAACTTGTCACATTCAGGACATAACTTTGTAAAGATGTGTTTGTGCAAAATGCTTCTGTGAAAAAACAGTGTGGCTTCCTCAAATTCTGACTGTTGCATCAATCAAAACTGGACATTGTAAATAAGTGTTCTAATCAAACCGGTTTGAGCTTACCCTCCAGGGACCACTGTAGAATGATCACACCAGTGTTTTGGTACATGTGAAAAGTTTAAACGTAACTCTTGCAAGAAAACCACATCTGCTGACAATCTCTTTAAGTTTTGAGAACCATATGCTAAAGTCCCCATCATGGAGTCCGTGCACATCCCATGTGATAAATTGTATATAATCAAAGTTAACCTTATCTGTTTCGTTGTTGTGGTGACATGTTCTTTCCATTATTTTATAAAGGATTTAACGGTGCTCCGTGGGATGTTCAAAGTTTCAGATATTTTTTTACAACCCAACCCTGATCTGTACTTCTCCACAACTTTGTCCCTGACCTGTTTGGAGAGCTTCTTGGTCTTTATGGTGCCACTTGCTTGGTGGTGCCCCTTGCTGTGGCGTTGCAGACTCTGGGGCCTTTCAGAACAGGTGCATATATACTGAGATCATGTGACAGATCATGTGACAGATTGCACACAGGTGGACTTTATTTAACTAATTATGTGACTTCTGAAGGTAATTGGTTGCACCAGATCTTATTTAGGGCCTTCATAGGAAAGGGGGTGAATACATATTCACACACCACTTTTCTGTTATTTTAAGTAATTCTTTTCATTTCACTTCACCAATTTGGGTCTACCAGAACAAAGGACTTATTTTTTTTCAAAACTCCTAATCCCCAAAATGGGAGAACTAAACAATATTTATATTTTTGAGAATGTGAGAATGGTCTGTGGACACTTAAGGGACAGTTATGACGAGTATGTTTAATTTGGTGATCTCATGAAGGACAGGAAACACATATGACTGTATCTCTTAAAGTGTACATTTCCCAGCTGTCAGGTTTACATCTAAATATTGTGAATGTATGTGATTAAACATGAAACTATTTGTGAAAAGATGTAATGTGATGTTAACCTTCTAAATGAGAGTATGGATTTTCATATAAAAGATTAACTAGTCAGTGGCCATGCCCATGTGAGCATAGACATTACGTCGGCGACATGGAACCGCCCTTTTCTAGTCCAGTCCTGAAGAAATTCACGTTAGACCAAAGCATGCCGGGTGACGCTGGTGTGTGAAGTGGTTTAAACTACAACTCTACCAAAGGACAAGTCAAAGAATGGCGGGACGTCATCCCCATGTTGGAATGGCTACAATTCTATAGGCCATTAAACCAGACCCGCGGGTCCTTTTGGCTACACAGTTGGAAATGGTTAAACTCTGAGACTATCAATCACTACAGAATAAGTGAGAAATTCTAGACGACAAAGTACTAGTCTGCAGCTAGAAATTACGTAAACCTAGAACGAGAATACCAAAAAGCGCCGAAACATTTATTCTAAGAACATTTCCGAATGGTACTCTGAAGTATCCATCTAACCACCTACAACCACAAACTACTTTGTGACTTCTGGGAAAGTTAACCAGAGACTCTGATGAACTCGACAATTATTCTCGAATGAGCGGCCGTTCATGTGCAAAGGATTAGCATTTCAATGAATATTATTATAGACTGAGTGTAGTGAATCCATTTAGTCTTTTCCGCTCTTTGTCAGCCCCCACCCCTTTCCTTTGTCTACCAAGCCGTCATATCGGCTTAGCCCACTAGGGACTTTTCTATCATTGTTAGTAACCAATAGTGTTTGTTTGTTATGTAATTCTGTGTGATTATTTACTTAGTAAATAAATAATTAAGCCAATTAGTATATTGCTGATTCATTATGGAATCTAGGATTAATGCAGATAACCAAGAATTTTACGATGTTTGGAATGAGACTAATGAGGTAACAATGAATGATTAATTCATAGAAGACTAATTGATCAGATATTAAAACATCTGAAGAGTTATATTCATAAAATTATACCTTTAATCTCAACATTTTCCGTGGTGCCCCGACTTCCTAGTTAATTCATGTTTACATGATTAGTTTAATCGTGTAATAATAATTACACCTAGAGAATTGATTTGATAAAATAACAGTCTTCACATTTAATGATAGTCCAGACACGACACCTCTATACATTAACTTACTCATCCATTCCTCTTCATTCACATACAACATATACCCTATTCCTCTGCACACCCATTCTCTCCCGCCCTCCTACACATACTCATATTCATCCTCCTTCACGCTCCCATTCATATGCAGACACATACACATACACATACCCACACATACACCCACTTTCTTCCTCTCGCCCACACACACATCCATAGAACAGTTATTAACAATTATTGACTTACATGCTATATTTCCTCTTTTATATTGTATTTTCAGTGTCCATGTATCTCATTGGCATCGGCTAACTCTACTGTTACTTCCTAGAGAAGAACAGTTACTTAAGGACAATAGAGTAGGGTAGGCCGTCATTGTAAATATGAATTTGTTCTTAACTGACGTGACTAGTTAAATAAAGGGTAATTAAGAAATAAATAACAATAAAGAGTCTAGATTGTGTTGGGGGGAGTGGGAAGGAATATTGTCACAACTTATGATAAGATGGTCTTGGGCATCACTGTATGCACAATTTTCTATAGCTTCTTCTATGGTATAAGTAGGTGCTCAAAAGCAACTGGTTACTCACAAGCGTCAAACTGTTCATCTTAGTAACTACACGTCAGTGAGAATCTTCAAGAGCGCCACCATGTTAGTACACGTCAATGATTTGACAACTCACTAGCGCGCCTCTGACAGTAAAAATGTCAGGAGAAATAACATGTCAGCAAGGTAGTCAGCTCACTAGCGCCCCCTCTGACAGGAAAAATGTCTGAGGAATAACACGTCAATAGTCACCTGACAGCTACTAGACAGTAGGAATGGAGTGACCTCAGCCAGACTGAAATAATTCTGCAAAGTCTCCAGTCATGTAAAATGATGTAGAATTGCATGAAATGTTATAAAAGGCCATATTTTTCTCAGACCACAGGCTACAAGAAATGGGCCCCATGTGTGCAACTTCTGTAAGCGCCTCTAATCTACTGCTCTATGCCACTATGCAAATGTGATTATGTGCATGCAACGCTTTATAATAAAGGATTAAAAAGAAAAACCTCATGCGTTCCGGACCCTCAGAGCTCCCCAGGTCACCCCCCTATCGCGCTCACTTTTTTTCCCGGCTCCTTGCGATTGACAAATTAAGCACTGAACACAGGTAGTCTAGACTTTAGCTAACCATCATACTGTATACTAAAATATCCACACCAGCCACTAGCCAGCCAGCCATATATCATGAATGAGAAGATTATGAATATTAGGCTATATTATTAAGTTATTATTTAAGAGCATTGAAGATAAATCACAATCAGTAAACAAAAAATACGACTTTTCCCAATGTCAATCATGTCTTTAGGTGTCACGCCCTGGCCTTAGTATTCTTTGTTTCCTTTATTATTTTAGTTAGGTCAGGGTGTGACATGGGGAATGTATGTGTTTTTGTATTGTCTAGGGTGGTTGTATGGTTTAGGGGGTTAAGTAGAGTAGATGGGTTTGTGTTTAGTGTAGGTGTCTAGCTGTGTCTATGGTTGCCTGAATGGTTCTCAATCAGAGACAGATGTCATTAATTGTCTCTGATTGGGAGCCATATTTAAGACAGCCATAGGCACTAGGTTATTGTGGGTAATTGTCTATGTTGTACGTTTGTAGCTTGTGTGTGCACTTACGTCGTTAGCGTCACGTTTTTGGTTTCAGTTTGTTAAAGTGTCCGTTGCGTGTTTTTTTCTTTTTCTCTAATAATAAAAGAGAATATATTTTGCACACGCTGCGCCTTGGTCCACTCTCTCTCAGCAAGACGATCGTGACATTAGGAGGCATTGTAACTTTGCTTACATTTGTGATGAGTGTGAGTGAGTGTGCTGTTACAGAAGTAAATAGGCCTATGCAAAAAATAAATTGCGCTACAACGGCAGTTAGTATGTTATGAATTTTGAGATATGAATTATGAAAGAAAGAGAGTGTCTCATTTTTCATTTTGAGTACCTGCCCCCTTAAAGGTCTGTGCATGGCACTGATGTCAAATGTTTTAAAACATCTTATGTCACTTCTTCACCAACTCTTATTTGACAGTTTTCATATCAGGAATAAATTGGTAATTAATAAAACGTTTGCTGTATAAATCCCATTTATTGAGGTGCATTGACCCCATACAAATTATAATTCAAGTCATTTATATATTTTAGGAGATCAAGGGTCAGTGGGGTGGATATTTATCATTAGAATGTGTGTGTGTGTGTGTGTGTGTATTTGGTGTGGGTTGGTGTGTGTATGTGTTTGTGTGTGTATAGCTTATGCCAGTTGGTGTGTGTGTGTATATCTATGTTTGTGTGTGCTAATGTATACTATTGCATCTTCGACTCTCCAGACACAGGTTTATAAGATGTGTCAATGTACAATTCCGATGGCACGGGGCCAGTGGTGCGGCTTCCCAAAAGTAGATTCTCCACAGCCGGCTACCACTCCCATCTGGATGTGAACAGTCAATCTACAGGACTCCACATGCTTGACCCAGCATTTGGCACAACGCTGTACAATCACAGCAGTCTTCTGCCATCATAGAATACTACGGTGCCCATATTATGACAGCCTCAGTCTCAAGGGTGTCCTAATATGGACACCGTAGACTATCCATATGTAAGTGTAGAGCAAAGGCAACCTCAATGAGATGGGGTGTCTAGAAAACATACAGTACTCCAACCTACTGCAATATTCTGCCCCACTTGCAAATATTAAAACCCAATAATATTCAGAGTAATTCACTTTCTACAAGAGGCAATTATCTTTTTTTGGGGCTCTCGGCCCGTGATCGGAAGATATGTTATAAATATATGGCATCCCTGATGACATGTTCGACATCCATCTTAAGACAAATTGCCCTACGATATCTTTCTGCACTTCTTAAACTGCAATAGAATCAACACCACATGGTGCCATTAGTGTTGGCTGCCATGTTGAATATTAGGAATAAAATGTATCATGCGATATAATTACATCAGCAGCCAAACATATGAGCAGGAAGAGTGGAAGCACCACAATTCCCAGCAAACAACAGTGAAGTTCAAGAAGGCAATGGGACATGGTACTCCAGAGCAGAGTCAGGGTGCATAGTTGCTAGTACTGTAGTTTAATTACCAACCTTGGCTGTATTCACTAGATACCAAACAGAAGAAAACAGAATGAAATGGGGAGGGAATATACCTGCACTTGTCCAATATGAAACTTGTTTACATTGCAACATGTTTTCCATTGCAAAACGATTTGCTACTGTGTGCACTAATGAATACGACCCTGTTCTCACATGATAAATGCACACATACAACTTAAAGATCTAGTAACATTTACAAAGAATAGGTACATTTAATATGTTCCATGGTTGGTAGGTAAAGACAACATAACAATGGACTGCTTATGTAATGCTGAAGACGTTTTTATGTAATTTGTATTGTGTGATGCAAAAGACACATTTCCACATTGCATTGACAATTAAATTGTTCTAGTCTATGTTGCTCTTATGTAGTGTAATGTTATGTAGAATTATGCAAGGTTATACATGACTGATCATTGCTAAATAAACCAACATGGGTGGTATTGGAACCACTCTTTTAGGTTGATAATAAAAGCCAAAACACTATAAATACAAAAGTATGTGGACACCCCTTCAAATTAGTCGATTCGGCTATTTCAGCCACAGCCGGTGTATAAAATCGAGCACACAGCCACGTAATCTCCAAAGACAAACATTGGCAGTAGAATGGCCATACTGAAGAGTTCAATGACTTTCAATGTGGCAACCGTCAATGGATGCCACCTGTCCAACAAGTCAGTTCATCAAATTTCGACCCTGCTAGAGCTGTCCTGGTCAACTGTAAGTGTTGTTATTGTGAAGTGGAAAAGTCTAGGAGTAACAAAGGCTCAGCTGCGAAGTGGTAGGCCACACAAGCTTACAGAACGGGACCGCCAAGTGCTGAAGCACGATGCGCGTAAAAATTGTCTGTCCAAACTGCCTCTACGTCAGCACAAGAACTGTTCATCGGGAGCTTCATGAAATGGGTTTCCATGGCCGAGCAGCCGCACACAAGCCTAAGATCACCATGTGCAATGCCAAGCGTCGGCTGGAGTGGTTTAAAGCTCACCGTCATTGGACTCTGGAGCAGTGGAAACGTATTCTCTGTAGTGATGAATCACGATTCACCATCTGGCAGTCTGACGGACAAATCTGGGTTTGGCGGATCCCAGGAGAACTCTACCTGCTCCAATGCATAGTGCCAACTGTAAAATTTGCTGCAGGAGGAATAATGGTCTGGGGCTGTTTTTCATGATTCGGGCAAGGCCCCTTAGTTCCAGTGAAGGGAAATCTTAAAGCTACAGCATACAATGACATTCAAGATGATTCTGTGCTTCCAACTTTGTGGCAACAGTTTGGGGAAGGCCCTTTCCTGTTTCAGCATGACAATGCTCCCATGCACAAATCGAGGTCCATACAGAAATGGTTTGTCGAGATCGGTGTGGAAGAACTTGACTGGCCTACACAGAGCCCTGACCTCAACCCCATCAAACACCTTTGGGAAGAATTGGAATGCCGACTGCTAAACTAATCAACATCAACATCAGTGCCTCACATCACTAATGCTCTTGTGGCTGAATGGAAGCAAGTCCCTGCAGCAATGTTCCAACATCTAGTGGAAAGCCTTCCCAGTAGAGTGGAGGCTGTTGTAGCATCAAAGGGGAGGCCAACTCCATATTAATGCACATGCTTTTGGAATGAGATATTCGACGAGCAGGTGTCCACATACTTTTGATCATGTAGTGTTACTTGGTGACAATTCATTGAAGAGCAGTTGTTCAATCTTGATCAATATATGGTGGCCTTGGAGTAGGTGCTTTTCTTTTGGTTAGAGCTAAATTGAATTCTCTGAGAGAGGGCTGAATCAAATGATTCATGTCACATTTGATGTGGCCACGGATTGGTGCTCGATAAAAAAAGAAATTTGTACTACACAACACATACATGGATATGCCTGCTCACACACACACACACACACACACACACACACACACACACACACACACACACACACACACACACACACACACACACACACACACACACACACACACACACACACACACACACACACACACACACACACACACACACACACACACACACACTGCCCATCAATAGAGCATGGCATCTTTGTTTGTACCACAGAGGTATTCAAACATGAGTTGAGGTATTTACCCTTCTTCTACCTCTTCCAGTGGATTCGACGGCCCCTCCCTTATCACACTACAAAGTAAACCACCTGGGCTTACAGCACGGCTGCATCTTCCCAAATCAACGACTTGTTGCCTAGTCCTAGTGTAAGAGAGAGAGAGGTACATCACAAGAAAAGATAGGAGAAATACTTATTGTTGCTAACATTGGTTGCTTTAAAGTCAAGTAATGAAAATGAGTGTGTGGGTGTTGTGTTTGTGCGTGATGTGTATGTGTGCGTTGCTTGTCTATGTGTGTGTTGTGTGTGTAGGGGGGGGGGGGTATATTTGAAACAGGGATTTAAGGCAAGTCGGTGGGAGCAAGAGAAAGAAGGGTATGTTTTAAAGAACCTGGTGATTTAGCACTGCATCAGCGCACTGTCGGCTGGAGAGAGAGGCGAGATAACTACGGCAGAAGGGAAAGATAGAGGTAAAGAGAGAGAGTGAGGATAGATGGAGAGTTGAAACCTGAGAAGAGAGAGTGACGACAGGGGGAGAAATTAGAAGAGAGAGAGGGAGACATACATTTAGAGTGTGATAGGGAGGAGGACAATTGAAAGAAGAACAGAACAAGAGATGTACAGTTGGGGGAGAGGGCAGAGAGAGAGAGAGCGAGAGGAATGAGAGATGATGCATTGATATCTACTCTGGGAGACACAGGCACAATCCTCTGGTGGAGTGGAGGTAAAGGCCAGGTGATTAATTTAGCTCTACTCACATACACTCCAGTCTTTAACTTTCCAGCAATCCAAAAGAAATAGGAGCTATCCTTCTGTCCCCCTCCTTTCCTACTCAGCCCAGAGACTGTGACTGCGTACCAAGTTGCATCCTATTCCCTACAGGCCCAGGTCAAAAGAAGTGCACTAAATAGTGAATAGTGTTCCATTTGGGACGTAGCCTGAATGTGCATTAAGGGAAGAATCACTGCAGTATTACATGCATATATCATTATTAAAGGAAACACAGAGGCAGCATGATTTCAAAGACTTCCTTTCATATGACACAGCTAAATGGGATGGTAAACAATACTTTCCAAAGCAAACAATGTGGTATGCTTTTCTAACGAGGATTAAGTTAGTAAATCAGAAACAAGATTTGCACTAATTAACGTTCTGAACGGATTCAATTACAAACACACTTAGGTATGCGACCCAATGAATGGACAGCCTTCATTGGAGCTTATGGTTTTGGGAAAGAACTCATTAGTGTTATTTGAACAAGGTCCAGTGGTGCATTTTTTTTGCCGTCTTCTCAACGTTGTCGAAAGCTGGGATCAAGCTTCCAAGCGGCAGTTTGGACATTCATTGGTCATAGAGGAATACCGCAATGAGTGATGTGTGCATCAATCACTCTGCACACGTGTCATCATTTTAAGTGGTTATTTAAATTAATTAAATACTGCCTTGGCATGGACTTCCGGAACCATTACATTTGCAAATTATGTTGGGTTCTGGCGCCCAATACTAATCCTCATTCATAACCCATATCTGGCCCCCAAAATAGGCGACACACACGCTCCACCTCTCATGCTAGGACATCATCTAGGCCTACTACTGAATTCATGAATGGTGATGCGCCTAACCTCCTACATGGTCTATGATGACAATCATTTGAACATTTCATGGATGGAAATGTCAGCCGTCGAATAGCTGTTTTTTTAAAGTAGTCTTTGAACCCGTGACCTTAGAATTGGTGTCGCTCTCTGGTTCAGCCTGGCGGTGTGGATTATTTATTTTGTCTTTGAGCAGCAAAAAAAGTAAGCCAAAGCGGAGGCGTGACAAACAAGATTCAGAAGTGCACTGGTGCCCTCTTATTTCCAAGATGCAGCAATTATGCTAATATGCTCAGCCATCTGAATATTACTCAAAGCCTGAAATAAAACCTTTCATTTCCCAGTGAAATATGGATGCTAATTTCATTACTCTCACAACAACAGCCTTTACACAAATTATGTTGGATACAATGCATCAAGATGTATTTGAAATTCTATGAGGAACACTATTGAATAGTGAGATGAAGATGCAACATCTGTGGAGGAATAAAAAGACGAACAGATAACACATTCGGGTTTGAATCCTTCATTTCAACTCTTCTACTTGTTGTCCATCAAAGCAGTATAAACCTAACCAGATGTAAACATACTTTCTGACACATTTTTGAAAGAAACTAATGGTTTAAAGTTTTCAAAAGAGCTGGAAAAATGAAGGGGATATGAAGATATGTAATGTACCTTTTCAAATTTAGCACAAATAAAGACTTGGGATTAAACCATGTAAATGTCATATCTATGGTGTCCATATTAGGACAGCCTCAGTCGCAGCAGGAATATTCTCTGACCCTGTTCAAGATCAATACATAAATTAAACAGAATCTCACAACGAATATGTGTTACTCACAAAAATTAACTACACTGTTTTGGAAGAGTTATCTCTTGCTTGCAAGTCCTTTGACACTATTTGAGTGATTAGTGTCCCACTGTCCAGTGGATCACAGAGACCGGCTAAAGAGGACAATAACACGTGGCAAATCTTTGACCCAGATTTGCTGTAAAAGTAAGTCTATGCTAAACAAACTAATTTCAAATCAAATCAAATGTTATTGGTCACATGCAGTTGTTATTGCGAGTGTAGCGAAATGCTTGTGCTTCTAGTTCCGACAGTGCAGCAATATCTAACAAGTAATATCTAACAATTGCACAACAAATACCTAATACACACAAATCTAGGTAAGGAATGGAAGAAGAATTTATAAATATAAATATATGGATGAGTAATGTCAGAGCGGCATAGGCTAAGATGTAATAGAGAGTATAGAATACAGTATACACATGAGATGAGTAATGCAAGATATGTAAACATTATTAAAGTGGCATTATTAAAGTAACTAATGTTCCATTTCTTAAAGTGGCCAATGATTTCAAGTCTGTATTATAGGCAGCAGCCTCTCTGTGCTAGTGATGGCTGTTTAACAGTCTGATGGCCTTGAGATAGAAGCTGTTTTTCAGTCTCTCGGTCCCAGCTTTGATGCACCTGTATGATGCAACCTCGCCTTCTGGATCGTAACAGGGTGAACAGGCAGTGGTTCAGCTGGTTGTTGTCCTTTGACCTTCCTGTGGCGTCGGGTGCTGTAGGTGTCCAGTAGGGCAGGTAGTTTACGCCCGGTGATGCGTTGTGCAGACCTCACCACCCTCTGTAGAGCACTGCGATTGTGGGCGGTGCAGTTGCCGTACCAGGCGGTGATACAGCCTGACAGGATGCTCTCAATTGTGCATCTGTTAAAGTTTGTGAGGGTTTTAGGTGATAAGCCAAATATATTCAGCCTCCTGAGGTTGAAGAGGCTCTGTTTCGCCTTCTTCACCACACTGTCTGACTGGACCATTTCAGTTTGTTAGTGATATGTACGCAGAGGAACAATTTTCCACCTTCTCCACTGAGGTCCCGTCAAAGTGGATAGGGGAGTGCGCTCTCTGCTGTTTCCTGATGTCCATGATCATCTCGTTCGTTTTGTTGACGTTGAGTAAGAGGTTATTCTCCTGACACCATACTCTGAGAGCCCTCACCTCCTCCCTGTAGGCTGTCTCATCTTTGTTGGTAATCAAGCCTACTACTGTTGTGTCGTCTCCAAACTTGATGATTGAGTTGGAGGCGTGCATGGCCAAGCAGTTATGGGTGAACAGGGAGTACAGCAGGGGGCTGAGCACGCACCCTTGTTTGGCCCCAGTGTTGAGGATCAGCGAAGTGGAGATGTCGTTTCCTACCCTCACCAACTGGGGGCGGCCCGTCAGGAAGTCCAGGACCCAATTGCACAGGGAGGGGTTGAGACCCATGGCCTCAAGCTTATTGATGAACTTGGAGGGTACTATGGTGTTGAAAGCTGAGCTATAGTCAATGAACAGCATTCTTACATAGGTATTCTTCTTGTCCAGATGGGATAGGGCAGTGTGCAGTGTGATGGCGATTGCATCGTCTGTGGACCTATTGGGGCGGTAAGCAAATTTAAGTGGGTCTAGGGTAGCCTAGTGGTTAGAGAGTTGGGCCAGTAACCAAAAGGTTGCTGGATCAAATCCCCGAGCTAAAAATAGGTAAAAATCTGTCATTCTGCTCCTAAACAAAGCAGTTAACCCATTGTTACCCAGTAGGCTGTCATTCTAAATAAGAATGTGTTCTTAACTGATTTTCCTAGTTAAATAAAGTTTAATACTTTCTAATGCCAATGTTTGTCTATGGAGATTGCATACCTTAAATGATGACGGAAGTGAGTGCTATGGGCTGATAGTCATTTAATTCAGTTACCTTTGCATTCTGTGGTACAGGAACAATGGTGGCCATCTTGACGCATGTGGGGACAGCAGACTGGGATAGGGAGAGATTGAATATGTCCGTAAACACACCAGCCAGCTGGTCTGTGCATGCTCTGAGGATGCGGCTTGGGATGGCGTCTGGGCTGGCAGCCTTGCGAGAGTTAACACGTTTAAATGTCTTACTCACATCGGCCATGGAGAAGGAAAGCACACAGTTCTTGGTAGCCGGCTGCGTTGGTGGCACTGTATTATCCTCGAAGCGGGCAAAAAATTTGTTTTTTGTCTGGAATCAAGACGTCGGTGTCCGCGATGTGGCTGGTTTTCCTTTTGTAGTCCGTGATTGTCTGTAGACCCTGCCACATATGTCTCGTGTCTGAGCTGTTGATTTGCGACTCCACTTTGTCTCTATACTGACATTTTGCTTGTTTGATTGCCTTGCGGAGGGAATGACTACTCCGTTTGTATTCTGCCATATTCCCAGTCGCCTTGCCATTGTTAAATGCAGTTGTACGGGCTTTCAGTTTTGCGAAAATGCTGCCATCTATCCACGGTTTCTGGTTAGGGTAGGTTTTAATAGTCACAGTGGCTACAATGGCTCCTTTACACTTCCTTATAAACTCACTCACTGAATCTGCATATACAGTGGGGAGAACAAGTATTTGATACACTGCCGATTTTGCAGATTTTCCTACTTAAAAAGCATGTAGAGGTCTGTAATTTTTATCATAGGTACACTTCAACTGTGAGAGACGGAATCTAAAACAAAAATCCCGAAAATCACATTGTATGATTTTTAAGTAATTAATTAGCATTTTATTGCATGACATAAGTATTTGATACATCAGAAAAGCAGAACTTAATATTTGGTACAGAATCCTTTGTTTGCAATTACAGAGATCATACGTTTCCTGTAGTTCTTGACCAGGTTTGCACACACTGCAGCAGGGATTTTGGCCCACTCCTCCATACAGACCTTCTCCAGATCCTTCAGGTTTCGGGGCTGTCGCTGGGCAATACGGACTTTCAGCTCCCTCCAAAGATTTTCTATTGGGTTCAGGTCTGGAGACTGGCTAGGCCACTCCAGGACCTTGAGATGCTTCTTACGGAGCCACTCCTTAGTTGCCCTGGCTGTGTGTTTCGGGTCGTTGTCATGCTGGAAGATCCAGCCACGACCCATCTTCAATGCTCTTACTGAGGGAAGGAGGTTTTTGGCCAAGATCTCGCGATACATGGCCCCATCCATCCTCCCCTCAATATGGTGCAGTCGTCCTGTCCCCTTTGCAGAAAAGCATCCCCAAAGAATGATGTTTCCACCTCCATGCTTCACGGTTGGGAGGGTGTTCTTGGGGTTGTACTCAACCTTCTTCTTCCTCCAAACACGGCGAGTGGAGTTTAGACCAAAAAGCTCTATTTTTGTCTCATCAGACCACATGACCTTCTCCCATTCCTCCTCTGGATCATCCAGATGGTCATTGGCAAACTTCAGACGGGCCTGGAAATGCGCTGGCTTGAGCAGGGGGACCTTGCATGCGCTGCAGGATTTCAATCCATGACGGTGTAGTGTGTTACTAATGGTTTTCTTTGAGACTGTGGTCCCAGCTCTCTTCAGGTCATTGACCAGGTCCTGCCGTGTAGTTATGGGCTGATCCCTCACCTTTCTCATGATCATTGATGCCCCACGAGGTGAGATCTTGCATGGAGCCCCAGACCGAGGGTGGTTGACCGTCATCTTCAACTTCTTCCATTTTCTAATAATTGCGCCAACAGTTGTTGCCTTCTCACCAAGCTGCTTGCCTATTGTCCTGTAGCCCATCCCAGCCTTGTGCAGGTCTACAATTTTATCCCTGATGTCCTTACACAGCTCTCTGGTCTTGGCCATTGTGGAGAGATTGGAGTCTGTTTGATTGAGTGTGTGTACAGGTGTCTTTTATACAGGTAACAAGTTCAAACAGGTGCAGTTAATACAGGTAATGAGTGGAGAACAGGAGGGCTTCTTAAAGAAAAACTAACAGGTCTGTGAGAGCCGGAATTCTTACTGGTTGGTAGGTGATCAAATACTTATGTCATGCAATAAAATGCAAATTAATTACTTAAAAATCATACAATGTGATTTTTTGGATTTTTGTTTTAGATTCCGTCTCTCACAGTTGAAGTGTACCTATGATAAAAATTACAGACCTCTACATGCTTTGTAAGTAGGAAAACCTTCAAAATCGGCAGTGTATCAAATACTTGTTCTCCCCACTGTACGTCAATATTATTCTCTGAGGCTACCCGGAACATATCCCAGTCCGCGTGATCAAAACAATCTTGAAGCGTGGATTCCGATTGGTCATACCAACGTTGAATAGTCCTTAGCACGGGTACTTCCTGTTTGAGTTTCTGTCTATAGGAAGGGAGGAGCAAAATGGAGTCGTGGTCAGATTTGCCGAAAGGAGGGCGGGGGAGGGCCTTCCATGCATTGCGGAAGTTAGAGTAACAATGGTCCAGTGTTTTTCCAGCGCGAGTGCTACAGTCGATATGCTGATAGAATTTAGATAGTTTCACACCCTGATGTTACAATCCCTAATGATCTCTGGAAAGCAACCCTTGCCCTGATTTCATCAACTTTGTTATCCAGGGACTGGACATTAGCGAGTAATATACTCGGAAGCGGTGGGTGGTGTGCTCGCCTCTGAAGTCTGACTAGAAGACCGCTCCGACTCCCACTCCTCCTGCGGCGTTGTTTTGAGTCGGCCTCTGGAATCAGTTCAAATGCCCTGGGTAGTGTGCTTCGGATCTGCTTCGGGAAAGTCGTATTCCTGGTCGTAGTGCTGGTAAGTTGACGCCGCTCTGATAACTAATAGTTATTCCCGGCTGTATGTAATAACACTTAAGATAAAAAAATACTGCAAAGTTTCCTAAGGACTAGAAGTGAGGCAGCCCTCTCTGTTGGCGCCATTTTACATTATGTGCATTTTTGTTTGATAAACCAAAGTGTATTTCGAGTCATCCAATCTGCTCTAAATCCTGGCCTTGGGAGAATACACATCTTATTAATGTACATCTGTCAAGGCTCCCGTCTTTTTCCATTCCACGGAATACGTCAAACACAAGCTCATACTTGACATTTCCAGATCTCTATTTGTCACCACCGCCGTGGAGCTAGTCTCAATTTCAGGCCAGATGAATTAAATGAAGCATGGTGAAAGTCAATCTATCGGGAAGTGGGGAAAGTGGAATATAGACACTATGTCTAAATAACAGAAGAAAAACATGACCCTTAAGACATTGTCTTAAATCAGTATTGTTACGAATGATCTTGGTGTATCAAGTGTATTAAAATACATTTCATTATGCGGCTGTAAAGTGCTTGGATTGGGCCGGTACACACCGTTAGTGCCTTTAATTTTCTACAGCTTGAGCTCCGGGACCTCTTATACTATATTGGCTTACAAATATGATGAGTACTGGCACCTAAATATGATGAGAACCAGCACCTAAAATGAGTACCGGCAGCTTTTTCAGTCCATTTCAAGCACTGGCTGTAAACCAAGTAATCAGTGGTATACAGTAGCACTACTCTAAATAAACTTACAGTGCAGTATCATAATTGGTCAAATATGGGACTGCACTTTCTCCTCATTTGGAAGGTAATGGTGTGAATCAAATCAAGTCTCAAGGGGTCAGTGTATTTCTCTCCCGAACAACTAAAATGTTCTAACTAAAGTGCCGAGTCATTGAATTGTATCCGTGATAAAGTTATTTCCCTTTGACAAAGCAAACACAGTTTAGAACATAGAGACAGCATTATTTTGTGCTTTATTAAACTAAGACATTATTAGTCAGGACCCTTGATGCAATGATGTCGGGCTCATGATCATTAGCTGACTGTAAAAAGGAGTTTTGTAGGTATAAAATGTAGTGACTAGAAACATATCTTCCGCTGATCTCTCGATTGCTGCTCAAAAGGGAAATGCTATTTAAAAGTATATGAAAACAGCGGGGGGAAAACAGATATATATACACTGAACAAAAATATAAACGCAACACGCAACAATTTCAAAGATTTTACTGAGTTAGAGTTTATATAAGGAAATCAGTCAATTGGAATGAATTCATTAGGATCCAATCTATGGATTTCACTGAGCTGGGAATATGTTTCGTCACAGATACTTAAAAAAAGGATATCAGAAAACCAGTCAGTATCTGGTGTGATCACCATTTGCCTCATGGAGTGCGACACTCTCCTTCGCATAGAGTTGATCAGGTTGTTGATTGTGGCCTGTGGAATATTGTCCCACTCCTCTTCAATGGCTGTGCGAAGTTACTGGATGTTGTCAGGAACTGGAACACGCTGTCGTACACGTTGATCTAGAGCACCATAAACATGCTCAATGGGTGACATGTCTAGGAATTGTGTACAGATCCTTACGAAATGGGGCCCTGCGTTATCACGCTGAAACATGAGGTTATCGCGGCGGATGAAATGCACGACAATGGGCCTCAGGATCTCGTCACGGTATCTCTGTGCATTCAAATTGCCATTGATAAAATACAATTGTGTTCGTTGTCCGTGGCTTATGCCTACCCATACCATAATCCAACCGCCACAATGGGGCACTCTGTTCACAACATTGACATCAGCAAACCACTCGCCCACATAAACGCCATACACGTGGTCTACTGTACGTTTGTGAGGCCAGTTAGACATACTGACAAATTCTCCATAACGATATTGGAGGTGGCTTATGGTAGAGAAATTAACATTAAATTCTCTGGCAACAGCTCTGGTGGACATTCCTACAGTCAGCATGCCAATTGCACACTCCCATCTGTGGCATTCTGTTGTATGACAAAACTGCACACTTTAGAGTGGCCTTTTATTGTCACAGCACAAGGCGCACCTGTATAATGATCATGCTGTTTAATCAGCTTCTTGATATGCCACACCTGTCAGGTGGATGGATTATCTTGGCAAAGGACAAATGCTCACAAACAGGGATGTAAACAAATGTGTGCACAAAATTTGAGAGAAATAAGCTTTTTGTGCACATGGAACATTTCTGGGATCTTTTATTTCAGCTCATGAAACATGGGACCGACACTATATCGGTCCACTAATACAGGACCCTCAGCACTGATATTTCCCGCGGCTATGGATGTAGCATAGCCTAATTTTAATATAAGCATATGAACCACTGTTTGCTGACTGGTAAAATAGTTTGACGTTATTCCAACCTAGTGAAAATTACATTTGTTTTATCCCACCATTGAGTGAATTATGTCAGGCAGCTTGTGGGTCCTTTCCTCTCCGCTTGCACCTGGATATCAGGGATATTTGGGAAGGTTTTTGTCGTGACTTTGTCACAGGGAATATACATTATCTGATGCTGCGCTAAACAAACAGATAAGCAAATTGCAGCTATAGTAGAGATACAGAAACGTGGACAATGTCGCGGTTGATCAATTCCCTGCGAATCTGACTTTCTAGACAAGCCTATGCCATCACTTTACAAGTGTAACGTCATGGAACAATGTCTATTTCCTCAAGTGCTTTTGCGGACACAATGTATCTGAGGAGTCGGTAAAGTAACTGGGCCGAGATTGGGAAATCTCGGGATCCCGGTTCCCGTTGTTAATCCCTAGTCATCACAAGATAACAACCAAAATGTGATGCCTTTCCCAGAAGTCTTTTGATTTAGTCAAGAAAAAGACATCTGCGGTTGTAATCACATTATCTGACATCAATTCAACCAGAAAGACCTAACTGAACCAGGAATTGAGCTCCCTGATGGGGTAGAGGTGTTGCCGTGCCTTCTTCACGACTGTGTTGGTGTGTGTGGACCATGACAATTTGTATCAATCTGCTCCTGTTTGATGAGCTAAATGTGTTTCTTGTATGCATTACTGCAATTCAGCTTTTAGCTGCCATAATACTGAAAAAAAACATTACCATCATCACCATCATCATCAAATCAAGTACTTATAACAACCAGTCAGAGTTTAAGAGGTTAGATGTGTATTGACTATAGAGATACAATACATGACAAAAGCTATTCGGAAACCCGCTCGTCGAAGATATCATTCCAAAATCCTAGGCATTAATATGGAGTTGGTCCCCCATTTGCTCCTATAACAGCCTCCACTGTTCTGGGAAGGCTTTCCATTAGATGTTGGAGCATTGCTGCGGGGACTTGCTTCCATTCAGCCACAAGAGCATTAGTGAGGTCAGGCACTGATGTTGGGCGAATAGGCCTGGCTTGCAGGCGGCATTCCAATTCATCCTAAAGGTGTTCGATGGAGTTGAGGTCAGGGCTCTGTGCAGGCTGTGTATGCTATAGTGTTAAGATTTTCCTTCACTGGAACTAAGGAGCCTAGCCCGGACCATGAAAAACAGACTCAGACCATTATTCCTCCTCCACCAGACTTTACAGTTGGCATTATGCATTGGGGCAGGTAGCGTTCTCGTCACAGATTCGTCACATGGTGAAGTGTGATTCATCACTCCAGAGAATGCATTTCCACTGCTCCAGAGTCCAATGGCAGCAAGCTTTACACCAGACGAACTGACTTGTTGGAAAGGTGGCATCCTATGACGGTGCCACGTTGTAAGTCACTGAGCTCTTCAGTAAGGCCATTCTAATGCCAATGTTTGTCTATGGAGATTGCATGGCTGCGAGCTCGATTTTATACACCTGTCAGCAACGTGCGTGGCTGAAATTGCCGAACCGACTCATTTGAAGGGGTGTCCACATACTTTGTATATTTAGTGCCGACCGATACAGATACAACATCCTCTGTCACTCTCTAAGGTATTGACTCTACCAGTATGCAGTCACTGGTTCCACATATCGTCTACAATCCCTTAAATTGGTAACAGTGGTTGGATTTATAGCGGCAGAGTCAGAGTGGTACACGCAAATCTTTATCTTCAAACCATGTACCCGGGAGAATCCAAAGTGACACATTATTTAACACCTGTACTCCCCTTTCCCGGAGATAGCACTGTCACTTCTTCACTGGGTCACTGCCTTTTGCCTATCCTTGGTCAGACACAGTTTTGATCCTGGCTTCACCTTCAACATTTTTGTTTGCTGTTAAGGATTTATTTCAGCCAAAATGTAATACCAGCTCCACCATCAAATTATCTTGTCATTTAAGGAATTACCGAGCTAGGCACCGGCTCACTTTTTACAACGCCGACCAATCACAGCTCCACATTCAATATCAATATTTGATATTAAGGAATTATTTGAGCCTACATTGACCTACTGACATCTGCTAAGCATCGGTTTCAGATGCAGTTTTAGGCTCGGTTCCCCTTCAGCACTTTTGTTTTAGTGCTAAAGAATGATTGACCGACGAATCACAGCTGAACCTTGCAACACTTCTCTGGCATTCAAGGAATTTACGCCTATCTGGCTTCGACAAACACCTTGAAAATGTCAAGGTCTACTACACGTCTTATATGCTGACAACTCACACACAATTTGTGGGTGCAAAAATTGGTTGACATAGGGAAGGTTCCTCGGTAGTCATTACAACCTATAATTATAGAGTTTAGAGGTGAAAACTACTTAGCCAAATATGGCATGAACATGTTTAACAGAAAGCTAACATGTTGTTAAGAGCACTGACATGGTACTTGAAAATATATGGTTCGATCTGGTCAACAACTCAGGTTTCAGAATGTCTCGGTCAGCGACATCAGAATTAGCAGCTAAAGGAATTTCTCTGTCAGCTTGTCCGTGGATGTTTTCAGTGTGGTTTCTTATTTTTGAACAGGACTGAAGATTCCAACACAGTGCATACATTCTAGTGATTTACACAGTGCATGCATATAATATATAGAATATACTGGACAAATATATTGGGTATATATTGGATTATAGTCATTGAGAATATATATACAGTGCCTTCAGAAAGTATTCATACCCCTTGACTTATTCCATATTTTGATGTGTCACAGCCTGAATTCAAAATGTATTAAATATATTTTTTCCCTCACCATATACACACAATACCCCATAATGACAAAATGACATTTTTACACATTTATTTAAAATGAAAAACAGAAATATCTAATTTACTTAAGTATTCACACCCGAGTCAATAATTAGTAGAAGCATCTTTCTGTGTAAGTTTCTTAGAACTTTCCACACCTGGATTGTGCAACATTTGCCCATTATTCTTAAAAAAATTCTTCAAGCTCTGTCAAACTGGTTGTTGATCATTGCTCGACAACCATTTTCAGGTCTGCAATAGATTTTCAAGTAGATTTATGTCAAAACTGTAAATCAGAAACTCAGAAACATTCACTGTCTTCTTGGTAAGCAACTCCAGTGTGGATTTGGCCTTGTGTTTTATGTTATTGTCCTGCTGAAAGGCGAATTCATCTCCCAGTGGCTGATGGAAAGCTGAACCAGGCTTTCCTCCAGGATTTTGCCTGCTCTCAGCTCCATTCTGTTTAATATTTTACCCTGAAAAATTCCCCAGTCCTTAACAATTACAATCATACCCATAACATGATGCAGCCACAACTACGTATGAAAATATGGAGAGTGGTACTCAGTAATGTGATTTTTGGATTTGCCCCAGACATAACACTTTGTATTCAGGATAAAAAATTTATTGTTTAACCACATTTTTTTCAGTATAACTTTAGGGCCTTGTTGCTTCTATTCACTCTGTCATTTAGGTTGGTATTGTAGAGTAACTCCAATGTTGTTGATCCATCCTCAGTTTTATCCTATCACAGCCATTCAACTCTTTAACTGTTTTAAAGTCACCATTGGCCTCATGGGGAAATCCCTGAGCGGTTCCTTCCTCTCCGGCAGCTAAGATAGGAAGGACGCATGTATCTTCGAAGTGACTGGGTGTATTGATACACCATCCTGTCACGATCGTGTGGAGGAGAGACGGACCAAAACGCAGCATGTGGAAAATAAGCCATCTTCTTTTATTATAACGACGAAGATGAACATGAAACGAAACACTTATACAAACTATACAAAAACAACAAACGACCGTGAAGCTACAAACGCAAGTGCACACACAAACTACTTACGTTCAACATAGACAATTCCCCACAACCAGCTAAAGCCTATGGTTGCCTTAAATATGGCTCCCAATCAGAGACAACAATAACCAGCTGTCTCTAATTGAGACCCAATTCAGGCAACCATAGACTTTCCTAGATACCTACACTCAACCATAGACACAGCTAGACTACTATACTAAACATAAACCCAACTACTCTAATAAACCCCCTAAACCTTACAACCACCCTAGACACTACAAAAACCACATACATTCCCCATGTCACACCCTGACCTAACCAAAATAATTAAGAAAACAAAGAATACTAAGGCCAGGGCGTGACACATCCAAAGTGTAATTATTAACTTTATCATGCTCAAAGGGATATTCAACGTCTGCTCTTTTTATTTTTACCCATCTCCCAATAGGTGCCCTTCTTTGCAAGGCATTGGAAAACCTCCCTGGTCTTTGTGGTTGAATCTGTGTTTGAAATTCACTGATCAACTGAAGGACCTTACACATAATTGTATGTGTGGGCTAAAGAGATGAGGTAGTCATTCAGAAATAATGTTAAACACTATTATTGCACACAGAGTGAGTCCATGCAACTTATTATGTGACTTTTTACTATTGAACTTATTTATTCTTGCCGTACTCACACACATGTTAACCTCAATGGTGTAGGGGGGAGTATTTTCATGTCCGGATGAAAAGCGTGCCCAGAGTAAACTGCCGGCTACTCAGGCCCAGAGGCTAGGATATGCATATTATTAGTAGATTTGGATAGAAAACACTCTGAAGTTTCCAAAACTGTTTGAATGATGTCTGTGAGTATAACAGAACTCATACGGCAGGCGAAAACCTGAGAAAAATCCAACCAGGAAGTGGGAAATCTGACGTTTGTAGTTTTTCAAGTGATTGCCTATCCAATATACTGTGTCTATGGGGTCAGATTGCACTTCTTAAGGATTCCACTAGATGGCAACAGTCTTTAGAACTTTGTTTCAGGCTTTTACTATGAAGGGGGAGCGAATAAGAGCTGTTTGAACCAGTGGTCTGGTTGAAAGCCTTTAGTTTAGTCACGAGCGCAGCTGTGAGCACGAGCTCCGTTCCTTTTAATTTCTAAAGACAAAGGAATTGTCCGGTTGGAATATTATTGAAGATTTATGATAAAAACATCCTAAAGATTGATTCTGTACATCTTTTGACATGTTTCTACAAACTGTAATATAACTTTTTTGACCTTTCGTCTAGACTTTGTGCTCGCGCCTTGTGCATTTTGGATTACTGGACTAAACGCGCAAACAAAAAGGAGTTTTTTGGACATAAATGATGGACTTTATCGAAGAAAACTAACATTTGTTGTCTAAAATGGAGACCTGGGAGTCAAAGGTAAGATCATCAAAGGTAAGTGATTCATTTTAACTCTATTTCTGACTTTTGTGACACCTTTCCTTGGTAGGAAAATGGCTGTACGGTGTTCTGTGGCTAGGCGCTGACCTAACATAATGGCAAAGTGTGCTTTCGCCATAAAGCCTTTTTGAAATCTGATACAGCGGTTGCATTAAGGAGACGTTTATCTTTAAATGTATGTTAAACACTTGTATCTTAGATCAATGTTTATGATGATTATTTCTGTAATTTGATGTGGCTCTCTGCACTTTCACCGGATGTTTGTTTGAGACAATGCATTTCTGAACATAACGCGCCAATGTAAACTGAGATTTTTGGATATAAATATGAACTTTATCGAACAAAACATGAAGTCCTATGAGTGCCATCTGATGAAGATCATCAAAGGTTAGTGATTCATTTAATCGCTATTTCTGACTGTTGTGAGCCCTTTCCTTGGCTGGAAAATGGCTGTATGGTTTTCTGTGACTAGGCGCTGACCTAACATAATCGCATGGTGTGCTTTCGCAGTAAAGCCTTTTTAAAATCGGACACTGTGGTTGGATTTACAAGAAGTTTATCTTTAGAATGGTGTATAATACTTGTATGTTTGAGGAATTTTAATAATGGGATTTCTGTTGTTTTGAATTTGGCGCCCTGCAATTTCACTGGCTGTTGTCGAGGTGGGACGCTACCGTCCCACTTGTACCAGAGAGGTTTTAACACCCACTCTACACACGTACACATGGATTTTGTATTGTAGATATGTAGTGTAGTGGCCTGAGGGCACACACTTAATGTGTTGTGAATAGTGTTATGAAATGTAATGTCATGTAATATTTTTTATTGTATATAACTGCCATACTTTTGCTGGACATTATGAGAAATCTAATAAATAAATACAAATAAGAAAGGGTTAAAATCCTTATTGACTCAAGACATTTCAGCTTTAATATGAATTAATTTATGAACATTTTGAAAAACATAATTCCACTTTGACATTATGCGGTATTGTGTAGGCCAGTGACACATTTTTTTTTCAATTTAATATATTTTAAATTCAGGCTGTAACACAACAAAATGTGGAACATGTCAAGGGGTGTGAATACTTTCTGAAGGCATTGTAGATTCAAATTCCGGTTTTCAACGTCCCATGCCAACTTTTTGCCCTGTGGGGTGAGCCTCTTCATTTATGAAGCCGACATTGAGGAGTCCAATATTCCTCTTCTTCTCTCATAAAAAAAAACATGTTGTGCTATCCTTTCCATAGTCCCTTCTTCTCTCCGCCAGAGGTTTCAGTTAGAATCAATTATTCAGTTCAATCACGACAGAGAAACGTTGTGCTCAAAAGCAGTCCAATTCAGTCTTCATCATTTTCTGACAGCAGTTAATTAGAAACAGAAATGCTATTCTTAACGAGTTTACTTGCTCTCGCAATTGTAGCAGTGATTTGGAATGCACTCTTGTGATGAGTAGCCCTGTCAACGTCTGTAGCAGCAATAAAGGGAACCTACTGAGTGTTTATTTGATTTTATACATATTCATACTGTTTGTACTCATTGGGATGAAATCTCTTCTGCAAGATAGAATGTCATCGAGGTTTAAGGGTTAAGATGTTGGCATAGAGCTCAAGAGACCTTGGTTATAATCCCAGAGGTTACACTATGACCGTTAGAATGAAAATGTAAGAGTTTGCGACTTTGAAGGTAAGGATGATGGAATGAAAAAGGGGTTTCGTGCTCAAACAACTGGAGTAAGGATGACCTGAAGAATTAAATTCTGAACAGTCAATAACATTGTTTTCATCCTGAGATACCTCACAAGGTAAAGAGACTCGTGAGTGCATTCAACAGTAAAGATACTTTTTTTGAAGATTCATGTTTTTGTTCCTGTTGTAGCGTTGACTAGTTTGGACTTATGGAGGGGGGAAGGCCGAGACTTTGAAAACCAGTTCAGGCCTCAGGACACATGAAGGCTCATGGACACACTGCCAGGTAGTCCACTGGGATTCTCTGCCTCTAACCCTGTTACAGGGGCTGAGTCACTGGCTTGCTGGTGCTCTTTCATGCCGTCCCTAGGAGGGGTGCGTCACTTGAGTGGGTTGAGTTACTGACGTGATCTTCCTGTCTGGGTTGGCGCCCCCCCTTGGTTTGTGCTGTGGTGGAGACCTTTGTGGGCTATACTCGGCCTTGTCTCAGGATTGTAAGTTGGTGGTTGAGGATTTCCCTCTAGTGGTGCGGGGGCTGTGCTTTGGCAAAGTGGGTGGGGTTATATCCTTCCTATTTGGCCCTGTCCGGGGGTTTCTTCGGATGGGGCCACAGTGTCTCCTGACCGCTCCTGTCTCAGCCTCCAGTATTTATGCTGCAGTAGTTTGTGTCGGGGGGCTAGGGTCAGTTGGTTACCTGGAGTACTTCTCCTGTCTTATCCAGTGTCCTGTGTGAATTTAAGTATGCTCTCTCTAATTCTCTCGTTCTCTCTTTCTCTCTGAGAACCTGAGCCCTAGGACCATACGTCAGGACTACCGGGCATGATGACACCTTGCTGTCCCCAGTCCGCCTGGCCTTGCTGCTATTCCAGTTTCAACTGTTCTGCCTGCGGTTACGGAACCCCTACCTGTCCCAGACCTGCTGTTTTCAACTCTTAATGATCGGCTATGAAAAGCCAACTGAGATTTATTCCTGATTATTATTTGACCATGCTTGTCATTTATGAACATTTTGAAAATCTTGGCTCTCTCTAATTTTCTCCTTCTCTCTTTCTTTCTCTCGGAGGACCTGAGCCCTAGGACCATACGTCGGGACTACCGGCCGTGGTGACTCCTTGCTGTCCCCAGTCCGCCTGGCCTTGCTGCTATTCCAGTTTCAACTGTTCTGCCTGCGGTTATGGAACCCCTACCTGTCCCAGACCTGCTGTTTTCAACTCTTAATGATCGGCTATGAAAAGCCAACTGAGATTTATTCCTGATTATTATTTGACCATGCTTGTCATTTATGGAAATTTTGAAAATCTTGGCTCTCTCTAATTTTCTCCTTCTCTCTTTCTTTCTCTCGGAGGACCTGGGCCCTAGGACCATGCGTCGGGACTGCCGCCCGTGGTGACTCCTTGCTGTCCCCAGTCCGCCTGGCCTTGCTGCTATTCCAGTTTCAGCTGTTCTGCCTGCGGTTATGGAACCGCCACCTGTCCCAGACCTGTTGTTTTTCAACTCTTGATGATCGGCTATGAAAAGCCAACTGAAAATTATTCATGATTATTATTTGACCATGCTTGTCACTTATGAACATTTTTGAACATCTTGGCATAGTTCTGTTATAATCTCCACCCGGCACAGCCAGAAGAGGACTGGCCACCCCTCATAGCCTGGTTCCTCTCTAGGTTTCTTCCTAGGTTTTGGCCTTTCTAGGGAGTTTTTCCTAGCCACCGTGCTTCTACACCTGCATTACTAGCTGTTTGGGGTTTTAGGCTGGGTGTCTGTACAGCACTTCGAGATATTAGCTGATGTACGAAGGGCTATATAAAATAAAATTGATTGATTGATTGATTGATAGTGGGGCCTGCTTCGCTTTCACATGGTTTGACCTCTACACAAAGGTTAATATTAATGCAAGACCATGACATTTTAACTCTCAAGTGACATGAAAGCAAGCTGGTTGGATTCCAAAACAGATAAGATCAAATAACAGGAGAAATCCAGGTTCAGTGAGAGTAAAAAGAAAGGATTCTCCTCTCCAGTCGCCAGCCCACAGCTCTAATCCACACGGTTGCTTAATTTTAGGAGACAGCATCATGTTTGCGGCCCTGGCGAGAGTGAAGCGACCGGGGATTCTCCATTCAAGGGTAAGCAGATGGGCCTTGATCCTTCAAACTGCTCTGGGCAGCCATTTTGATTAGGCACTGAATTGAGCACGTCAGGGGCTGGCTAGATGACAGATCCCAATGAATTTAGTGCAACAGTGAAGAGCGAGGTGTAATTATCGTCAGAGATGTCCCGAGACAGCTCAACCTAGACATCTTGCTCAAGTCACAATGGGTTGAAAACGTTGTCTAAATGGGAGGGCTTGTTTTTGCATCCGTAGCTACAATTAACATATTGTCAAGGAGTGTCGTCAATATATGAATGAAGGGTGACAAAAATTGTCATGATATCAATTAATTGATTGTTAATTAATAATTGTCTATACCGATATTCTCTCAGCATGTAGATTATGGTATAGTACAGTTTACAGCACGCTACATGCAGCACAAAGTGTGGGCCATATGTCACTGTCTGTCCATATTTTCAGCGTAGCTTCATAGCAACGAAGACGCTGGGAGACAGGAAGCAGGTGCAGAAGATGAGTATTTAATAAGGAAAAGGAAGATCAACAAAATAGGAGACGTGTACACAAACCAATACTGCTTGATGACTGAGGCCAAATAAAGGGAGGGTTATCAAGGTGAAGAAGCCCATGTGTGGGTAATGGGGAGCAGGTGTGCATAATGATGATTGCCAGGGCCAGAGCGGGAGTAGGTGTGACAGTACCCCCGACGAGCAGCTCCAGCCGCAGGATGACACCAGCCAGGAGGATGGCCCCAAGGGCGAGGAGCAGGCCGGTCCACAAGGCGGAAAAGGAAATCCCAAATGACGTTGGGGTCCAGCATGTCAGCCTTCAGGACCCAACAGCGCTCCTCTGGGCCGTTCCCTTTAGCGGGATCATTTTCATCAACATCCGCTGAATTGCAGAGCGCCATATTCAAATTAAATTACAAAAAATATTAGATTTTCAGGAAATCACAAGTGCAATATACCAAAACACAGCTTAGCTTGTTGTTAATCCACCTGGCGTGTCAGATTTCAAAAAAGCTTTACAGCGAAAGCAAACCATGCGATTATGTGAGGACAGCTCTCAGTAGACAAAACATTACAAACAGCTAGCAGCAAAGTAGATTGGTCACGAAAGTCAGAAAAGCAATAAAATAATCGCTTACCTTCGATGATCTTCGGATGTTTGTACTCACGAGACTCCCAGTTACACAATAAATGTTCGTTTTGTTCGATAAAGATTATTTTTATATCCAAAAACCTCCATTTGGTTGGCGCGTTTTGTTGAGTAATCCACAGGCTCGTGCAGGTCACAACGGGCAGACGAAATTCCAAATAGTATCCGTAAAGTTCGTAGAAACATCCGTAGAAACAATCCTCAGGTTGTTTTTACAATAAAGAATCGATAGTATTTCAACCGGACAGTAAACTTTTCAATACAAGAGAGAAAGAAAATGTCTCGCTACCAGTGGCGCGCGCATGAACAAATCTAAGGACATCTGGCTATCTACTGACGCGATGTGATCATTCTCGCTAATTTTTCAGAATAAAAGCTTGAAACTATGTCTAAAGACTGTTCACACCCTGTGGAAGCCATAGGGAAAGGTTGATATCTGGTTGATATCCCTTTAAATGGACGATAGGCTTGCAATGGAACAGAGTAGTTTCAGAAAAACAGCACTTCCTGGTTGGATTTTCCTCAGGTTTTCGCCTGCAATATCAGTTCTGTTATACTCACAGACAATATGTTGACAGTTTTGGAAACTTTAGAGTGTTTTCTATCCTAATCTGCCAATTATATGCATATTCTATCTTCTGTGCCTGAGAAATAGGCAGTTTACTTTGGGAACGTTTTTTATCCAACCATCAAAATACTGCCCCCTAGCTGCAAGAGGTTTTAAGTACAGTTCTGGGCATACTCCGCCCATGGAAGGAACTGGGCTCACTCCTCCTGCTGGTCCTGGCAGTGACTACGAAGGAACCTCCCCAGCTCCTGGTTAGTCCTCTTCACCTGCACATTGGACTGAGGCTGGAACCCAGATGTGAGGCTGGCCGTGGCCCCCAGCTTCTCCATGAAGGCTCTCTATACCCACAGCGTGAATTCGGGGTCACGGTCAGAGACGATGTCCTCTGGAAGACCATTGTGCTGGAAGACGTGCTGGAACAGTGCCTCAGTGACCTGGAGAGTGGCAGTGGTGTAAAGTACTTGAGTAAAACTACTTTAAAGTACTACTTAAGTAGTTTTTTTAGGTATCTGTACTTTACTATTTATATTTTTGACTACTTTTACTTCATTATATTCCTAAAGAAAATTATACACATTCTACTCCATACATTTTTCCTGACACCCAAAAGTACTAGTTACAAGTTGAATGCTTAGCAGTACAGGAAAAAGGTCAAATTCACACACTTAAAGAGAACGTCCCGGGGTCATCCCTGCTGCCTCTGCTCTGGTGCACTCACTAAACATAAATGCTTCCTTTGTAAATTATGTCTGAGTGTTGGAGTGTGCCCCTGGCTGTCAGAAAAAGGAATACAAAAGGAATTAAAAGGAAATTGTGCCGTCTGGTTTAAGGAAAGATATATAAGGAATTTGATGTATAGCATTTACTTTGTACTTTTACTTAAGTATGACATTTGAGTACTTTAAATCGGATACTTTTTTGTATTTTACTGGGTTACTTTCACTTGAGTCATTTTATATTAAAGCATATTTTACTCAAGTATGACTATTGAGTACTGTTTCCACCTCTGGAGAGTGGTAGGGAGACCAGAGAGAAGGATAAAAATGGCAGGATTTCGAGAATCTGTCCACAACAGCCATAATAGTGGTCAAACCATCAGACGGGAGATTAGTGATGAAATTTATAGACAGATGGGACCAAGGCTGCTGAGGCACAGGACGGGGGAGGAATTTCCCTTCTGGAGAGTGCCGAGTAGATTTGGTTTGGGCAAATACGGAGCAGGAGTTGACATAGTGGTCGACGTCCTGCGCCAAGGTGGGACACCAGTAAATAGCGGCGATGGATTGAATAGTGCGGGTGATAGTTGGGTGTCCAGCGGCAACAGATGTGTGTGTCCAGGTCATGAGCCGATCCCTTACCTCCGTGGAAATGTATGAGAGCTCCGGAAGGAAGTTAGTAGGTCCCTCTCCAGGGCCTGGCAGATGTTCACATCTACGTCTCAAAGCACGGGGGAAACGACACATCGGGGCACCACAAGTACAGAGCTTGCTCAGGAATGGCAGCAGGTAGGTGTGAGTGCATCTGCACGCACAGTGACGCAAAGACTTTTGGAGGATGGCCTGGTGTCAAGAAGGACAGCAAAGAAGCCACTTCTCTCCAGCAAAAACATCGGGAGAGACTGATATTCTGCAAAAGGTACAGGGATTGGACTGCTGAGGACTGGGGTAAAGTCATTTTCTCTGATGAATCCCCTTTCCGATTGCTTGAGGCATCCGGAAAAAAGCTTATCCAGAGAAGACAAGGTGAGCGCTACCATCAGTCCAGTGTCATGCTAACAGTAAAGCATCCTGAGACCATTCATGTGTGGGTTTGCTTCTCAACCAAGGGAGTCGGTTCACTCACAATTTTGCCTAAGAACACAGCCATGAATAAAGAATGGCACCAACACATCCTCCGTGAGCAACTTCTCCCAACCATCCAGAAACAGTTTGGTGACAAACAATGCCTTTTCCAGCATGATGGAGCACCTTGCCATAAGGCAAAAGTGATAACTAAGTGGCTCGGGGAACAAAACATTGATATTTTGGCTCCATGGCCAGGAAACTCATCAGACCTTAATCCCATCCCATCAGAACTTAATCCCATTGTGGACAAACAAAACCCCACAAGTTCTGACAAACTCCAAGCATTGATTATGCAGGAATGGGCTGCCATCAGTCAGGATGTGGCCCAGAAGTTAAACTTCGTGGAAATTAATATTTGTGTCATTCTCAAAACTTTTGGCCACGACTGTACATTTGCAAAAATGTCAAAACCTGTTTGCGCTTTGTCATTATGGGGTTTTGTGTGTAGATTGCTGAGAAAAAAATATTTTAAATCCATTTTAGAATAAGGCTGTAACGTAACAAAAGGGGACTGTATATGAAAAAATATTGCGTATCTTAATTTCCACAGTTAATGTATAATATGAGTGTTACCCATAACCAGGATTGCCATTACAAAAATTACATTTAATGTAAGCAGTTCATGCGAAGGATTGTTACCTATAACCAGGATTGCCATTACAAAAACAAATTTTTGGCAAGAAATTATTATTTTAGCAAACATTTATTGTGATTCATCCTATATTGTCCCTAACATCATTACCCCATAGCAACAGATATGTTGGGATACACACACACACACACACACACACACACACACACACACACACACACACACACACACACACACACACACACACACACACACACACACACTCCCCACCCTTCCCCCACAAAAAAACACAAGCACAGATGTTCAAAAGTTGTTCCATCCCCGAGCCCAACTCAAGACAGGACTTGATGTGTGAATGCATATACAGTTGTTGCTGTTTGAGAAGGCATGCAAAATGGGGAGATTTGATTAACCAATGCCAAGTCCTAGCTGATGGAGCTCAGATACACCCCCTTCCCCTGAAACATACACACACTGTTTCCCTGTTGTGACCATTTTCCGAAGCATCTCTGTGCAGTCAGATCATTGATTATTTTGTGCCACCAGGGCCACAGTAATTTGCCCCCTCTCTGATTGTCCGAGTGTGACCCCCTCTCCATGGGTTACTGCAGCTAGTGTTGCCAGCACTGCCACTACCTGGGTGGGGGCACCCCACCGGAATCCCCACTGGCTAGGTACAAGGTTGTCAAGGTTCTCATTAGCAGCTTTAACAAATTCCTTGTATAGTATGCTCACCCATCCGGGGGCTTTGCCTTTGTGGAACCAACCCTGCCAGGCAGGCTCAGAATTTATCAAGATAGGACAATAAATAAATATGTCACGATCGTTGGTTGAATTAATGTGCCAAGGCGCAGCGTGCATAGAGCAACTAGACATAGACAAAAACACAAAAACCCTGTGGGAAAAGGCTGCCTAAATATGATCCCCAATCAGAGACAACGATAGACAGCTGCCTCTGATTGGGAACCATACCAGGCCAACATAGAAATGAAAAAACTAGACTACCCACCCTAGTCACACCCTCACCTAACCAAAATAGAATAAAAAGGATCTCTAAGGTCAGGGCGTGACAGTACCCCCCCCCCCCCCCCCAAAGGTTAGGACTCCGGCCGCAAAACCTGACTCTATAGGGGAGGGCCCGGGTGGGCATCTAGCCTCGGTGGCGGCTCCGGTGCGGGACGTAGACCCCGCTCCGCTTGCGGATCCGCCATCTTTGGTGGCGACTCTGGTGCGGGGATCGTCGCCGGAAGCTCCGGACCGTGGATCATCGCCAGAGGAACGTGACCGTGGATCATCGCCGGAAGCTCAGGACCGTGGATCGTCGCCAGAGGAACCGGACCGTGGATTGTCACTGGAGGCTCCGGACCTTGGATCGTCACTGGAGGCTCCGGGCCATGGATCGTCACTAGAGGCTCCGGGCCATGGATCATCACTGGAAGCTCCGGGCCATGGATCATCACTGGATGCTCCGGGCCATGGATCATCACTGGAGGCTCCAGGCCATGGAGCATCACAGGACGTTCCGGACTGGGAACCATCGCCGGAGGCTCTGGACTGGGAACCGTCGCCGAAGGCACTGGACTGGGAACCGTCGCCAGGGGCTCCGGACTGGGAACCGTCGCCGGAGGCTCCGGACTGGGAACCGTCGCCGGAGGCTCCAGACTGGGAACTGTCGCTGGAGGCTCTGGACTGTAGACCGTCGCTGGAGGCCTGGTGCGTGGAGCCGGCACAGGACGTACCGGGCTGGGGAGACGCACTGGAGGTCTGGAGCGTAGAGCTGGCACAACGTGTCCTGGACAGATGACAACCTTCACACGGCAAGTGCGGGGAGCTGGCACAGGACGCACTGGGCTGTGGAGGCGCACTGGAGACACGGTGCGTAGAACCGGCACACACTGTACCGGAACGGTGACACATTTACATTTACATTTAAGTCATTTAGCAGACGCTCTTATCCAGAGCGACTTACAAATTGGTGCATTCACCTTATGACATCCAGTGGAACAACCACTTTACAATAGTGCATCTAAATCTTTTAAGGGGGGGGGGGTCAGAAGGATTACTTTATCCTATCCTAGGTATTCCTTGAAGAGGTGGGGTTTCAGGTGTCTCCGGAAGGTGGTGATTGACTCCGCTGTCCTGGCGTCGTGAGGGAGTTTGTTCCACCATTGGGGTGCCAGAGCAGCGAACAGTTTTGACTGGGCTGAGCGGGAACTGTACTTCCTCAGTAGTAGGGAGGCGAGCAGGCCAGAGGTGGATGAACGCAGTGCCCTTGTTTGGGTGTAGGGCCTGATCAGAGCCTGAAGGTACTGAGGTGCCGTTCCCCTCACAGCTCCGTAGGCAAGCACCATGGTCTTGTAGCGGATGCGAGCTTCAACTGGAAGCCAGTGGAGAGAGCGGAGGAGCGGGGTGACGTGAGAGAACTTGGGAAGGTTGAACACCAGACGGGCTGCGGCGTTCTGGATGAGTTGTAGGGGTTTAATGGCACAGGCAGGGAGCCCAGCCAACAGCGAGTTGCAGTAATCCAGACGGGAGATGACAAGTGCCTGGATTAGGACCTGCGCCGCTTCCTGTGTGAGGCAGGGTCGTACTCTGCGGATGTTGTAGAGCATGAACCTACAGGAACGGGCCACCGCCTTGATGTTAGTTGAGAACGACAGGGTGTTGTCCAGGATCACGCCAAGGTTCTTAGCGCTCTGGGAGGAGGACACAATGGAGTTGTCAACCGTGATGGCGAGATCATGGAACGGGCAGTCCTTCCCCGGGAGGAAGAGCAGCTCCGTCTTGCCGAGGTTCAGCTTGAGGTGGTGGTCCGTCATCCACACTGATATGTCTGCCAGACATGCAGAGATGCGATTCGCCACCTGGTCATCAGAAGGGGGAAAGGAGAAGATTAATTGTGTGTCGTCTGCATAGCAATGATAGGAGAGACCATGTGAGGTTATGACAGAGCCAAGTGACTTGGTGTATAGCGAGAATAGGAGAGGGCCTAGAACAGAGCCCTGGGGGACACCAGTGGTGAGAGCACGTGGTGAGGAGACAGATTCTCGCCACGCCACCTGGTAGGAGCGACCTGTCAGGTAGGACGCAATCCAAGCGTGGGCCGCGCCGGAGATGCCCAACTCGGAGAGGGTGGAGAGGAGGATCTGATGGTTCACAGTATCGAAGGCAGCCGATAGGTCTAGGAGGATGAGAGCAGAGGAGAGAGAGTTAGCTTTAGCAGTGCGGAGCGCCTCCGTGATACAGAGAAGAGCAGTCTCAGTTGAATGACTAGTCTTGAAACCTGACTGATTTGGATCAAGAAGGTCATTCTGAGAGAGATAGCGGGAGAGCTGGCCAAGGACGGCACGTTCGAGAGTTTTGGAGAGAAAAGAAAGAAGGGATACTGGTCTGTAGTTGTTGACATCGGAGGGATCGAGTGTAGGTTTTTTCAGCAGGGGTGCAACTCTCGCTCTCTTGAAGACGGAAGGGACGTAGCCAGCGGTCAAGGATGAGTTGATGAGCGAGGTGAGGTAAGGGAGAAGGTCTCCGGAAATGGTCTGGAGAAGAGAGGAGGGGATAGGGTCAAGCGGGCAGGTTGTTGGGCGGCCGGCCGTCACAAGACGCGAGATTTCATCTGGAGAGAGAGGGGAGAAAGAGGTCAGAGCACAGGGTAGGGCAGTGTGAGCAGAACCAGCGGTGTCGTTTGACTTAGCAAACGAGGATCGGATGTCGTCGACCTTCTTTTCAAAATGGTTGACGAAGTCATCTGCAGAGAGGGAGGAGGGGGGAGGAGGGGGAGGAGGATTCAGGAGGGAGGAGAAGGTGGCAAAGAGCTTCCTAGGGTTAGAGGCAGATGCTTGGAATTTAGAGTGGTAGAAAGTGGCTTTAGCAGCAGAGACAGAAGAGGAAAATGTAGAGAGGAGGGAGTGAAAGGATGCCAGGTCCGCAGGGAGGCGAGTTTTCCTCCATTTCCGCTCGGCTGCCCGGAGCCCTGTTCTGTGAGCTCGCAATGAGTCGTCGAGCCACGGAGCAGGAGGGGAGGACCGAGCCGGCCTGGAGGATAGGGGACATAGAGAGTCAAAGGATGCAGAAAGGGAGGAGAGGAGGGTTGAGGAGGCAGAATCAGGAGATAGGTTGGAGAAGGTTTGAGCAGAGGGAAGAGATGATAGGATGGAAGAGGAGAGAGTAGCGGGGGAGAGAGAGCGAAGGTTGGGACGGCGCGATACCATCCGAGTAGGGGCAGTGTGGGAAGTGATGGATGAGAGCGAGAGGGAAAAGGATACAAGGTAGTGGTCGGAGACTTGGAGGGGAGTTGCAATGAGGTTAGTGGAAGAACAGCATCTAGTAAAGATGAGGTCAAGCGTATTGCCTGCCTTGTGAGTAGGGGGGGAAGGTGAGAGGGTGAGGTCAAAAGAGGAGAGGAGTGGAAAGAAGGAGGCAGAGAGGAATGAGTCAAAGGTAGACGTGGGGAGGTTAAAGTCACCCAGAACTGTGAGAGGTGAGCCGTCCTCAGGAAAGGAGCTTATCAGGGCATCAAGCTCATTGATGAACTCTCCAAGGGAACCTGGAGGGCGATAAATGATAAGGATGTTAAGCTTGAAAGGGCTGGTAACTGTGACAGCATGGAATTCAAAGGAGGCGATAGACAGATGGGTAAGGGGAGAAAGGGAGAAAGACCACTTGGGAGAGATGAGGATCCCGGTGCCGCCACCCCGCTGACCAGAAGCTCTCGGGGTGTGCGAGAACACGTGGGCAGACGAGGAGAGAGCAGTAGGAGTAGCAGTGTTATCTGTGGTGATCCATGTTTCCGTCAGTGCCAAGAAGTCGAGGGACTGGAGGGAAGCATAGGCTGAGATGAACTCTGCCTTGTTGGCCGCAGATCGGCAGTTCCAGAGGCTGCCGGAGACCTGGGACTCCACGTGGGTGGTGCGCGCTGGGACCACCAGGTTAGGGTGGCCGCGGCCACGCGGTGTGAAGCGTTTGTATGGTCTGTGCAGAGAGGAGAGAACAGGGATAGACAGACACATAGTTGACAGGCTACAGAAGAGGCTACGCTAATGCAAAGGAGATTGGAATGACAAGTGAACTACACGTCTCGAATGTTCAGAAAGTTAAGCTTGCGTTGCAGAAATCTTATTGACCAAAATTATTAAAATGATACAGTACTGCGGAAGTGGGCTAGCTAGCAGTGGCTGCGTTGTTGACTTTGTTTGAGAGTGTCGCTGGCTAGGTAACCTCGGTAGCTAGCTATGTAACCTCGGTAACTGGCTCGTTAATTAGTATAAACTACACAATTGTCTTAGATACAAGGACAGCAAAGACAACTATGTAGCTAGCTAACACTACACTAATCAATCGTTCCGTTGATCCGTTGAATGTAATAGTTTCTACAGTGTTGCTATTCGGTGGCTAGCTGGCTAGCGAGCAGTGTTGACTACGTTACGTTACGTTAAAAGGACGAAAAATAGCTGGCTAGCTAACCGAATTAGTCTAAACTACGCAGTTATCTTAGAAACAAGGACAGCAAAGACAACTATGTAGCTAGCTAACACTACACTAATCGAGTCGTTCCGTTGAATGTAATAGTTACTACAGTGTTGCTGTTCGGTGGCTAGCTGGCTAGGTAGCAGTGTTGACTACGTTACGTTAAAAGTTACGTTAAAAGAACGAAGAATAGCTGGCTAGCTACGCAATTATCTTTGATACAAAGACGGCTAAGTAGCTAGCTAAGATTAAACAAATCAAACCGTTGTACTGTAATGAAATGAAATGAGAATGTGAAAATGTGATACTACCTGAGGAGCGAAGCGGAATGCGACCGGTTTCCACTCTAGCTTCCGGACACACACCTCGGGGCGAGTGCGCGGAGGAGACACAGGACGTACCGGACTGGGGAGGCGCACTGGAGGCCAGATGCGTGAACCTGGTGCATATGACAACGGACTGGTGTCACGCTCCTCAGCACGCCCGCTCTGCAGCGCTCTCAACGCCAACACCTCTCTCCGGAATCTTTCGTCGAGTTCCTCACTCGACTCCCTGACTGGCTCTGGTTCACCCCTCGGCTCCGCCGACCACTCCGTGTCCCCCCCCCCAAAATAATTGGGGCTGTCTTTTGGGCTTGCATCCTGGCTGTGAACCCTGGCGTCGTCATTGTTCCTCCTTCGCTGCTTCCGCCTGTTTCCATGGCAGGCTTCTGTCTCCTGCCATTATTTCCTCCCAAGTCCAGGATGTCCTCCACTCCTGGATGTCCTCCCAGGCCCAGGATCCCTGCTCCTCCTGGGCACGCTGCTTGGTCCGTTGGTGGTGGGATCTTCTGTCAGGATCGTTGGTTGAATTAATGGACCAAGGCACAGCGTGCATAGAGTTCCACAAGTTTATTGGATGAAACTCACAGAAAACAATAAAGCGCAAAAAAAACGTGAAACTAATGTGGTGCTCGCAGGCAACTAGACATAGACAAGATCCCACAAAAACCCAGTGGGAAAAGGCTGCCTAAATATAATCCCCAATCAGAGACAACGATAGACAGCTGCCTCTGATTGGGAAACATACCAGGCCAACATAGAAATGAAAAAAACTAGACTACCCACCCTGGTCACACCCTGACCTAACCAAAATAGAGAATAAAAAGGATCTCTAAGGTCATGGCGTGACAAAATACATGTATTTTAAAATGTATATCCAATATCTGCACAAAATGGAAAGCTCTCTTTCGGAACTCCTGCTGGTAGAAACACATGGGCTTGGCATTTGCAACCATTTTCCTTTTTCATTCACGTAACTCCACACTTTTCCAAACACAAAAAAACACACCCCACTCATACCCACATACTGTGCCTTTTATGTCCTCTGTTTGCTGTGTTTTTATCCCTAACATGTTGATTCCTACATAATTTCAGGCTTTTGTTTACTTGTGTGTTCCAGTTTCTTATCTTTGAAGATGTATTATTATCCGTTCTTCTAATGCTGTCTTTTATATATTTATAATTAGACAGTCGAATACTAATTTTTTACAACTTTCCCTTTTCCCTTGAATGGTTTAGCGTATTTGTAGTCTATTTCTTTATTCATTGTTGTATTTTGTTTTCCAATACATTTTTATTCCAATCCTTACCATGGATAGTATTGGGAGTTCCATTATTTGACTCCTCTATGGGAACTTTGTGTCACGCTGGTATAAAGGTTCTTGGAGACAAGCGCAGCAATACACAATAGGGGTTTGTAATACACCCAAAACAAACATGTTTGGGCTGTACCCAAACAAAGGAGCGAGGGTAAACCTTGTCGAACGCCACGGGACGATACCCGTAATACACAATATATATAGCACGCAGCTTAACAGCTGCACCAACGCATAGGTACTCACACCACCAACAGACATGGGAACAGAGGGCACATATTTAACATACTAATCAGGGGAAATGGGAACCACATGTGTGTAATCAGACAAGACAGTCCGGGGTTGATGATAATGAATCCCGTTCAGTGAAGCCTAGAAAGCCGGTGACGTAGACCTCCGGAACTGGTGAACAGAATGAGCATCAGTACTGGGGGGGGATCCGTGACACTTTGTAATATTTAGAATAGCCATGGAGTAGTTTTGGTGTCTCAGAACAATTGGTTATCAATACAGTTTATCGACTATGAGGGCTACACGTTTCCTTTTTAATCTATTCACCTTGAAGAGTGGGTACAGAACTTTGCTCCGTTCTGCAATTTCCTTCAGGAACTGATCCTTCATTTCTATTTTCATGCCAGCAAGTCTTTTACCCAGGCTTTTAACCATTATTTTATCTTTAAAGAATGCACATTTGGCAATGATTGGGCGCTCATATCTCTGTCCGAAATGGTGTACATGTTTTGAGTTTGATTTTGTTGACAGTATCGCCTGGGATCTGTAGCGCTTTAAGAAAGAATTCTTTCACCACACTTTCAGGATCTTCACCCTATTTTTCTTTGATACCAGTAAGTACCAGATTTTGTCTTATAGATCTAGTCTGTATTTCAAGTAAGGCTTCTCTCAGAAACATGTTCTCCTTTCTAAGTTCTAAAACGTCCTTTTCAATCATATTAGCTTGTTTGTTTCTTTCTCTATTGTCACATCTTTTTCGGCACTCATCTCGAGGCTCGCCTTCAAGTCCTTCATCTCTTTATGCCCAGTTTATCATTTATCGACTTTAGCAAGTCGGTTTCTACACTTACCATTCCTGGTGGTGAAAAGCATAAACCGTCCGTTGAGGAGTATCGTTTTCTTCTGGTGATTGGTTCTCCATGCTTACCCTCCGACATGTTTGGGTGTTGATTGATTCCCCAGATTGAAAGTTATTGCCATGAGTGTGTGGAGTGAAGTGCTAATATTTAATCAAACTTACAGATATTGAATATTACGTTTTTATCTTTAGGCATTCTGCACCGAAGTGTTCAGTCGGCCATAACACCTTTCCCTCCTGCCCGTCCCCTAATTGTTCTCTAAAACCTGAAACAATTACTCAAAAGTAAACCAGGCACCAAGTTAACTAAAGGTCTCTTTTCAATCTTCTCTTCTGACTTGCTGAATACCTTATCACCTGGGGTCAGCGGTTATCAGCACATGACGCACCGAAGGAGATCAGTCTTTCCCACTGTCTGTCTCATTCAGCTTCTTGAAGAAGACAGACCTCAAAATGTGTCTGTCTATCTAGCTCGTTGGTCCTGGTCTTGATGCAGACCTGCCGTACAAGCCCATGTCTTGCTTAAACCACCTGGATGACCTTGCCCATGGCCCAGGAGTTACGAGGCACCATGCCATCCCTCGTCCAACGCTTCCAGAACAGGTCCGACATGTATTGGACTTGTTTCCATCTTCTTCAGATTCCTTGAGGCAGGGGTGGCTTGGTCTTGAGGAGCAACAGGTGACTAGGTGTCAGCGCCTCCAGGTCATTAGGTCACTGGATGCCTTGGTAATAGGACAACGATGATATCCTCTCCCTCACACAGAATAGTATGAAAGCCCTTCTCATCCAGGGTTTGTATTCTCAAAGTGGTGTTGAGAATCTTCCTTATTGATCTTATCAACCTCTCCCAGAGTCCACCGAGACAAGAGCCGCTAGGGGGATTGAAAAAAAAATATATAATTCAGGGGGTGCTGCAGCACCCTCAGCGCACCTAATTCCCATTGCTATGCTCTGTCCTGAGGTAGGTAGGCCATCTGTTGTTGCCCTGCAGCACCATTTAACTACCGACAAACACCCTTGGATAGAACTCTTCTTATTGTCGCACCAGGAATCTAATACTTTAGGCAAAGCTCCACCACATGGAGGTCCTTTGACAGGATTGCAGGATGCTGAGATTCTTCTGGCTAGCTGCCCTACTTAGTCTTCCCCCAACTCTAAGGATTCCATCCTGAAGCATGGGGTGGAAGAAGAGACTGCTCTTCACATTCTGTCACCTTCTGCAGGTTAGAAATCTCATCTTTAGACTTCTTCCTCTGGCTGTAGCAGATGATCTCCTCTTCTGGCATAGAGACAGCAGAATTCCTCTCAACTTGAGGATTCATGCCACGGCCTTGAGATGAAACCAGGAAGAGAAATGTTCCATCCCCTGCTGGACTGTATCCACCTCCTCTTCAGCTGTCATCACAGTGTTTCCTTTTGACCTCAGGGTCCTCTGTCGTTAGATCCCTTGAGTAATTTGGGTACTCTGGCCACTACTCTGACTTGTTGAGAAGGTCTGGCCCCAAGATCCAGGCTTCATTCTGTATGAAGTAATGCACCTTCAGTTCTCTCGACGTGTGATCAGCTGGGTTCTTGGCAGCATTGACATATCTCCACTGCAATGGTTCTGACACCTTCAGAATTGCAGACACTCTGTTGGCCACAAAGGAACGGAACCTTGTGGTCTTGTTTCTGATGTACTTCAGTACGGCTGTACTATCTGTCCAGAACACAGAATCTTCAAGCTGCAGCTGCAGCTCCCTTTTCAGCATCTTGCCAATGCGTCCTGCCAAGCTCCATATGGGGAATTTGGGTAGGTTTTTTTGCGAATCAACTCTGGCCTTTCCCATGATGAAGAATCTTACTTCGAATCCTAAGATCGAATAATACTACACCGGCTCTGATGCTTGTCGGATGTGGCAGGGCTTGCAAACTATCACGGATTACAAAGGGAAACCCAGCCGAGAACTGCCCAGTGATGCGAGCCTACCAGACGAGCTAAATGCCTTCTATGCTCGCTTTGAGGCAAGCAACACTGAACTATGCTTGGAAGCACCAGCTGTTCCGGACGACTGTATGATCACGCTCTCCGTAGCCAATGTGAGAAAGACCTTTAAACAGGTTAACATTCACAAGGACACAGGACCAGATGGATTACCAGGATGCATACTCAGAGCAAGGGCTGACCAGCTGTCAAGTGTCTTCTCTGACATTTTCAACCTCTCTCTGACCCAGTCTGTAATACTAACATGTTTCAAATAAATCACCATAGTCCCTGTGCATATAAACACAAAAGCAACCTGTCTAAATGACTACCGCCCCGTAGAACTCACATCTGCAGCCATGAAGGCTGGTCATGGCTCACATCAACACCATCATGCCAGAAACCCTGGACAAACTCCAATTCACATACCGTCCCAACAGATCCACAGATGCACACCTCACTGCCCTTTCCCATCTGGACAAAAGGAACACCTACGTGGGAATGCTGTTCATTGGACTGAAATTATTGGATAGGTGGACTCAATATGGTGAGTGGCTACACCAAGCCCTTCAAAATCCATTACCATGACAATTATGTCTATCTAGGGTCATTTTCAGTAGACCCCAAATGGACTGAAACAAGGCGTGACAACTAGGGATATGACAAATTACATTTTTTATTTAACTTTTAAACTGCCATTTTTTAAAATCTGTTTCATAAAATTCCATGTGAATTCACAATGCATGTCACGTGTGCTTCATCTCCGGCCTCTAGGTCACCAGGTTGCTCGTTATGGCGCACACCTGTCACCATCGTTACACGCACCTGCGCATCATCAGACTCACCTGGACTCCATCACTTCCCTGATTACTTTCCCTATATATGTCACTCTCTTTGCTTCCTTCCCCAGGTGTCATTGTTTATGTTCCTTGTGCGTTGTTCGTGTTTCTTATTTTTGTATTATGTTGTTTATTTATTAGCACTCACTCCCTGAACTTGCTTCCTGACTCTCAGCGCACATCGTTACAATGCAGTTGTGCTGCTGCCAGCAATGTTTTAGTTCTCACAGTGTGTCCCTTTCAGATGGTTAAGCATTCCACCTGTAGTCCCATTACCGTACCTCAATTCCACCTCGCAAAGTTTGCATTTCCTTCTCATTTAACTTCTCAAAGTATTGCCTATAGGACTTCACTGCTGACGCTTGCCTTCTCTGACATTTTTTCAACTGTAAGGACCTAGTGGTGGAGAGTTGACTCCAAAATAATTGATTACTCCTTGCACGTTGATGTCGACACCCATTTCTAAGTGTCAAGATTTGATTGCACTAGGAATCAACTGAACGATAAAGTATTTTTGGAACGGAAGATTGCCGTACTTCCGAGAACAAACACTTGCATCGGCAAGAGAGGGGAAGGGTACAATATAGGCAGGACGGCCAACAGGCAGAGTCAGAACCGTGCACTAGGCCTATCTATCGGCAATCATAAGCTGTATCTCGCAATGGAATGCTGTATCTCGCAATTTCTTGGTTTGTAATGTCTCGCAACTTCAGTAAAGCAGGGCCTATCATCAATTGCTAGGATATTCTACATGCAACCGATCAAAGACTGAACACACACTCACATCATTAGCATGCAGAAAGAACCATGTGCATATGCTTTGGTAATCTGTGTCTTGTTTTGCATGCTTTGCAAATTCACCAAAGTAGCCTAATGTTCGCCACTTCCTCTCTGGTTTTATTGAAATTACAGAACTTTCCCCAGGCCTTTATAGCCTATCATTTAGTGAGGCTATAACGCAGAAAACAATGTTTTGTGATAACTGCACAGTGATTTTTATTTTGTGGGAGCAAAACACCATAGTCTTTCACTTAGGGATTTTTCTTAGCGTTAAGGGTCCCAATTCCATTTTACCATGTAAACATTCACACCCCATGGGACAATTCATAGAGATAGAGGACCCAAAAGCCTCTTTTAGCATGCGCAGCGCCATTGAGGACCTTTACCATTTTGAAGTAGTCAACTGGGTGGGACTTCCTATGGTTTAAGGAAGGGTCACATAATTCCATCCAGGTCACCAGGAGGGATCAGCCAATGAATTATACTCATGAGGAAATATTACATAACTGCAGGTGGCAATAAATCGCCTTTATACCTGTTCAAACAACACACTCTAAGTGGCAGTGTGCAGCCTCTCAGTTTGTTTGCCTACTCATAAAAGTAGAATAACAAGAAAATTGACTTTGCTAAGGATTAACCTTCACCTGTGTTCTCCTGTATCTGTGCTCTGAATTCTAATCAAGGCCCACCATTGTGTGAGGATGATGCACATATCCATCCTGGTTAAATCATATAGTGGAGATATCTTGCCTTTCAAAAAGCCTTAAACTAAAGATTTCACCCATTTTGAATGTTATATCGTTTGTGCATCTCTGAGCGATGTTCTATCCATTCCCGTATGATGTAAAACTCATAAAACCGGCTGTATTTTGGCCAATAGCTCAGATACACATGAAATGACCCCGAGAATCAATAGCACATTGTTCAGAGATGTGCAAAAACAATATAACACAACAAATGGATGAATCGTTCATTTAAGTCTAGAGTAGCATGCCTGACATTCTCATTCAAAGCATGTTTATGTCAATGATGTGAAGAGCCTTGGAATCGTCGGAATGCGCTAGAGCAGATGAACTGCGTTTGACGTATGTAGAGTCAGAGTTGAATGAACAATATTCATTGTTGGGTGAAAGGGACAGTGTACAAGACAGGGGCACGTCCATTCTATGTGATTCAAGCTCTATGCTCTGTCTGTCCCTAGTCCATGTCACACAATAAGAACTTCCAGACCCACAAGCCAATTGTAATTGGCTCGCCTTGCTTTATTGAAAAGATTCCCCAAGAGTGTTCCCCCACAGCCATTCCTAGGCTAGCACATATCGCACCAAATGTAGATCTAGCATTCGTCTGCCAATTATTCAGCGTGTTGTGCGCACTCTGTTTGTAAATTACATTCAGAGGTGCTATGTACTCTCGGCCAGCAAACGGTATTGATGTGTCTGAGCCCTTAAGGTATTTTGAATAGTCCATCTCCTTCACCAGGGGTGCATTTAATTCCTCCAAAGGTTTGCATGGATAAAACAAGGTGGTTCGTTCCTGCATCCTAGCTTTTGCCCTTGCGGTCGTTGTTTCACTATCTGGGCAAGCAGCGCGTGTCAATATTCAATCCGTAACGTCACTTAGGAGATGAGACAATCCCATATAGCGGAGCGTTGCATCAGCACTTTTTGTCAGGCCTGCTCATTGGTATGCTGTGCGGTGGGCTCCCCTGCACATTGCTCCACTTGATCTTCCCTCCACTGAGGCCAGAGCAAAATAAATCTGCTTTAATTTTTCTGCGCTGTATGTCTGTGCATCATCTAATTGTTGTCTAAAGTACCACTGGAACAATAGGCATGGCTAGGAGCAATGTGTATGGAATGTCACTGCATGATTCATTCATTGTGACTGGGAATAAGACATGTACAGTACATAGCAGTTGCTGGACATCTGCCTTCTGATACTGATTTTAGAAACTTGTTGCAAAGGTGATCTCCCTCTCTTTAGCCATATAACACTATTGTTTCTCCTAAACAATATGCCTGCAGGCCTAATGCAAGATGGCACCTATGGGACGTTAACACCTCCAACCTAAAAACAAATCAATGAAAAAAAACAGCCATATCATGGATATTGAGCTACATTGATACAGCGATTACATTTTGGTCTCCCTAAAATCCTGCTAGTTACATGTCAATCCTGGAAACATATGGTCTACTATATAGCAACCTGGAGACTCCAGAAGCTTCCATAGACCAGTGTTCACACCATAGCATTTTGAGTAACCTCATTGGTATACTCAAAATGTCTGACAGTCCACCAATTATTTCCATTCTATTTATTCTAAGTCTATGGTTCACACGAAGTGGCTGTTTGCGGTTTGTCCCTCCATGTTGTGGCAGGCATGGGAAAGATTGGTTTTCGTAGTTTGTTGGGCTGTTGTTGATCCGCTATAAATCAATGTATCCAATGTATCAGTGTATAAAAAGAAAAGTTGGGATAGAAACTATTGCCGTGACTGTGTTCCAGCCGAACTAACTTGATTACAATGCAGCACACACTTTTCATCAAAGGGATATAGCACAATAATGTAACTCCTCTGGCATGAAATTGAACAGCAGATATCATTTTTGGGCATGTGAAGAGAGCACAACGTTGTTGTCTCAATAGATACTGTAACTGATATGGACTGGATTCATCTTGCTGTGAATACCCATTCTTACAGACAATATTGTCATTATTTTTCTTTTAATGGTTGCTCACAATGTAAAGAGCTTTGTTATATATGTCTGTAAATTTAAAAGCGCTGTGGAATAGAACACAGTGCGTTATTTAAAGTGTACAGTATATCCTAAGTACAGCTAATTGAAGAATGGGAAGCTCTTGTAGCAGCTGTTTCTAGTGTTGAGGAGATGCAACTAGGGCTGTGGGGGTCACAGAACTTAGTCAGCCGGTGTCTGTCAAGCAAATACGTGTCGGTCTCACGGTAATTGACAGTTAAAACATAAACACATTTAGCATTTCCTGGCTTCCACAAATAGCCTACAAGCCACTGATGCAGACCTTTGGAACATCTACATCTACAAGTCTAATAAATCCTTGTAATATAGCCTACACTGTCACAATAAATGCATTATTTATTTTAGACAGGTCTAAAGAAGCATGATATGATGAAAATGTAGTCTATTTCAGAAGAACAGAATAACATATTCTGAGTTGACCAGATGTTAGGTTCTGATCTGGCTATGCCAAATAGCTGTGGGCTACACTAGTTCCTTTAGCAGACAAGATTTGCTTAGAATTCCATGGCATTATTTTATAGTATGAAGAATAAAATATAAATGATGTTTTCTCGAAACGATTTGAGGGAGTGCGGAAAAACCGTTCATCAGTGTGCTTAATTTAGAGTTATTAATGTACAGTACATTTAGTTGTTCTACAAACGTTGGGCTATATGTTTAGATTTTTTAATACATTAAGGCTGCATGATGCGCCTCTGATGATTTAAAAAAAGTATCTTGAAAGGAATGAGCTCTGCACTTATAATGCTTAGAATTTCATGCCTAGAAGTTGGCAACGTAAGCACCTCAGCCCTCGTTTTTGATTGAGTTTGCGAGTATACAATTATGTTCACTACGGGGCTTCAATTTGCGATGATTGTACATCCGCAATTTGCGATGATTGTACATAGCCAAAACTTAAAACCAACATTAATATGGAGAAGTATAAGTAAAAACGAATGTAAATAAGTTTGAAATTGTGCTACTAATGCACATGACAGCTCAAACACGTGTCATAAAAGTAATTATGTTTTTGTTTGATTAGCTTTTTGAAACGTTGGCTTGTGCATACAACTTTCCCTGACACCACACTTATACATTGTAATTTTCGATTTACCTGATATAGTCGCATGGTTAACATTCGATGTCTGTGGATGCATTGTCTTCTAGCCAAGATATGAAATGCAATTATAGTTGACTGTAGCGCATATAATGCACACACAACAGCTACTGGTGGTTCCACGATGACTGAAAACACAATTGTGGGATGAACAAGTGACATCTCTGGTCAAGAGCAGTCCATTTAAAATTAATTAATTCTTCCCTCGCCCCTTGCCCTGCAAGTGTCAACTCGTCAGACGTCATGATACATCATCAGAAGTGTCCACTTAATTTGAGGGCTGAGGGGAGAGGGTGTGTCTTAAGTGTTTGGAATGCAGCCTCTGAGTGCTGAGCACTCTGAATAACTTCTCACTCACATGGCTCTCCATCATGTGATTGGGTCTTTCTCACAGGCTACAAGTGAAGACAAACACATTGGGGGACGCAAATGCGCGCGTCCTTAACCAATTTCGAGGTGCATATTGAAGATATTGGAAGAACTGTCCACATTTACTTTTCGTCAGCCAACAAGATGAGTAGGCCTAACGAACAGCAAAGCACTAGCCTATGTCAATCTACTATCATTCATAGTACAAAGGTCAACCTATTCTATTCTGTGTGAGAAATAAATATTCCAAGCATAAACAACTTTTTATGCAATGTGGCTGAACAGAACAGAACATTTAGCTTGAAATGTTGATAAACTATTAGGCTATTTCTTCACATTAGAAGCGCACATATGTGCACATGGTAATAGGCTATAAGCGCAAATGATCCATTAGCGGAAAACACCATTATCAAAAGTGAACGCAAATGCAAGTATGCATGTAGTGCTTTTAGTATAAAGGTGCATTTTTATGGTGAAAATTATCTTCCCCAAACTTGAAACTGACATGCTGCTTATCTGTGCCTGTTAGGTTCTACACCCCTTGTAAAGCAGATTCATGTGCTTACTTTTAAGAAGTTATTTAGCCACTTTAGTATGGACTAGGCTACATGAGGTGTGTGACTATGATTTGAAAAAGTAAAAAAATAAAGCATTGTTTCTTATGCTGGGCATCATTCACAAGTGATAATATATGGGCAAATGGAGGACACTTTTCGCGCGCGGTTCATTTTCATCCCAGCCAGGTAGGCCATATTCCTGTTGTAAACTATCAAAATAAAGTATGTTGCACACTCCATGTATAAACTACTAGCAATTGAATGGGTATTTATCATACTCTTGTTGTAAACATAAGCAATGTGCTTAATATTAGGAAAGTTGAGAAATTAATATAGTAGGCCTAGCCTATTAAAAAGCTGACGGGATCCTCCTCTTTTTAGTAAAGGCCATCACTCTGATTTCTTGCGCAATTGCATAGCCTATAGAAATGTTGCTCAACATGAGCTCATGGGCTCTCATGAAGTGTTTGACTAGATTTTTGATGACATTTGCATTGATGTCAGAGTGATTAGAGGGACAATAGAGTGCTAAGTACCAGGTAGTTAGCAAGTTTGGTAGGCTACGAATGACCACCAGCAGCATCAGAGCTTGGAGAAGCCTAAGAGAAGCCTAATTACCGTGACTAAATGGTCACGTGGATTTTGACTGCTTCCATGACTCGTGACCGCCAAAACAGCAATAGGCGCAAGTGCTGTCGCATTGGAAAAACAAACAAAAATCTGAGGAGAATTCTAGAAAGCCGAATGAGACAAAGGCCTAGGAATGTGTCAGGGCTGATAAACAACTAAAATGAATAAATATAACGAGCGAGAAGGAGACAAAACCAACAACAACAAAGGCGATAAACAAGTATTTTATGTCGGCGCTCTTGCATTACTGCCACCGACAACTGGGACTAATGGTTCTTGCATAATGCAGCCTTGGAGGGAACAAAGCATAATGTAAAACACTAACGTATTCATGACAACAGTGTGGCTTATGCCCCATTTTGTTAAGAACTAAATGTTTCATATGGAGCCCCGTGAATTCTAGTCTTAGTTGATCAGTTTGGTAGTCTGCATCCCAAACAGCACCATATTCCCTATGCTGTGATATACTTTTGACCAGGGCCTACATGGCTCAGGACCCACAGGACTCTGGTCAAAAGTAGCTAATCTGAATCAAGCTACGCTGGTCCTGTGGGAGTCAGTACATCATTAATATTCACAGTCTGCACCCAACACATTCAGCTGATGAATCGTAACGTGCACGTGTAGCAGGAAACTTTGGTATGTGTGCTAATGAAGAATATTTATTAAGAGTCTGACTGAAGTGTTGGGTGGTACATTTTTTCCCAAAGGACACTCACTTTCTCATCATGCTGTACAGTATCTTGTCCTTGGTTCCATCCCAAATGGCACCCTATTCCCAATATAATGCACTTATTTTGACCAGAGTTCTATGGGTCTCGGTCAAACGTAGTGCACTTTATAGGGAATAGGGTGCCATTTGGAATGTTCCACCTTCTCTTTCTTGATTAGGCCTGGATTCCATTAGTATGCTTTGCCATCTGTAGGCTACCCTCCCCGCCTCTCTTTGCCGTGCTACCTCTTTTGATCTGGTTTGTCAGTTTCTGTCAGCGCACAAGTTCTAAAAATGTTCAAACACTCTGGAAAACATGTACTGTTCTGACCTGCACGCCCCATGTTCTCCCGTTCCCTGTAAAATACTAGAGCTACCACCTTTCTTGTCCATAACTTGTCCTACTTTTTCTGTTACTCCCGTTAAAAGAGAATTCCCAAGCTTGCCAAGATTTCAGGTTCTTGTTTTTCCAATGTTTTGTTTTTACTTTTTTGAGGTCTCGATGATGACAAGAATTCTCAGACGATTCTGTCCCTATCGAATAGAACATTGTTATTTTTTTGTAATATTGATCAAACTTTTCAGTTTAAAAAGTCTGATAAAATTGGACCTGAAATCGTATACATTATATTCATAGGAACTCTTCGTGTTAGCAGCATTTAGTATTTGTAGGGCTCTTTCAACCAACGGTATCAACATAGAGGGTATAACTGTGGGATAAGGTAGACGTAAAATAGTGGAATCAAATCAAATTTTTTACATGTAATCATATTTGCAGTTAACTGTTTATTAATGATTCATAAGGCATTTATTACATCTTTATAAACCCTTTATAAAAAATATAAAGGAATCAGTTGGAACACCAAAAAGCAGTCTTGCGGTCTACACGGCTGCCTCCGGAACACATATACAGTACATTCGGAAAGTACTCAGACCCCTTGACTTTTTCCCCATTTTGTTACATTACAGCTTTATTTTAAAATGTACTAAATTGTTTTTTTTCCCTCATCAATCTACACACAATACCCCATAACGCCAAAGCAAATCTATTTTTTTTTAAACCCTTGAAATATCACATTTACAAGTATTCAGACCCTTTACTCAGTACATTGTTGAAGCACCTTGGGCTGGGATAACAGCCTCAAGTCTTCTTGTGTATGATGCTACAAGCTTGGCACACCTGTATTTGGGGAGTTTCTCCCATTCTTCTGTGCAGATCCTCTCAAGGTCTGTCAGGTCGGTTGGGGAGCCTCGCTGAACAGCTATTTTCAGGTCTCTCCAGAGATGTTCGATCGGGTTCAAGTCTGGGCTCTGGCTGGGCCACTCAAGGACATTCAGAGACTTGTCCCAAAGCCACTCCTGCATTGTATTGGCTGTGTGCTTAGGGTCTTTGTCCTGTTGGAAGGTGAACCTTCGCCCCAGTCTGAGGTCCTGAGCAATCTGGAGCAGGTTTTAATCGAGGATCTCTCTGTACTTTCCCTCGATCCTGACTAGTCTCCCAGTTCCTGCCGCTGAAACACATCCCCACAGCATGATGCTTCCACCACCTTGCTTCACGTAGGGATGGTGCCAGGTTTCCTCCAGACGTTACGCTTGGCATTCAGGCCAAAGAGTTCAATCTTGGTTTTATCAGACCAGAGAATCTTGTTTCTCATGGTAAGAGTCCTTTAGGTGCCTCTTGGCAAACTCAGAGCGGGCTGTCATGCCTTTTACTGAGGAGTGGCTTCCGTCTTGCGACTCTACTGTAAAGGCCTGATTGGTGGAGATGGTTGTCCTTTTGGAAGGTTCTCCCATCGTTGTCCTTTTGGAAAATCATGTTTTTGTATGCACTGGGTCTTTAACAAGCAATGCTCAACTGACAGAGCTGTCATGAACTTCAGGATGCCTCGAACCTGAAACTAAATTCAGCTATGAATATTGGACAGTTTTTCTTTAAATGGAGATGTGAAAGACAGAATGCTTGAGGCTTACACACATGCATCTAAAAGACTTGTGTCTACAGTGTGTTTGATCAAACACCTGCATACAGTAATTCCCCATCACGTTGAAATGTCATAAGACTTCAGATTGCATTTAGAGAAAGCTCTGTCAGGTTGCCCTGCACAGGAACATAGGCTGTGGCTCATATCGCTCCCTAATCCCTATAGGGCTGGGAATTGCCAGGGACCTCACGATACACGATACTTGGGTGCCGATACAACATGTATTGAGTCTCACAATTTTATATGTATTGCGATTCGGTACTGCGATTTTATTGCGATTTGATGTTCCAAACATATTGTTCACTATATGTCTGCTGCAGAGAGACGAGAGAGCATGAGAAAATTAGTTTTGATAAGTCATGGAAATAAAAGTGCTGAAAACATGTTGGAATTCTGGCACAGGTACAGGCAACTAGCACTAGCTAATGTTACTGACAATTATTTTTTTACAAAGAGATACTTTGAGTCTAAGTATCGATTGTCACGCCCTGACCATAGTTTGCTTTGTATGGTTCTATGTTTTGTTTGGTCAGGGTGTGATGTGAGTGGGCATTCTATGTTGTATGTCTAGTTTGTCTGTTTCTATGTGTTTGGCCTGATATGGTTCTCAATCAGAGGCAGGTGTCAGTCGTTGTCTCTGATTGGGAGCCATATTTAGGTAGCCTGTTTTGTCATTGTGGGTGTGGGTGATTGTTCCTGTTTCCTGTGTCTTTGTGTATGTCACCAGACAGGACTGTTTCGTTTCGTGTTATTCTCGGTTATAGTTATTTTGTTGTTTTGTTCGAGTATTCGGTTTTCATTAAAAGGAATATGAATACTCACCACGCTGCATCTTGGTCCTCCTCTCTTTCTCCTCACGACGAACGTTACATCGATATAATATCGTCCAAAAGTATCTTGCAATATGTACAGTTGAATTCGGAATTTTACATACACCTTAGCCAAATACATTTAAACTCAGTATTTCACAATTCCTGACATTTAATCCAAGTAAGAATTCCCTGTCTAAGGTCAAATAGGATCACCACTTTATTTTAAGAATGTGAAACGTCAGAATAATAGTAGAGAGAATTATTTATTTCAGTTTTAATTTCTTTCGTCACATTCCCAGTCGGTCAGAAGTTTACATACACTCAATTGGTATTTGGTAGCACTGCCTTTATATTGTTTAACTTGGGTCAAATGTTTCGGGTAGCCTTCCACAAGCTTCCCACAATGGGTGAATTTTGGCCCATTCCTCCTGACAGAGCTGGTGTAACTGAGTTAGGTTTGTAGGCCTCCTTGCTCACACATGCTTTTTCAGTTCTGCCCAAAAATGTTCTATGGGATTGAGGTCAGGGCTTTCTGACGGCCACTCCAATACCTTGACTTTGTTGTCCTTAAGCTATTTTGCCACAACTTTGGAAGTATGCTTGGGGTCATTGTCCATTTGGAAGACCCATTTGCGACCAAGCTTTAACTTCCTGACTGATGTCTAGATGTTGCTTCAATATATCCACATAATTTTCCCTCCTCATATTGCCATCTATTTTGTGAAGTGCACCAGTCCTTCCTGCAGCAAAGCACCTCCACAACATGATGTTGGCCCCCCAGAGTGCTCCACGGTTGGGATGGTGTTCTTCGGCTTGCAAGCCTCCCCCTTTTTCCTCCAAACATAATGAACGTCATTATGGCCAAACAGTTCTATTTTTGTTTCATCAGACCAGAGGACAATTTTCCAAAAAGTACAACATTTGTCCCTATGTGCAGTTGCAAACCATAGTCTGGCTTTTTTATGGCGGTTTTGGAGCAGTGGCTTCTTCCTTGCTGAGCGGCCTTTCATCTTATGTCGATATAGGACACGTTTTACTGTGGATATAGATACTTTTGTACCTGTTTCCTCCAGCATCTTCACAAGGTCCTTTGCTGTTGTTCTGGGATTGATTTGCACTTTCGCATCAAAGAATATTAATCTTTAGGAGACAGAACGCGTCTCCTTCCTGAGCGGTATGATGGCTCAGGTTCCATGGTGTTAATGCTTGCAAACTATTGTTTGTACAGATGAATATGGTACCTTCAGGCATTTGGAAATTGCTCCCAAGGATGAAACAGATTTGTGGAGGTCCACAATTTATTTTCCGAGGTCTTCGTTGATTTCTTTTGATTTCCCCATGATGTCAAGCAAAGAGGCACTGAGTTTGAAGGTAGACCTTCAATTGACTCAAATTATGTCAATTAGCCTATCTGAAGCTTCTAAAGCCATGACATAATTTTCTGGAATTTTCCAAGCTGTTTAAAGGCACAGTCAACTTAGTGTATGTAAACTTCTGACCCACTGGAATTGTGATACAGTGAATTATAAAAACGAGTTTTAATGACTCCAACCCAAGTGTATGTAAACATCCAACTTCAACTGTACATACGAGGAGGCATGCAATGGTATGTCAATTGGTATTGGTACTGTATGTTATGTTGATCAAATTTACCTTCCTCCTCCCTTACCTCTTCGATTAATATCCCAAAGGCCCCTACATTATGGAAAAGGTATGTGTATGAAAACCATTACCAAAACAGTTTTTTTCATTCGAATTCTGTTGTGTGCATGTTTTGTTAATCATCTGTTTCATTACTATTTTTTGGATTCACATGCTTCACCCCCACACCTCTAATGAATATAACATGAAACCTGTTCGATCACCATGCACTGCAAAATCATTCTGGCTATGAATACGGAGAACATCAACACATTAACAAGTCAGAGGATATACCCATTGGACTTGGGGCTCTGCTGGGAGTTTACCTCATATTTAGATTTTTTTATTCTGCTTTGCCAATAAAATCATAATAAACACTGAGAACTAAAATATTGTGTTATTGTTGTTATTGTTATATGTATTATTAATACTATTAATAATAATGGGGGGGTAGTTAAAACATTTACCCTAATAGGTTCTTCAAAAGGTTCTTCGAGGAGCCATTCAAAGGGGATCTTTGAAGAACCCTTTTAAAGCGTTCTTCAAAGAACTTAAAGGGGTTCCCCCACAGTTTCAAATTGAAGTACCCCTAAAGGCTACTCCAGGAACCTTTTATTTTGAGAGTGTACCTCGAAAGCCTACCCAGTATCAAAGGATTGGCTTGATAATCTCCAAATATCATTCAACTTTTTGGTGTTTTGTAACACCGAAATGGCTGCTGCACAGTTTAGATGCTGGAATTATATTTTGGACGAAATTAGATTTTTACTGCAGCCTAGAGTAGAATGTTGTACTCACTTGAAAACAATAATGCAATTATTTATTGCATTGTGATGTTGTAGTCTAGTTTAGGCGGGATAATTGTATTGTCCGGTAACAAGATCAATGGGGGAACCACTGGGCTAAAATGTTGTTTCCACATAATTTCAACCCAAAAATTCAATATGATGACAAAAAGTCATCAACATAAGTGGATTCAGTATTTTTTTCATCCAACTTTTTACCTAAATCCCATGACAGGATGCAATTTTTGGTTGATTTGACATCAAGTTAGTTGACAACTCAACCAAATATAAATCAAAACTAGACGTTGAACGGACATCTGTGCCCAGTGAGGGACGTTTCTGAGGTGCTTTTCTCACTGTTCTTCTATGCGCAATGACGCACATGGCCTCTCCGCTGCCTATCAGCTATTAGTATTTCTTCTTGTGGATTCATATAGAATATTGTTGCAGCTTTGAAGGATTTAATCTGTGTTATGATTGCTAGTTAGCCTATTGCAGATCTGGACAAATTATCCACCTACCACTATTGTCACTATGAATTGTGAATATAGGGCAGGATAGACAATTAGACTGGAAGACTATATTGACGTGTTGTATAGTTAAGCAATAAGGCCAGAGGAGGTGTGGTATATTGCCAATATACCACGGCTAAGGGCTGTGGTATATTGGGTTAGGGTTTGATGCAACGCGGATACAGCCCTTAGCTGTGGTATAGTGGCCGTATACCACAAACCCCCGAGGTGCCTTATTGCTATTATAAACTGGTTACCAAAGTAATTAGACCAGTAAATAATTTTTTTGTCATACCCATGGTATCAGCCAATCAGCATTCAGGGCTCGAACCACCTGGTTTATAAAAATAGCTAGCGTGCGGAAAAGCGTAGTGCATTAGAGAAGTACCAAAACACCTTGATATAGGGGAGTCGCATGCAAGCAGATTAATGAATGTGGCTAGGATGAAAGAAATTATTTAGTAAAATTTGTAAAATGGTGAATATAAACCAGGGAAAAAACGCACTACCCTCCACTGTGCCCATTAAAAAAAACACATAACCCTCCCAAAAAGTTAGACACCCTCCCCTATGTTTGGCCATGTAAACCTTTGGGCACTGTTACACCACAATGGCAATAAAATGATGGCTATGTATCAGAGTGAAACAATAAGCATCAAATTAATAATTTGACCTGCAGAGTTTGCATAAAACTCGCACTAGCCTAACCTCTCTCCTGTCAGGCATTGAACAGTAGGTACAATGTAAGGTGTTTCAGATGGGAATTAAAATGGATAGAGACACACGCTGGATCTCAAATAAGACTGGGGAAAAGTAGTGCACTGTTTAAGGAATAGGGTGCCATTTTGGAAGCAACCTCAACGTTTTGAAATGCCTCTAATGTAAAGCCTATTGACCAACACAGGCGGGCAGGTGAAACATCCATTCAGTCTTCCTTCCTTCTTTCTCTCCTCCTCGCCTTGGCTGTAAATGCTTGGGGAAAGTTTGAATGCGTGGCACACCCGTCAGATAGGATGGATCGATGCCTTGTGAATCAATACACTTGACAAACAGTGCCGTAGATAAATGACTGTCAAAGCCTAAGCTGCTATCACCCAAGTCTGTATCAGAATGAGTAGATTCATCAAAAGTTAATTAAGGGTGGGTTTGGATTTGAATAATCGCTTAGTTTACCCATGGTTAATTCTGTCCCAATTACCGGCATTTAATAGAGTGAATTTGTATTGAGAATAAAACGTGTATGACTACTGAAGCTAGTTATTTAGTGAGACGCACAATGCTGAATGTCTGATTAAGACAGAGGCATGTGCATACAGTAGATAGAGGTATTATTGGAACACATGAGCTCTGGTATTGTTAGGCAACTGATGAACAGTGAAATAGAACACTCATAGAAATAGAACAACTCATTATTTGGTGATTAAAGAACTACATTTCATTCTAGGAAAACACTGCTCATAACGTGGACATTTTGGTCACAGCACGAGATCCATCTGCTCTAAACCTAGTTTTCTGTTTCTGTGGCAACAGGCTTTAGAATCCGATTGGAATAAATGTCAGATTCCAGGAAGTCTATCAGTTGCATGTGTCTATACATTCATGTTAATTCGTAAGGCTTACGAGGTGTTATGATAACTTTGTCCAATGTTCAGTACAGGTCATATGATATAGTAAACATCTCTGGACTTGACGTACTTCGTGATGGTCAGGAGCAGACGGACCAGAAATTGTTGCAGGCATTTCTCACACACCGGACCATTATTTTCTTGCAGCCCATTTTCATTGATGAGCTGTTCCACTAAACTACTTTGGAGCCAGTGTCTGTGAAATTTGACAGCAGACAATTAGCCAAATTATGATTATTCTGCGCAAAAGTTTTCTAATGATGAACTGGCCCACAAGGCATTAGCCCGAACTGCACTATGGCCAGTCTGTCATATGAAGATCTGTTGCCAATAATCTTTTCAGAGATAAATGGCATGCGCATAGGCATGCACAACTGGAATGAAGGTCAAAGCCGATAACATTCTTATGAGCTATAATCTCACTCTGCGCAAATTCAAGGAAAAACATAGCCGTACACTATTTACGAGCTAACATACTTGAACAACTTCCATTTCACAATATGCATTCCTATAGTAATGTTGAACTGATGTGTCATAAATGCCTACATTTAAAGGTATAATGTAGCTGTTTTCATCTCAATATTGAATAATTTATTGGTAACAAAAACTGAAACAAATATCTTCTTAGCGAAGAGCAGTTTCGCAAGAACAAATTTTGCTAGGACCATCTGGGAGTGGTTCGAGTGGGGAGGGGAAAACCGAAAATGAGCTGTCATTGGCAGAGAGGTTTGGAATCCTCTTTCTTGTTGGTCTATTAACAAATGTATTGCATGGTGATGTCACAATGTAAGGCCAATACTCCCATCCACCAAAACAGTCTTTTCAATCAGCTCTTATACTAAAAGACCCAGGGGCATTATAATTTTTATACAATTTCATAGTATTATTCAATCCTCATACAGTGTATTCAGAAAGAATTCACATCTTCCACATTGTCTTACATTACAACCTTATTCTAAAATGGATTAAATCGACCCCCCCCTTCAATCTACACACAATACCCCACAAAGACAAAGCAAGTTTGGACTCTGGCTGGGCCACTCAAGGACATTCCGAGACTTGTCCCAAAGCCACTCCTGCATTGTCTTGGCTGGGTGCTTAGGGTCATTGTTCTATTGGAAGTTGAACCTTCACCCCAGTCTGAGGTCCTGAGCGCTCTGGAGCAGGTTTTCATCAAGGATCTGTCTGTACTTTGCTCCTTTCATCTTTCCCTTGATCCTGACTAGTCTCCCAGTCCCTGCCACTGAAAAACATCCCCACAGCATGATGCTGCCACCACCATGCTTCACCGTAGGGATGTATTGGCCAGATGATGAGCGGTGCCGGGTTTCCTCCAGACTTGACACCTGGCATTAGTTAAATCTTGATTTCATCAGACCAGACAATCTTGTTTCTCATGGTTTGAGAGTCCTTTAGGTGCCTTTTGGGAAACTCCAAGCGGGTTGTCATGTGCCTTTTACTGAGGAGTGGCTTCCGTTTGGCTACATTACCATAAAGGCCTGATTGGTGGAGTGCTGCAGAGATTGTTGTCCTTTTGTAAGGTTCTCCCATCTCCACAGAGGAACTCTGGAGCTCTGTGAGACTGACCATCGGGTTCTTGGTCACGTCCCTGACCAAGGCCCTTCCTTCTCCCCCAATTGCTCAGTTTGGCTGGGCGGCCAGCTCTGGGAAGAGTCTTGGTGGTTCCAAACTTCTTCCATTTTAAAAATTATGGAGGCCACTGTGTTCTTGGGGACCTCTCAATGCTGCAGACATTTTTTGGTACCCTTCCCCAGATCTGTGTCCCGACCCAATTCTGTCTCCGAGCTCTACGGACAATTCCTTCGACCTCATGGCTTGGTTTTTGCTCTGACATGCACTGTCAACTGTGGGACCTTAAATAGACAAGTGTTTGCCTTTCCAAATCATGTCCAATCAATTCAATTTAATACAGGTGGACTCCAATCAAGTTGTAGAAACATCTCAAGGATTATTAATGGAAACAGGATGCACGTGAGCTCAACTTTGAGTCTCATGGCAAACGGTCAGAATTTTTATGTAAATAAGGTTTTTCTGTTTTAAAGTTAATTGATGTTTTTGCTTTTTCATTATGGGGTATTGTGGGTAGATTGATGAGGGAAATGTTTTATTTAATACATTTTAGAATAAGGCTGTAATGTAACGAATACTTTCCGAATGCACTGTATCACTGCAGCATGGTTTCATTTTTTTGTTGTCATTTAACAGACATTCTTATCCAGAGAAATTAGTGTTAAGTGCCTTGCTCAAAGGCACATCAACAAATTTTTCACATAGGAATTCGAATCTGCAACCTTTCGGTGACTGAACCAACACTCTTAAAGGCAAGGCTACCAGCCTCTCTGTCCTACGCAAAAAAAAAGAATACGGACATATATTGTAGGCCTACAACACACAACAGAGTCAGAGTTATTTTGACATATGACAATGGTACAACAATGGTTCACTGCCTCTTTGGCTTATCCTGTGATGTTGTCAAAGAGATCATCTTTTTACACTAAACCCGATAATCTTTCATAATCTGTCAAAACGCTGGAGATAATTAGAGACTAATCGAGATGGAGAGTTCTGTCTGAGATAAAACAGAGGATCTCCTCAGCAGCTGCTGCACATTCGATATCACGTAATAGTGGATTTCCTGAATTTGTTTTTATTAAATCTTTATCGAGAGTTATTTTTCTCAGCCGCCCTATTATGAATTTTTATCGAAATTCCTCCCTCCACCCCTGAGTCTGATTGATCAATACTTAATTCCAAGTGTTTGCATAATGAGGTGTAGTAATTCACATCCTTCATGTGCTAGGGAGAGTGAGGTTCTCAGTTGTACAACCGTGTTTCTGATGTGTCAGGTAAAAATGTTTTGTGTCAGGTAAAAAAATACTGAGATATATTGTACAGAATCTTTCCAAATCCTTGATATCCTTCGAATGCGCTTATGGACTGCCCTCTTCAATTCAAACCACAGGTTTTTAATGAGGTTCAAGTGCTGAGACTGAAATGGCCATTGCAAAATTTTATTTTGTGGTGAATTAACTTTTTTTTTGTTAATGTGCTTGGGGTTATTGTCTTGCTGGAAGATCCACTTGAGGCCAAGTTTAAGCCTCCTGGCAGAGGCAACCTTGCCTGACCACTAAAAGTGAATTTTTCAAGGACAGGAATCAAATCAAATCAAATGTATTTATATAGCCCTTCTTACATCAGCTGATATCTCAAAGTGCTGTACAGAAACCCAGCCTAAAACCCCAAACAGCAAGCAATGCAGGTGTAGAAGCACCGAAAAACTCCCTAGAAAGGCCAAAACCTAGGAAGAAACCTAGAGGAACCAGGCTATGAGGGGTGGCCAGTCCTCTTCTGGCTGTGCCAGGTGGAGATTATAACAGAACATGGCCAAGATGTTCATAAATGACCAGCATGGTCAAATAATAATAATCACAGTAGTCGTCGAGGGTGCAACAAGTCAGCACCTCAGGAGTAAGTGTCAATTGGCTTTTCATAGACGATCATTGAGAGTATCTCTACCGCTCCTGCTGTCTTTAGAGAGTTGAAAACAGCAGGTCTGGGACAGGTAGCACGTCCGGTGAACAGTTCAGGGTTCCATAGCCGCAGGCAGAACAGTTAAAACTGTAGCAGCAGCACGGCCGGGTGGACTGGGGACAGCAAGGAGTCATCATGCCAAGTAGTCCTGAGGCATGGTCCTAGGGCTCAGGTCCTCCGAGAGTAAGACAAGGATGCATTTTAGGAGTATTCAAACAGGGCCCCTATCAAACCTAATAGGGGCCATATTTGAATAGTAAAATGCATCCTTCCTATACCCTAACCACTCTGACAGAACACACTACTTTTCTGCCGGCCTATCTTTGTCCCGTTATTTTGTATTTTTAAGATAGTGAACATGCACTTTTGTATCATTTCTTTGTTAGATAGGTATAGAGTAAGATGGGGAAACAGATATGGGGAGAGACAGAATGAAAGGTTGTTGGGCGGGTTTTGAACCCATGTCCAAAGGGGCAGGGGTCAGCACTCGGCTGTACAACACTGGCCCAGACTAGCATTTTTGCCATCCTATCTTGTTGCTGTGTCGAGTGCTGTCTGGTCCACCATGTCCGGTTGCGGTACATGTAGCTACTCTCCCTTGATAAGAGCTGAGTGCCCAGTTCTGTCCCCTTGCTGACAAGTCAGGCAGGTGATTGAATATCTGTCAAAGGGCCCTCACCCTACCGTTTGATTGACAGGATGACAGTTGATGGCGCTCTGGACAGGACTGGATGTGTGAGATGGGGTGCGTCCCAAATAGCAGTAGTGCACTATATACAGTGCATTCAGAAAATATTCAGACCCCTTGACTTTTTCCACATTTTGTTACATTACAACCTTACTCTAAAATTGATTAAATCATATATTCTTTCTTTCTCAGCAATCTACACAAAATACCCCATAAGGACAAAGCAAAATATTTTTTTTTTAAACATTTTGGCAAATGTGTATATATATATATACACTGCTCAAAAAAATAAAGGGAACACTTAAACAACACAATGTAACTCCAAGTCAATCACACTTCTGTGAAATCAAACTGTCCACTTAGGAAGCAACACTGATTGACAATAAATTTCACATGCTGTTGTGCAAATGGAATAGACAAAAGGTGTAAATTATAGGCAATTAGCAAGACACCCCCAATAAAGGAGTGGTTCTGCAGGTGGTGACCACAGACCACCTCTCAGTTCCTATGCTTCCTGGCTGATGTTTTGGTCACTTGTGAATGCTGGCGGTGCTTTCAGTCTAGTGGTAGCATGAGACGGAGTCTACAACCCACACAAGTGGCTCAGGTAGTGCAGCTCATCCAGGATGGCACATCAATGCGAGCTGTGGCAAGAAGGTTTGCTGTGTCTGTCAGCGTAGTGTCCAGAGCATGGAGGCGCTACCAGGAGACAGGCCAGTACATCAGGAGACGTGGAGGAGGCCGTAGGAGGGCAACAACCCAGCAGCAGGACCGCTACCTTCGCCTTTGTGCAAGGAGGAGCACTGCCAGAGCCCTGCAAAATGACCTCCAGCAGGCCACAAATGTGCATTTCAGAATAAGGTTGTAACCTAACAAAAATTTGAAAAAAGTCAAGGTGTCACGTTCTGACCTTAGTTCCTTTTTTATGTCTCTATTTTGGTTTGGTCAGGGCGTGAGTTGGGGTGGGCATTCTATGTTTTGTTCTATGTTTTGTATTTCTGTGTTTTGGCCTGGTATGGTTCCCAATCAGAGGCAGCTGTCAATCGTTGTCTCTGATTGAGAACCATACTTCGGTAGCCTGTTCCCACCTGTGTTTGTGGGTAGTTGTTTCCTGTTTTGTGTTGTGTCACCTGATAGGACTGTTTCGTTTTTTCGTTGTTTCACCTTTGTTATTTTGTATTTCAGTGTTCAGTTTAATAAATTTAACATGGACACGTACCACGCTGCATTTTGGTCCGATCTTTCATATTCCTCAACAGACGAGGACGAGATTTGTTACACAAGGGGTCTGAATACTTTCCAAATGCAGTTTAGTAGTGCACTATATAGCAGGGTTGGGCTCTACTCAGAATTTTGCAATTGACTCCCATTCAACTCATGAGTTGAAATTCGACTGACAGGAAGTAGAATTGAATTCAGTCCAGTTCAAAGAAATTTCACTCTTATAAAACATGAGTTTCATTCAATCTGACAGGTTACACTTCCAGATACCAAAGAATATCACTTTTCTCTGGAAACAGTGTTCATATACTATTTTAACCTTAGAATACCCAATAAAATACCCAAATTCCAGCAACCATTTAATTTGTTTGGCTTCTTTTTGAAGGCCTCAGAGTCAACTTGAGGGTTAAACAAATGCATTTTTGTAAATGTAGCATTTTCCACATATTTCAGTATTCCAACCTTTTCATTGATCAGTCATTCATTTTAAGAGTTTGTCCTGAAAATCTATTGTTTCAACAATATTTAATATACATGTGTGTTACGTTCCCCAGTTTCTGTGTTGTAGTTTCTATTTGAGTGTGTGTGTTTCAGGAGATGGCTTCCTGAAATTCTCCCCAAGCAGCTGATTGGTCGGCCCCAATTGATGATTGGAGAGCTGACCCCGCCCCCTCGTCAAGACGCAGCTGTCTCTAATTACCAATGCTTTCTGAAGCTATAAAAGCCAGTGTTCTGTTCAGAAGAGAGAGAGATCATAGGCAGGCTGAGATCATAGGCAGGCTGAGATCATAGGCAGGCTGAGATCATAGGCAGGCTGAGATCATAGGCAGGCTGAGATCATAGGCAGGCTAAGATCATAGGCAGGCTGAGATCATAGGCAGGCTGAGGAGATTGCAGAAAGATTGATTGTGATTTAGAGAGATCATGGCTGAGGGTTATAGCATGTTGGTCGTTGGTATGTACTGTGTTAGTTGTTGCTGGGAGCAGTTGGTATGTTCTGTGTGAGATTGTTGCTCAGATAGAGCTTATTTGATGTCCTTTGTTTCTTAGTTTGTTTGAGAGATTGTTTGATATTCTGTTTCATTTGTTCCCAGGGGGGGAAGGGGAAGGCACCTAGGGAGTGCTTAGGCAAGAGGCCCGCGGGCATACATATACCCGTAGTATATTCACTGTCTAGGCACACTAGGTAAGACCTGGGCGGACCACCCCCTGTATTTTGGTTAGTGCACCAGGTGGTGCTAAGTTAGGTAAGTAGTGGGTAGGCAGGTTAGATAGAGGGGGAGCTTTAACATTTACTTTCTTTGCTTTGGTTCTGTCCAGCCCCTTTTCCCCATATTACCGTGTAAAGGAATAAAATCCTAGTAAACGGTCAATTCTGCCTTTAGTCGTCCTTTCTCACACCTACAGTCCCATACCTCTTTCACTTCACGGGGAGTTGAGTTGTAGCAGGGTGTTGCGTTCGCTCTTCATAGAGGCGTGCGTAAAAATGTGTATAACAATGTTTTATGTACAAGATGTATATTTGAATAGACAACACCTAAGATAGAATAGAAGAAGCATTTGAGTTTCACTGAATTCAATTCTATTTCCTTTAATTCAAATTTGAATTGCAATTCTGTATCCTGTTTACTACTTCAATTCAAATTCAAGATGGGGAAAAATCAATAGTTACAGTGAAGTCAGAAGTTTACATACACTTAGGTTGAGTCATTAACTCATTTTTCAACCACTCCACAAATTCCGGTGTAACAAACTATAGTTTTGGCAAGTCGGTTAGGACATCTACTTGTGCATAACACAAGTAATTTTTCCAACAATTATTTACTGACAGATTATTTCACTTATAATTCACTGTATCACAACTCCAGTGGGTCAGAAGTTTACATTCATTAAGTTGACTGTGCCTTTAAAACTTCTTCAGGATAGGGGGCAGTATTTTCACGTCTGGATGAAAAGCATGCCCAAAGTAAACTGCCTGTTACTCAGGCCCAGAAGCTAGGATATGCATATGCATAGTATTATTGGATAGAAAACACTCTAACGTTTCTAAAACTGTTAAAATAATGTCTGAGTATAACATAACTGATTTGGCAGGCAAAACCCCGAGCACAATCCATCCAGGGAAAAACATTTTTGAGGTCATTGTGTTTTCCAATACTTTTCTAAAGGAAACCTGATTTATTAGGGCCCAGATTGCAGTTTCAATGGCCTCCACTAGATGTCAACAGTCTTTAAAAATTGTTCAATGTTTTTCTTTTGAGAAATGAAGTAGTCCTATTCTTTCTATGTGTCACTCAGAGGGTCTCTAATCTTTTGGTGTGCGTGAACAAGAACACGCTCCATGTTGTTTTTCTTCGGTATTGGAAACTGTTTTTCCTGTATTAATATTAAGGGGTTATTTACATTTTGGGGTACCTGAGGTTGGATTAGAAACGTTGTTTGAAATGTTTGGACCAAGTTTACAGGTAACTTATTAGATACTTTGTAGTCATGTTGGGCGAGTTGGAACCGGTGTATTTCTGAATCAAACGCGCCAAATAAATGGACATTTTAGGGATATAAAGAAGGAATTTATCGAACAAAACAACCATTCATTGTGTCACTGAGACATTTGGGATTGCAAAAAGATGAAGATCTTCAAAGGTAAGGCATTTATTATATCGTTATTTCTGACTTTTGTGTCGCACCTGCCTGGTTGAATTTTTTTTCTCCATGTTTTTGTATGCGGGAAGCTGTCCTCAGATAATCGCCAAGCATACTTCCAAAGTTGTGGCAAAATGGCTTAAGGACAACAAAGTCAAGGTATTGGAGTGGCCATCACAAAGCCCTGACCTCAATCCTATAGAACATTTTTGGGCAGAACTGAAAAAGCGTGTGTGAGCAAGGAGGCCTACACACCTGACTCAGTTACACCAGCTCTGTCAGGAGGAATGGGCCAAAATTCACCCATTGTGGGAAGCTTGTGGAAGGCTACCCAGAACATTTGAGCCAAGTTAAACAATTGAAGGCAATGCTACCAAATACTAATTGAGGTTATGTAAACTTCTGACCCACTGGGAATGTGATGAAAGAAATTAAAGCTGAAATAAATCATTCTCTGCTATTATTCTGACATTTCACATTCTGAAAATAAAGTGGTGATCCTAACTGACCTAAAACAGGGAATTTTTACTAGGATTAAATGTCAGGAATTGTGAAAAACTGAGTTTAAATATATTTGGCTAAGGTGTATGTAAACTTCCAACTTCAACTGTACATGTACATATTACCTCAATCACCTTGACTAACCTGTGTCCCCGCACATTGACTCTGTACTGGTACCCCCTGTACATAGCCTCGCTACTGTTATTTTACAGCTGCTCTTTAATTATTTTAATTATTTTATTTCTTATCTATTTTTACCTAACACTTATTTTTCTTAAAACCACATTATTGGTTAAGGGCTTGTAAGTAAGCATTTCACTGTAAAGTCTACACCTGTTGTATTCGGCGCATGTGACAAATTATATTTGATTTGACTACTACTAGATTTGTGTGTATTGTGAAATTGTTAGATATTACTAGTTAGATATTACTGCACTGTTGGAGCTAGAAACACAAGCATTTCGCTACACCCACAATAACATCTGCAAAACATGTGATTTGAGTAGAGTGCCTACACCTGCTGTCCTTTCAAATCCAAATGTTCCAGTTGGGCAGTTTAGTTCCTGCAAGAACCCCCACCAAATTCTCGATGAACCGCACCTCCTATGGGGTTCTTGGAAGAACCTTCTGGGGGCCATTTTCAGTGCCAAGAACCCTAAGGTTCTTCGAAGAACTTTGAGGATCTTAGAAGAAAGAACACTTGTTGATCCCCTCATTTTTTTAGTTTAGGGAGGGATGTATTTTCTGTTTGTCGAGATTTACATAGTCTATTTGATTGTGGCGTTGATAAAGCAAACTATAATATTGAAGCCCCTGAATTCCGTATGTTTGCTTATTGATCTTTGATCCAAGATGGCGCTGCAGTAAGACGTGTATCTGTCTTTGTCTTATCCCGTGTAAATTATCCCTTGTAAATAGCCGGTCTTTTCGCATATATCTTCATCTCACTTTCTATCTACGAACTAAATATACTTTCCTGCAACCCGCCTCACCCAACGTGGTACGGATCTGCTATTTTTATTCCTTATATCTGGAACTTCCATTAGGAGCTAGCCAGCTAACTAGCTACTAGTCTTTGTTAGTCACGGCTAGCGGTCATCGTCTTTTTTCCCCCGTCATTAGCCAGCCTTAGCTCGGAAAATACCTGCCAGTCTGCACAGCGCGATATCAATTCCCTCTACCATATCACTGGATTCCTGCTGCTCTGGATCATTACACCGGATCATCACAGCTAGCTAGCTGCAAACGAGTGGCTACTGTCAGCTAACACCTCTGTCCCAAAGCAAGCACCAGCTAGCCTTGAGCTAGCCACGAGCTAGGCCCATATACCAGCTAATTCTAGGGCTACAATACCTCCTATGCCAATTGCCCAGGACCCTTTATTGTTGACATGGAGCCCTGCCAATCCATCACGACTGGACTGCCGACGAGATCACAACAGGCTATTCTGTTACGCTGTCGCCGAAGAACCAACTACTAGCCCCGGCCCACTAGCTTTTCAGAACGCTGTGTCCCCTGCTCGCCTAGCATAGTAGTGACTACCGAACAGCACCCTGACTCACCTATTGCTGCTCTTCTAACCCTACGATCACTCGGCTACTCAGCTGATGCCCCCTGGACTATTTCAATAACACGGTACCTCATTTTGTTTACCTTACCTAGATGACCAGTTCTTATATTCTTTTCCTACTCCTCCTCTGTTCCTCTGATGTAGAGGTTAACCCAGGCCCTGTAGCTCCTAGTTACACTTATATTCCTCAGGCGCTATTCCTAGTTCTGTCATGCTATCCAGGTCTGTACCAAACAGTTCGAGCTTCTACTTTTAAAAATCCACCTTTACAGAAATAAGTCTCTCACTGTTGCTGCTTGTTATAGACCCACCTCAGCCCCCAGCTGTGCCATGGACACCATATGTGATTAAATTTCCACACATTTATCTTCAGAGATTGTACTGTTAGGTGACCTAAACTGGGATATGCTTAACACCCCGGCCATCCTATGATCTAACCTAGATGCCCTCAATCTCACACATATTATTGTGGAACCCACCAGGTACAACCCTAAATCTGTAGACAAGGGCACCCTCATAGATATCATCCTGACCAACCTGCCCTCTAAATACACCTCCGCTGTCTTCAACCAGGATCTCAGCGATCACTGCCTCATTGCCTGCGTCCATAATGGGTCCATGGTCAAACGACCACCACTCATCACTGTCAAACGCTCCCTAAAAAACTTAAGTGAGCAGGCCTGTGTAATCGGTCTGGCCCAGGTATCCTGGAAGGATTTTGACCTCATTCCGTCAGTAGAGGATGCCTGGTTATTCTTTAAAAATGCTTTCCTCACCATCTTAAATAAGCATGCCCCATTCAAAAAATGGAAGACTAAGAACAGATATAGCCCTTGGTTCACTCCAGACCTGAAAGCCCTTGACCAGCACAAAAACATCCTGTGGCGTACTGCATTAGCATCGAATAGCCCCTGCGATATGGAACTTTTCAGGGAAGTTAGGGACCAATATACACAGGCAGATAGGAAAGCTAAGGCTAGCTATTTCAAACAGAAATTTGCATCCTGTAGCACAAACTCCAAAAAGTTCTGGGACACTAAGGTCCATGGAGAATAAGAGCACATCCTCCCAGCTGCCCACTGCACTGAGGCTAGGAAACACTGTCACCACTGAAAATCTACGATAATCGAAAATTTCAATAAGCATTTTTCTACGGCTGGCAATGCTTTCCACCTGGCTACCCCTACCCCGGTCAACAGCTCTGCACCCCCCACAGCAACTTGCCCAAGCCTCCCCATTTCTCCTTCACCCAAATACAGATAGCTGATGTTCTGAAAGAGCTGCAAATATGGACCCCTACAAATCATCTGGGCTAGACAATCTTGACCCTCTCTTTCTAAAATTATCCGCCGCAATTGTTGCAACCCCTACTTACTAGCCTGTTCAACCTCTCTTTCGTATCGTCTGAGATCCTTAAAGATTGGAAAGCTGCCGCGGTCATCCCCCTCTTCAAAGGGGGTGACACTCTAGACCCAAACTGTTACAGACCTATCCTACCCTGTCTTTCTAAAGTCTTCAAAAGCCAAGTTAACAAACAGATCACTGACCATTTCGAATCCCACCGTACCTTCTCCACTATGCAATCTGGTTCCCGACCTGGTCATGGGTGCACCTTAGCCACGCACAAGGTCCTAAACGATATCATAACCGCCATTGATAAAAGTCAATACTGTGCAGCCGTATTCATCGACCTGGCCAAGGCTTTCGACTCTGTCAATCACCACATTCTTATTGGCAGACTCAACAGCCTTGGTTTCTCAAATGATTGCCCCGCCTGGTTCACCAACTACTTCTCAGATAGAGCAGTGTGTCAAATCGGAGGGCCTGTTTTCCGGACCTCTGGCAGTCTTTATGGGGGTGCGGCAGGGTTCAATTCTCGGGCTGACTCTTTTCTCTGTATACATCAATGATGTCGCTCTTGCTGCTTGTGATTCTCTGATCCACCTTTACGCAGACGACACCATTCTGTATACTTCTGGCCCATCTATGGAACACATGTTAACAACCCTCCAGACAAGCTTCATTGCCATACTACACTCCTTCTGTGGCCTCCAACTGCTCTTAAATGCAAGCAAAACTAAATGCATGCTCTTCAACCGATCACTGCCCGCCCACCCGCCCGCCCGTCTAGCATCACTACTTTGGATGGTTCTGACTTAGAATATGTGGACAACTACAAATACCTAGGTGTCTGGTTAGACTGTAAGCTCTCCTTCCAGACTCACATTAAGCATCTCCAATCCAACATTAAATCTAGAATCGGCTTCCTATTTCAAATCAAATGTTATTTGTCACATCCACATGGTTAGCAGATGTTAATGCGAGTGTAGCGAAATGCTTGTGCTTTTTGTTCCGACCATGCAGTAATATCTATCAAGTAATCTAACAATTTCACAACAACTACCTTATACACACAAGTGTAAAGGAATGAATAAGAATATGTACATAAAAATATATATGGATGAGCGATGGCCGAACGGCATAGGCAGGATGCAGTAGATGGTATAGAGTACAGTATATACATATGAGATGAGTAGGGTATGTAAACATTTTATAAAGTGGCATAGTTTAAAGTGACTAGTGATACATTTATTACATCCACTTTTTTATTATTAAGTGGCTAGAGATTGAGTCAGTATGTTGGCAGCAGCCACTCAATGTTAGTGAAGGCTGTTTAACAGTCTGATGGCCTTGAGATACAACAAAGCCTCCTTCACTCATGCTGCCAAACATACCTTCGTAAAACTGACTATCCTACCGATCCTCGACTTCGGCGATGTCATTTACAAAAGAGCCTCCAACACTCTATTCAGCAAATTGGATGCAGTCTATGACAATGCCATCCATTTTGTCACCAAAGCCCCATATACTACCCACCACTGCAACCAGTATGCTCTTGTTGGCTGGCCCTCACTTTCTATTCGTTACCAAACCCACTGGCTCCAGGTTATCTATAAGTCTTTGCTAGGTAAAGCCCTGCCTTATCTTAGCTCACTGGTCACCATAGCAGCACCCACCCGTAGCACGCGCTCCAGCAGGTATATTTCACTGGTCACCCCCAAAGGCAACTTCTCTTTTGTCCACCTTTCCTTCCAGTTCTCTGCTGCCAATGACTGGAACGAATTGCAAAAATCACTGAAGCTTGAGACTTATATCTCCCTCACTAACTTTAGCATCAGCTGTCAGAGCAGCTTACCGATCATTGCACCTGTACATAGCCCATCTGTAAATAGCCCACCCAACTACCTAATCCCCATGTTGTTATTTTTTTTTGCTCCTTTGCACCCCAGTATCTCTACTTGCACATTCATCTTCTGCACATGTATCACTCGTGTTTAATTGCTCAATTGTAATTATTTTGCCACTATGGCCTATTTATTGCCTTGCCTCCCTAATCTTACTACATTTGCACACACTGTATATAGACTTTTCTATTGTGTTATTGACTATATGTTTGTTTATCCCATGTGTAACTCTGTGTTGTTTGTGTCGCACTGCTTTGCTCTATCTTGGCCAGGTCGCAGTTGTAAATGAGAACTTGTTCTCAACTGGCCTACCTGGTTAAATAAAGGTGAAATAAAAAAAATGGTTGTGTGGTGCATTGGCACAGAAACCTGTTGGTGGAAAATTCGTTACGTGTACAGTATTTTATATAATTATGAATGTAGCATCAAAATGTCGAAAATCTGATTTCCCCTTAGCTGATCATTGTCTGCAGCCTGCTCTGATTGTAGTGTAATGAAACAGGAAGGGAGAGTGAGTTCATCCATGGTGGTCGGCGAACCGTCAACCGTAACCTTGCCGAAAGTCGATATCCACGTTTATAAACACAGGGTAGCTACAGTTGTTGTTTTTGGTCATACATTTTTTTGGGGTTCATTCTACGAGGGGGGTGTGCAATTTCTTTTAACAGTACAAGGGAAGGGTCGTGTAAAAAAATTTGTAATGTAGCATTTCGAACTGTCCCTAACTGTTTAGGCCGAAGTACATGAACATGTTCCATGTGGTGCCTGCCTACTCACTATCGGAAATTGTCACTGTCACTCAAGACCAGAACCTAAAATAATAAGCTTATAACGTTCATGGTTGGCTTTGCCGATTGCAGTCGAAGCCCAATGCAGGGATGCAATTAAGACAACATAGAAGATCTGAGGGAAAAGACAAGTAATCCATATCAATTACCACAGATTAAATATCATTCCTTAATTAATCAGTGCAAAAATCACATTTCATTAATGACGTCTGTAGCATCACCCCGGGGGTGCCTCGTGCCTTGCCTTACCGGTTGCAGTTAATACTCCCTGGGCGGTCGCCGGTCACACAGAGTGAGCAGGCAAGGGGAACCCAGATTTTTCTGAGCATGAGAAAACTGCTGATGACATGAACACTGTTTCATTCCAGGCAGGCAGGCAGGCTGTGTTCCAAATGGCACCATATTCCCTATGTGGGATGCAGTCAGGGACATATGTGAAGTTGCTTCTCCTGATTCACGCTATTGCGCATGCTATTCACCCAGTATTTGTTTGAGGTGGAGCTCGAATAAATGAAGGTGTGGCGGAGACGTGCCTACAGATTCTGACTTTGATTTAATCCCCTAATAATTCCACTACCTTTACACACAAGAAAGCTATGAATAAAGTCTAGCGAACCTACCGGTTCCAAGTGGAAAAAACATCTACTTAATTTTTTCCCCGATAGAAATAAACAAATCTCCATGCACTGTAATTTACAACTTCTTACAATCTATTGATAAGAGTCAGGTAAATGAGTAATCCGTTTGGAGAAGTGGATTGTAAATACATATAGCAATTGTTTAGGATGATTTTTCCTTATCCCTGGAGACTAATGTGAAACCAGCCATATGACGCAAACTGAAAATCATATCAACATGTCATTAATTGTGCAGGGAAATAGGATATAAATAGCTGTAATGTTATTCAGAATTAGAATTGTGTGCCCTCATAATTTGTGTGAATTAAATTTGGAGACCCAAGCTACAGGCTTCTGTAGGCCTGAACCTGTTAAGTTGATGTATGCACTTTAGAATGTTATTTTTATATGCCTGGGCTTTTCTGTTTAATTTTACAATTTGTATCATGTTAAATGTTAGCCACTATCGGGAGCCACTGTCAAAATACCCACATACATTTACCTTTCTTTCCTCTGTCACGTCCTTGTAAATTGTTCGTTTAGAGTAGCTAGCATTAGTGGATGATATTAGACTAAAGTTATGCAATAATTTAGGACATTATGGAACATTTTTGAATCATTATAGACCACACTTAGCAGGTTAAACCTTGCACCTGCCCTGTCACATGGTTCATGACGACTGGACCTGTCACGGCCGTTTAAAGGAGTGGACCAAGGCGCAGCGTGAGAGAAATACATTCTTCTTTTTAATAACGAAGAACACTTAATACAAAATAACAAAACGAACGTGACCGCTATAATACTGAGTGCAAACATGCAACATCACATAGACAATTACCCACAATAGCCTAATGCCTATGGCTGCCTTAAATATGGCTCCCAATCAGAGACAACAATAAACAGCTGTCTCTGATTGAGAACCAAACCAGGCAACCATAGACTTTCCTAAACATCTATACTGAACACAACCCCATACACTCAACAAAACCCCCTACACAATACAACCACCCAAGACGAGACAAATACACACAAACATCCCCCCTGTCACACGCTGACCTAACTAAAATAATACAGAAAACAAAGATAACTAAGGCCAGGGCGTGACAGGACCAGTGTCATAGAGTACCATGATTAATGAGAATTAGGGTAGATGTATAGGATTATTGTTCAACCCCTATTGTACACCTTTTTTCCACCTTCCAATATTTCATGGACTGAACTTGAATATGCCAACTTTCAGGATGAATCCAACCACAATTTTTTATTCATCAATATACAGTATTTCGTGTGTAAAGGCTCTACAAACAGTTTTATGATTCATACATACTTTCCTTAAAATGTGCTTAAATAATCTACAAAATCAGAGTATTTTTTTATCTACCAGTTGGTGCTGAAACAGAGACGAATATACATATACAGTATGTCATTATTTTATTGATCACTATATTCTGAACCCATTTTCTCTTTTGCTCCTGAGTGGCGCAGTGGTCTAAGGCACTAGCATCTCAATGCTAGATGCATCACTACAGACCCTGGTTTGATCCTGGGCTGTATCACAACTGCCCGTGATCGGGAGTCCCATAGGGCAGCGCACAATTGGCACAGCATCATCCGGGTTAGGGTAGGGCTTGGCTGGGGTAGGCCATTATTGTTAAATAAGAATTTGTTCTTAACTCACTTGCCTAGTTAAAAAAAAAACATTCTATTGAGTCTGTCAACAAAATTTGAATTAAAGGTGCACCGTATTTAAAGGGATGGCTTAAGATACTGAAAACTCCATTGAAATTCCACTAAAGTATATTTTGGCTAGCAAGTGGGAGGGTTCGCAGTGGTTGAATAAGGTAGCCATGCCTGCAGAGCATTTTACATGACTAAATAAGGTAAGTCTGAATACCAAAGACTGAGAAGTGCATAGGAAAAGCATGCATTGGAAGGCATAATTTCCTAAAGCGGGATCGGCCGCTAGTACAGAGTGACTGTATGGTTGCTGTGACAGTTATAAATGTATGTGGGTATTACTGACGGTGGCTCCCAATAGTCGCTAATATTTAAGATGATACAAATTGTAAAATAAAATAGAGCAAAGCCCGGGCATAGGGTATATTAAAACATTCTGAAGTGCATACATCAACTCAGCAGGTTCAGGCCAACAGAAACCTATAGCTTGGGTGTCCATATTTCATCCACGCAAATTATGAGGGCACACAATTCAAATTCTGAATAAAGGCATACCCTATTTCACTGTGGAAAAGGGTCCGGAATATATGTCTTGTTGACATGATTTTCAGTTTGCTTCCATATGGCTAGTTTCACATTGGACTCCAGGGATCATAAGGACAAATCAATTGCTATGTTACAATCCCCTTCTCCAAATGGATTACTCATTCACCTAGCTCTTATCAATATCTCTTATCGATTTTATAAATTACAGAGCATGGAGAATGCTGTTATTTGTACAGGAAAAAAAGAAAGCAGATGCTTTTCCCACTTGGAACCGGCAGGTTGGCTCAACCTTACTCATGGTTTCCTCACATGTAAAGGTGGTGGAATTATGAAGGAATTAAGTCAAGGTCAGAATACGGCTTTATTTGTTGGCACACCTCCAATAACACCTTCTTTCCTTAGATCTCCACCCCGAACGAATAGTGGGTTAATAGCATGCTATTCTCATTCTTAAAGTTCAAAGGTCAGAATAAGCATAGAGAGAAAAGTGCATAAAAAGGGAATAACACGGAATCGGGCCTTGAAGATCAGAGGATTTGATTGGTAGAAGCAACATGGTGAAACTTCCACCTAGCCCATCAGAGGGCAAGGTGGGGCTATTACCATACTTATACCTGTAAAATCCTCTCAGATCTCCACTAGTGCATAATATGTATGGCAGAGTACCCCCAACAGCACACATTTTTCTTGTAGCCCCAGACAAAAACAGCTGATTCAAGTAGAATCAGGTGTGCTTGTCTGGGGCCACAACAGCACATTTTCACTGTTGGAGGTACTTGAGGACTGGAGTTGGGAAACACTAGTGTAGGGATTAGGGGTCAATTTGGCATTGGGCCTGTATGGGCAGGGAGGTCACACCCATACAGGCCCAATGCCGACTTTCTTGAGTGAAGTGTTTTAATTCTGACAAATGTAAGATGAAACTGTTGTGGAATATTTCTAACCAAAGGAGAGAGACTTTTAGATTTCTTCAAAACAATCCAACTTTATTATGAATTATTGCAATAATGGAGATGGGTGATCGCTGAGAGCCTAACGAGCAGAACTGAGCCACAGCATTTTATAGTTAAGACAAATCCTCCTGAATACGTGACAAACCGATTTTTGGAATGGGTCAAAAGGTTAGGATTTGTACAGTGGGGCAAAAAAGTATTTAGTCAGCCACCAATTGTGCAAGTTCTCCCACTTAAAAAGATGAGAGAGGCCTGTAATTTTCATCATAGGTACACTTCAACTATGACAGACAAAATGAGAAAAAAAATCCAGAAAATCACATTGTAGGATTTTTAATGAATTTATTTGCAAATTATGGTGGAAAATAAGTATTTGGTCACCTACAAACAAGCAAGATTTCTGGCTCTCACAGACCTGTAACTTCTTCTTTAAGAGGCTCCTCTGTCCTCCACTCGTTACCTGTATTAATGGCACCTGTTTGAACTTGTTATCAGTATAAAAGACACCTGTCCACAACCTCAAACAGTCACACTCCAAACTCCACTATGGCCAAGACCAAAGAGCTGTCAAAGGACACCAGAAACAAAATTGTAGACCTGCACCAGGCTGGGAAGACTGAATCTGCAATAGGTAAGCAGCTTGGTTTGAAGAAATCAACTGTGGGAGCAATTATTAGGAAATGGAAGACATACAAGACCACTGATAATCTCCCTCGATCTGGGGCTCCACGCAAGATCTCACCCCGTGGGGTCAAAATGATCACAAGAACGGTGAGCAAAATCCCAGAACCACACGGGGGGACCTAGTGAATGACCTGCAGAGAGCTGGGACCAAAGTAACAAAGCCTACCATCAGTAACACACTACGCCGCCAGGGACTCAAATCCTGCAGTGCAAGACGTGTCCCCCTGCTTAAGCCAGTACATGTCCAGGCCCGTCTGAAGTTTGCTAGAGAGCATTTGGATGATCCAGAAGAAGATTGGGAGAATGTCATATGGTCAGATGAAACCAAAATAGAACTTTTTGGTAAAAACTCAACTCGTGTTTGGAGGACAAAGAATGCTGAGTTGCATCCAAAGAACACCATACCTACTGTGAAGCATGGGGGTGGAAACATCATGCTTTGGGGCTGTTTTTCTGCAAAGGGACCAGGACGACTGATCCGTGTAAAGGAAAGAATGAATGGGGCCATGTATCGTGAGATTTTGAGTGAAAACCTCCTTCCATCAGCAAGGGCATTGAAGATGAAACACCATGGGACCATGCAGCCGTCATATAACTCAGGAAGGAGACGCGTTCTGTCTCCTAGAGATTAACGTACTTTGGTGCAAAAAGTGCAAATCAATCCCAGAACAACAGCAAAGGACCTTGTGAAGATGCTGGAGGAAACAGGTACAAAAGTATCTATATCCACAGTAAATCCACATGAGTCCTATATCGACATAACCTGAAATGCCGTTCAGCAAGGAAGAAGCCACTGCTCCAAAACACCTCCAAAACCCCAAGCATGACCCCAAGCATACTTCCAAAGTTGTGGCAAAATGGCTTAAGGACAACAAAGTCAAGGTATTGGAGTGGCCATCACAAAGCCCTGACCTTAATCCCATAGAAAATGTGTGGGCAGAACTGAAAAAGCGTGTGCGAGCAAGAAGGCCTACAAACCTGACTCAGTTACACCAGCTCTGTAAGGAGGAATGGGCCAAAATTCACCCAACTTATTGTGAGAAGCTTGTGGAAGACTAACATTTGACCCAAGTTAAACAATTTGAAGGCAATGCTACCAAATACTAATTGGGTGTATATAAACTTCTGACCCACTGGGAATATGATGAAAGGAGTAAAAGCTGAAATAAATCATTCTCTCTACTATTATTCTGACATTTCACATTCATAAACTACAGTGGTGATCCTAAAACGGGTCATTTTTACTAGGATTAAATGTCAGGAATTGTGAAAAACTGAGTTTAAATGTAGTTGGCTACATAAGGTGTATGTAAACTTCCGACTTCAACTGTACATTTCATAGAGCAAATGGGAATATACTTGGCCGCTTTGATCTATACTGTACAATACAGTATGCTGCATGATAAGGATGAGAAGTATGATGATGTATGACCAAGCGAGTGTGCCTAGTAAGAATCTCTTGCAGCCCTCCTTCAGAGCTCTGCGTGCTATCGCGGTAAAATTGACAGCTCACATGGTCAGGGACAGGTGCAGGGTAAAACGCATGACGCTCGCCTTGTCAAGGGTACGTGATGAGGGACAATTTGGTCACATGTCAGGAAGGAACAAAAAGGAAGTTATTGGGAAGACACAAACAGGCCAAGACAAGTCGCTTCAGCTGTGTTGGAAATGGCACCCTATTCCCTATATACTGCATTATTTTTGACCAGAACTCTATAGGATTTGGTCAATAGGATGCTATTTCTGATGCTCCCTTCATTTATTCAAAGTAAACGTCATCTCTGAAGCCAGGTCAGTTGTTTATATTTTCTACTCCTCTCTCTGACCTGCCCTGTCAGAGAGCTGAAGCCCATCACACTTTCACAGCACGTGTCCTCCAGGGTCACGAGTTTGCGCCTCCATCTATTTGTACTTGAGGAAAAGAGGGCACAGGCGTTACCTCTCCAGGGGCACAGACAGGTGAGAGAAGGAAGTGAAGGGATGAATCAGCGCTGAAGTGGTATGACATACTCACGAGTGCACATACACTGTAAACCCACACTTACACTCACTCACACAATACACACGAACACAACACACTCCCTCACAGACACATTCCCTCGAAAGATCGCACCCTTAGGCTTCTGCTGCTTCTTAAACAGACATGGGCTGTGTGAAATCAAGTGAGGATTATTCAAAGCAACAGACTCACATAAACAGACCCTCCAGCAGCCTAGCATATGGCTCCAACCAACCCAACCTCCCACTGGTCTGTGCCAGTATACCTGCAGGACATTCTTACTCAACCTGGTCTCACAGCATTTTGTAAGTAAATCCGAGACAATCAATTTAGTATGATATATTACGTTTTGTATGGTATAGAGTGCCTTGCAAAAGTATTCATCCCCTTTGGCATTTTTCCTATTTTGTTACATTACAACCTGTAACTTAAATAGATTTTTATTTGGATTTCATGTAATGGACATACACAAAATAGTGCAAATTGGTGAAGTGAAATGAAAAAAATTACTTAAAAACATTTTTAAAAGTAAAACGTAAAACTGGTGCGTGCATATGTATTCACCCCCATTCCTATGAAGCACCTAAATAAAGTCTGGTGCAACCAATTACCTTCAGATAATAACTTCACATAATTAGCTAAATGAAGTCCACCTGTGTGTCACATGATCTCAGTATATATACACCTGTTCTGAAAGGTCACAGAGTCTGCACCACCAAGCAAGTGACACCATGAAGACCAGGGAGCACTCCAAACAGGCCAGGGACAAAGTTGTGGGGAAGTACAAATCAGGGTTGGGTTATAAAAAAATATCAGAAACTTTGAACATCCCACGGAGCACCATTAAATCTGTTATAAAAAATTGAAAGAATATGGCACCACAACAAACCTGCCAAGAGAGGGCCGCCCACCAAATCTCACTGACCAGGCAAGGAGGGCATTAATCAGAGAGGCAACAAAGAGACCAAAGATAAGCCTGCAGGAGCTGCAAATCTCCACATTAGAGATTGGAGTATCTGTCCATAGGACCACAAAGCCATACACTCCACAGAGCTGGGCTTTACGGAAGAGTGGTCAGAAAAAAAGCCATTGCTTAAAGAAAAAAATAAGCAAACACGTTTGGTGTTCGCCAAAAGGCATGTGGGAGACTCCCCAAACATATGGAAGAAGGTACTCTGGTCAGATGAGACTAAAATGTATATTTTTGGCCATCAAGGAAACCGCTATGTCTGGCGCAAACCCAACACTTCTCATCATCCCGAGAGAATATGTGGTATGACTTAAATATTGCTGTACACCAGCGGAACCCATCCAACTTGAAGTTGCTGGAGCGGTTTTGCCTTGAAGAATGAGCAAAAATCCCAGTGGCTAGATGTGCCAAGCTTATAGAGACATACCCCAAGAGACTTGCAGCTGTATTTGCTGCAAAAGATGGCTCTACAAAGTATTGCCTTTGGGGGGGTGAATAGTTATGCACGATCAAGTTTAATTTTTTTTGGTCTTATTTCTTGTTTGTTTCACAATAAAAAATATTTTGCATCTTCAAAGTGGTAGGCATGTTGTGTAAATCAAATGATACTAACCCCTCAAAAAACCATTTTAATTCCAGGTTGTAAGGCAACAAAATAAGATAAATGCCAAGGGGGTGAATACTTTCGCAAGCCACTGTATATTCATTTGTGGATGTTCATCACCCATTTCGTATGATATGTTATGAATTTTCAATTTGTATTATACGTTACGAATTTGCAAAATGTACAATATGTTAAAACATTTTTTTTAATGTACAATATGTTATGAATTTGCTAGACATATGATATGTTTACGATTTCTAACTGGGTGGCTAAGAGTTAGCTGACTAACGTTAGCTCGGCTACACGTTAGGGTTAGCGGTTAGAATTAAGGTTAGGGTTAAGTTTAGGAGTACTGTGAAAGGAGTTACCGTAAAAGGTACAGTTATGGTTAGGGCAAGGGTTAGCTAACATGCTAAGTAGTTGCAAAGTAGCAACAAAAACTGGACGTAGTTGAAAAGTTGCTAATTAGCTTAAATATTACGATTCAAACTCGCAACCTTTGGGTTGCTAGACATTCGCGTTTTACGCCCACCCAATCATCCTACTTTCCTTTTTGAATAAAGTAACCATCTGTCTTATATAACCAAACGTAACATATCATACTAATTTGAGTGCCGGATTTAAGTGTTCTATGTTACGTCTAGTCTATGAGACTAGGCTGTCTTACTACATCCCAAATGGCATCCTATTCCCATAAAAGTGCGCTATAGGCCCTGGTCAAAAATTGTGCATTCCATTTATAAAGGGAATAGGGTACCATTTGGGATGCAGATTCCTCTGCTGATTTTTTCACTGTCAGTCTTTGTCCCGATTTAAGAAGCCTCTGTACAGGAACAAGGAGGACTCTTGGGGCAGCCAGATACTTTGATTTGGCCTGGCAAGGTAACCCTGATATCATCCATCCTCGTCTCCTTCTCAAATCATGTGTTTTAAAAACCGATTCCCCCTGTGCACTCTTAGAAAAAAGGGTTATTTGGCTGTCCCCATAGTAGTACCATTTTGGGTTCCATGTAGAACCCTCTGTGGAAGGGTTCTGCATGGAACCCAAAATGGGTCTACTTGGAACAAAAAGGGTTATCCTATGGGGACAGCCGAAGAACCCTTTTAGGTGCTAGATAGCACATTTTTTTCAACGAGTGTAAGATATTACAGCAGGCTTAAAATCAGGCATGATTTCACAGCGCTTGGTCCAGTGTCATCGTTCCATCGCTCCCCTAGAGTTGACCTGTTGCAGAGGGCAGGCAGGGGGTGTATAAAAGCCTGTAGTCATTTGCCTAGCTGGTGGGCCCAGAGGGAGGGAAGGAGGGAGGTAAGAACAGATTAACTCTAAATAAGTCACAGACCATTAACTAAACACTGCATTTAACAAAGCACACCCAACACAAGGACACACACACGCACACACGCACACAGAGACAAACAGGCCACTGTGAAATGCATTTGGTTACATTTCAAATTCGCACAGACTGTTCAAGACAAGTTATGTTTCAAATAAAACTATCACAATCTTACTTTTAATAGACTCGCTAATGGTTCTTGAATAAATATCTTGCTTTAATGGCCCTAAGAGGAAGTAGCTTGAGTTAGTTGGTGTGTAGCCTATGGCAGTGTTTCCCAACTTCAGTCCTCAAGTACCCCCAACACTACACATTTATGTTGTAGCCCCAGAAAAACAAACCTGACAAGTTGAATCAGGTGTGCCAGGGACTTCAATACAAATGTGTACTGTTGGGGGTATTCGAGGACTGGAGTTTTTATTTGGGGCGGCAGGTAGCCTAGTGGTTGGAGTGTTGGGCCAGTAACTGAAAGGTTTCTGGATCAAAACCCTAAGCTGACAAGGTAAAAATGTGTTGTTCTCCCCCTGCTTTATAAATCTGATTCTACTGCTTGCAACAGTTACCTGATGTGGAATAGAGTTCCATGTAGTCATGGCTCTATGTGGTACTGTGCACCTCCCATAGTCTGTTCTGGACTTGGGGACTGTGAAGAGACTTCTGGTGGCATGTCTTGTGGGGTATGCATGGGTGTCCAAGCTGTGTGCTAGCATTTTAAACAGACAGCTCAGTACCTTGTCAGCTTGTCAACACCTCTTACAAAAACAATTAATGAGGAAGTTAATCTCTCTCCAACTTTGAGCCACGGGAGATTGACATGCATGTCATTCATGTTAGATCTCTGTGTACTTTTAAGTGCCAGCCGTGCTGCCCTGTTCTGAGCCAACTGCAATTTTTAAAAGTCCCTCTTTGTGGCACCTGACCACACGACTGAACAGTAGTCCAGGTGCGACAAAACCAGGGCCTGTAGGACCTGCTTTGTTGATAGTGTTGTTAATAACCTGTTGGGGATGAGGGCGCTGTTGTGGCTATTTATGCTAATCGTGTAATTTTTTGAAACGGCTTCCCACAAAGTTCTTGATCGTACAATATGCATATTATTATTATTATTGGATAGAAAACAGTCTATAGTTTCTATAGGAGTTGAAATTTTGTCTCTAAGTGGAACAGAGCCCATTCTACAGCAATTTCCCTGACATGGAGTCAGATTCCAGAAATTTTGGCCACTGTTCTGGAGTCAGTTAAAAGGGCACTGTTATTGCTATGACTATACGGACACTGCTTACGTCTTCCCCTGGATGTCTTTACGTGATGACGATTTGAATCGGGTCGATTGCGCGTTCACAGGCACTATAAATTAAAAAACCCTGAGGCTAGTCACTCTTTTGGAGCTGCGTCATGCGCATAGAGGACACCGACCCGCACCTGTTCCAAGCATTAGTGGAGGGAGTAATATTACTCGGGTCATGTTTCTACTCGTTATGGGAGTTAAAAACATCATAAGGTAGTTAATTTAAAGCGTTTTATAGCAATTTATATCCGTTTAGTGCGATTTTGGGACATTTATTTCTGAAACGCTGTGAATTGCTGGGCACGCTTCCAGTTCATCCCGAACGCAGTTGGCATTTCCACATGGCAAGAGGACAGCTTTCCACCAAAAGACGATTGGACCCAAGAAAGGATCCTTTGCCCAAGATACCGATGGAAGAACAGCTCAAAGTAGGACATTTTTATTATGATAAATCGTGTTTCTGTCGAAAAGTGTTAGTGGCTTCGGACGCCATGTTTTTTGACGTAGCTTCGCTTGGCGCAAGCTGTATTGAAAAGTAAGGATAATTTAAAAAATGTAATTCCGCGATTGTATTAAGAATTAAATTGTCTATCAATCCCTGTCCACCCTATATTTTTTAGTCACGTTTATGAGTATTTATGTATAAGAGTAGATCACTGTCTAAGTGGCGCACAGACTTTTTCTGACCAGCTGAGCTACATTTCACATTGTCTAACCATGATTTTGGTGGCTAAATATAAACATTTTCGATCAAACTCTATATGGATTGTGTAATATGATGTTACAGGAGTGTCATCTGAAGAATTCTGAGAAGGTTAGTGAAAAAATTAATATATTTTGGCGATGTTTACTTTTATCGCTCACTTTGGCTAGAATCAATGCTGGGCTGCTATGTGCTATGTGCTATGCTAATATAACGATTTATTGTGTTTTCGCTGTAAGACACTTAGAAAATCTGAAATATTGTCTGTATTCACAGGATCTGTGTCTTTCGATTCGTGTATGCTGTGTATTTTTACGAAATGTTTGATGATTAGTAAGTAGGTAAACACGTTGCTCTAAGTAGTTTTTCTATTCCATTTGTGACGGTGGGTGCAATTGTAACCTATGCCATCTACCTGAAATATGCACTTTTTTCTAACAAAACCTATCCCATACCATAAATATGTTATCAGACTGTCATCTGATGAGTTTTTTTATTGGTTAGGGGCTATAAATATCTTAGTTTAGCCGAATTGGTGATAGCTACTGGTGTTGGTGGACAAATAAAAGATGGTGGATTATGCTAATGTGTTTTTAGGTAATAGATGTACATCTTTACATATTGTGTCTTCCCTGTAAAACATTTTAAAAATCGGACATGTTGACTGGATTCACAAGATCTGTGTCTTTCATTAGCTGTATTGGACTTTAATGTGTGAAAGTTAAATATTTAAAAAAAATATTTTTTTTGAATTTCGCGGCACTGGTTTTTCAGTGGGGGTGGGGGGGGAGTGCCGCTAGCGCCACTCTCATCCTAGAGAAAGCAGAGCAGCACTTTACTATGGACAGCCCTCTCCCCATCTTAGCTACTGTTGTATCAATATGTTTTGACCATGACAGTTTACAATCCAGGGTTACTCCAAGCAGTTTAGTCACCTCAACTTGCTCAATTTCCACATTATTTATTGCGAGATGTAGTTGAGGTTTAGGGTTTAGTGAATGATTTGGCCCAAATACAATGCTTTTAGTTTTGGAAATATTTAGGACTGACGTATTTCTTGCTACCCATTCCGAAACTGCAGTTCTTTGTTAAGTGTTTCAGTCATTTCAGGTGCTGTAGTAGCTGAAGTGTATAGTGTTGAGTCATCCGCATACATAGACATACTGGCCTTACTCAAAGCCTTTGGTAAGTCGTTAGTAAAGATTGCTTTTTTCAAGAGGCCTAAACAGCTACCCTGGGGAATTCCTGCTTCTACCTGGATTATGTTTGAGAAGCTTCCATTAAAGAACACCCTCTGTGTTGGGAAACACTGGCCTATGGTGTAGTTTTTGAGCTATCCGTAAATAAATTAAATGGTGCTATCTCGTTTGCTTAATATAAGGAATATGATTTACTTTTAACACTTAAGTATATTTTAACAATTACATTTACTTTTGATACATAAGTATATTTAAAACCAAATACTTTTATTCAAGTAGAATTTACTGGGTGACTTTCACTTTTACTTGAGTCATTTTCTATTAAGATATCGTTACTTTTACTCAAGTATGACAATTGGGTACTTTTTCCACCGCTGGGCACAGTACAGTGTTATCTTAATCCTAATAAGTCCCTTTGAGACACATGCAGAAAATAGCACAGTGGAGATAGTTGGGAGTTGACAATCATATCTGCTTCAGTCAGAGCTATCACTCCGATCCTATGCACAAATGGGTTACTGCCCAAGGCCATTCACTTAATGATATCGTTGTTTACTGAGGTCTTTGTCGTTTGCTGTTTTTGATGGATGTTGTTATTCATAAAGTAAAGAGCATTGATATTTGACACACATACAAACACACACTTCAACAAATGCAAGCCAAAACGTGTGAAGATCAAATGACCTTTGAAAACCTCAAGGCAAGGGCCACGCTCAAAAATAAACAATTATACTTTAACCATTCTCCAATTTGTTTAAAATGAAAATAGAACTGCTACTGTGGTAAATATTAAAATAAAAGCTTATTCCAAATTAAACGAACACCCCCACCTCCGTGTCATGGTTTAACAAAATGTTTTCCCCATTTGGCTGAACGTGTCATCCCAGATCTCTCTGCACGTATCTCAGCCCATTTTCAGGTGTCCCAACTTTTCTTTCTACAAAAAAGGTAATTTTGTCACCAAGACACATCAGTTAATTCGGGCTACAAGAGTGTTGACCCAATGACAATCGCCGAATGTCATTACACATCAATTGGAGCAAGTGCACAGTGCACCGTTTGGATGCTGGAATTATTTTGGAGTGGACGAATATGATTTGTTTGACAGTAAGATTAAAACATCATGACTGGTTGTGTTCATGCTAAAAGGTACTCTTTTTTTACAGTTTAATGATGGGTTTACAATTAGGCCCATAAACAATGTTGTGCAGGAGGTCCCGTGAAAAAATAGAGACCCCCGAATGTCACAGTATAATTCACATTCTGGTACAGATCTAGGATCAGCTTCCCCAATCCTAACCTTAACCATGGAAAATGGGCCAAACTGACCCAAGATCAGTGTCTAGGGGAAACATCACCCTGCACCAACTGACCTAGTTAGAGACGGTGACCAAGTGGATAAATAGCACACTCTGCTCATCTTTCTATGTGATTTCTTAGTATCGGTATTGCTTGTACATTCTGCCATCTAGTGTTAGAATTAGTAATTGAGGCCAGTTAATTAGACACACACACAATAATGATAACATACATGCCATTTATCTAAAGTTTGGCCGCAGCAGGAATCAAACCCAGGACCCTTGGCATCGCCAGCGGCATGCTCTACCAACTGAGCCATACAGGACCACACACACCTGCGCCTTTCTCTCTCTGACTTCATTAAAGCAGTGACATATTAGACTGATGCCTCTCTCTGAGGACAGACATACTATACTGACAGACTGACTCACACAGTCATTCAGTTTTGGATGTGCCTAAATGCTATGTAATGGCCTCGCTTGCTGTGTCTGTGATGCTTCCTCAGCAGGAAAAAATATCTTCTCCACTCAGTGGCAGAAGACCTTTGCATGGAAACATACAGTATAAGTGGTATTTTGCAAACTGACAAAAGAAATGGTAGCAGTGTTAAAAGTGGGCTAAACATGGTCGTGTTCGGTAGGGCACACCATAACAAAATGTCATGCAATGGATATTGAAAATCGGTGTTCTTAGTTGGATATGTTCAGGTTGTTACACCTAGCCTGGTCCCAGATCTGTTTGTGCTCTTGCCAACTCCATTGCTCACTGTCAAGTCAAGCATGTTTGGTGTGACAATGAGTGACAAGCAGTTGGCATGATAGCAAAAAACAGACTGGCACCCAGTAAAAAATAAATAATCTACTGAATGACACAGGTGTGATGGTGCATTGATAACGGTATTCTCTATGTTTCAAGTCGAGTGAAGACAGAGGGCTACTCACCTGCGACGGGGCAGTGGCCCGGTGGAGAGGAACCTGCTACAGCGAGATCTTACTGTCCCTCACCACCTGCGTCAACCCTGACTGGGAAACAGCATGCACTGGGTTAAGTATACAATGTAACATGAGGTACAATACTGTGTATAGGTGGAGCAGCAAGTACAGGTATTGCGGTTGTTGACCTACTTGCACTAAGAGAATGTCACTTTAAGTATGTCACTTACAGTGGAGGCTCCTCAGAGGGGGAAGGGTGCAGGCGAGAGTGTGATGCAGGCAAGAGTGTGTAAGGCGGTATTGAATGTGTCACTGTCTATCACCTTGATTACTCTAATTTCTCTCGACCTGTGTGCACCTACGTTGCAAACTTCCAAACGTAGGCTAGGTTGTAGCAACCTCATGATGTGTACAGGGAAAATTTGAGTATCATGTAGTAGCCTAACCTATCGATGTTACATTAAGCTGGGTGAATGGAATGTGAATGACAGTCATCCAAAATGCTGTAATAGAAATAAGGCCAAGCTCATAAAAAAATAAAACATTGTCCTCCCTCATCTTAAATGCCACTGGTGACTTAGAATAATGACTATAATAAAACAGCATTGATGTACAATATGAATGTTTTAACTGTTTAGCGTGATTGGTTTATGTACTGAGTAATTAAACTGATGCCTTTTGAATTAGGAGACTTATTCATGCTTGTGCAGCATTTTGTTCATTAGACAAAGCCATTAGACCGTAAATATAAATGGACAAAGCCATCGACGATGTCACACAATTCATTCCTATGTGACGACTCAATGGCGCATTTGAAGGTCAGGAAGTCGGTTTTAGCTTGCTAAAATGGCGTCTCACGGGGGGTAGGCTTGGGCGGTATACCATATACCGGGTTATTTGGAAATAGCCACGGGAAGGGTTTTCAATACCGTCATTACCGTTCAAACTATTTATTTTAAGTTTTTCAATAGATATGAATATTTGTAGTAACTTTATAAGTAAATACCTGCAGTCAACTTGTGCAATACTTTAGGAGATAAAGCAGATAGCGTTGTTCATTTCACCTGTCATTTTGATTACATTTCTTTTCATATGCCTCTCCTGTGAAGTAGTGACGTTCGACATACGCCTAGTTTCTTGAAACGGGTCACATTTTTCAGTGACAACACGTTTCTGGCTTCCTTCTTCCGTTACACACAGATGTTCGGAGCATACTAGATAGGTAATTAGCACAGGTCCCTCTGTCTTCCGTAAACACACGCTGTAATATGGAGATATGGCCGCATGGGAACACTAACCCTATAAAGGTGTGTATCAATTTAACGTTTAAAAAAAAGAATAGTTTCTCACTGATATGAAAGATAAGTTCCTTATGCTTCCAAAACTGTACTGCAAGCAATATGTGTTAATGTCCCAAACTCCCCCCTTACAGAAGATGCCTTCATCCAATGACTCTTATATGTAACGTAATGGAACTGAGAGTCATGATCAATCTTCAACCTAGCAGAGTAGATCAACGTTATATTGTATTGCTAAAGAAGTATTTGAAAGTACTGAAGGTGTTTCAGGTCAAATATTTTTATTTCTGATGTTTTCAGATACATAAAAAAAACAACAGGTTACATACAAAGTAGAGCTTCGTAGCTACATTTTTATGTATGGGTTGTCAGGGATCGGTCCAAATTCACGTTTCACCACCGCCATTTCCATGATGAGTGCTAGCTTGCTAGCTGTGTGGGAGTGCCTGACGCCGTTTGTTGCGGCAATGCTTTTGGCGCTGCGCTGGATGTATTATGCCAGCGGGTCGTTTTGTAATTAATGGTTTTATTCTTCAGTGGCTACAGCCCCACAATCAGTGAAAACATAGCTAAATACCTGTGACTTAAAAATGTGTCCCATCTATCTTTTTGAGCAGCTGGCTAGCAGGCAGCTCACTCGGTCTCTTGTGGAGGCTAATTATTTGCTTGAAATGGTGCAGTTTATTCTCCCATCACTAGAGCAACTCATCAACATGTCCTCCTTTGATGACCACTCTTTTATTGGAGTGGCCATCACAAAGCCCTGACCTCAAATGCACCAATTGAAATGATCAACTTTTCAGGTATTTACAAGGCATGTCATTAACTATTTTATGTACTGCATAGTTCTATAGCGAAACAATCAAATCCGTTTCAGAAGCATGGTAAGCGCAATGTGCAATGCATTGGCATAGGCATACAGCTACACAGACAATACAGCTACAGTAATTTCAAATATACACTGTGCTGTTGTGTATAAGTTGTCATGAGACAGCATCTTATCAGCTTCTTATGTGCCAAAGATTGACACACCCTTACTGTGCAGCAGATCATGACACATCATCCCCCTTCACCCAGTTCGAAACTAAAGATCATGACAATGTTATACAATAAAATACAAGCGATCAATGTACACAAGGGTAATTAATTTTAAAAAATGTTACAGAAGAGGGAACCCTATAAATGTGACATTTATTTAGATTTTTGTATTAGGTATGGTTAATCCTACACTGAGATTAATAAGATTTTAGAAAATGACATGGATTAATTGCTCAAAATATGCTATAGGCACCACAGTACATTTTCTTGCCAAGATTAAAAATACATGATGGTTGCCTTGAGGAAGTGTGTTACCTACTTTGATACCCAACCTCCAAAATGGGTTTTAGGAAAATATATAGAGATTTTATATAATTACAATTGTATCTAGAGCCAAGTGCAGCGCAGATAAACCCAAGTGCCTGTCAGGCTATCATACAAAACAGCTGACAGGTTTAAGTCAATTTGTTGGAGGGCTAAACAACAGTATTAGCAGAGCATAACAACAAGTAGTTTCCAGACACATTCGTCAAAGTTTAATCCACAGTGGGGCTCACACCTTCAAATCCCCCCCATTTCTCACATTCAAAATCTAAAACATAGAAAAACAAACACCAGATCCTGATGTAAGGTGGTGTAGTTTAAGAAACTGCCAAAGGCATGTTTGTATTCAGACTGAGGAGAAGCAGTTGTCTTCTTCACCGCTGTATATGAACTGTAGGGCTCAAAGGCTTAATAAATGCACATAATGATGTATGAGTCAACATCTGCCTCCCAAATAGCACCCTATTTCTTATTTAGTTTACTACTTTTGACCAGGGTCCATAGGTCAAAAGCAGTGCACTATATAGGGAATAGGGTGCCATTTGGGACGTATTTAACACTTTACACCAGTTGAACTCGGGGCCACCTTCAGTCCATGCCTAAAGTGATACTGGCCGAGTGTGACAGATTCAATGTACTTCCGCTCATCCAGGCAACCATGGGACATGGGTTGCGACATCAGCGAGACAGGAAATTGCACCAGTTGCTCCAGGAAATGAACGGTGTGACAGGCCAGTGACATTTGGGTTTTATTCATTAGGCACGAAGCGGAAGAAAACGGACTAAAATTGTGAGGGACTATACCAGAAAACAGACATGCATGGCGAGTAGCGCATGTTACAGCATTAGCATGTCACCAGGGTCGGGGAGTAACTGATTAAATGTAATATGATTACCAAAATAAACAAGTTTAAGTTTGTTCCACCTGAATGAGTCTGACCACAAGCCAGAGACCACTGTGATGACACACCAAATGCGTTTGATATATATTCTTGTCTTCTAATGCTTCTTAAAGATGCACTCTGGGAATTTAAGCACTACACATTTGTAACATATGACACGATTTGGATTTGTAACATTTCACATGAAATGGATGACTTAGTACAAAAAAACATACTATTAATATCAGCTGATGCAACACTGTTTTCCTGTATTTCATTGGGGCATGATGCGTGCGATGTGACATGACAGCACATGTTGAGCTAAAGTGATGGCCTTGTGTAGCAATAATTTCCTACTAAATGGGTTCAAGATGACTTCTGAATAATACAGAGGACATTTAACATGCAAGGCTGTACTGTACATGTGCCACGAAGGCTGCTTCAGTGACTGCACAATTGTATGGTGTCCTGCCGAGACTGAGGCTGTCCTAATATTGACACTGTACATTTGTATGGCATTCATTGAAGGCCTTACTCTGACTTGGACATGATCTTCTTTTCTGCATGACATAGTTCATTTTGATTTGCCCGGCGATCTTGTCTGAGGTACGAACACACAAGCTGGTTCATTCCCTTCATCTTCAAAATACATGTACTGTATATACATTCACCTTCAAATCAAGTGCTCTCTCTCAGAAGATATGCCTGTTTTTTCCAACCATATTTTCCATTTGCAGTTACATGCAATGGTCCTAAAACATATACACTATATATACAAAAGTATGTGGACAACCTTCAAATGAGTGGATTCAGCTATTTCAGCCACACCCGTTGCTGACACGTGTATAAAATTGAGCATACAGCCATGCAATCTCCATAGACAAACATTGGCAGTAGAATGGCAATACTGAAGAGCAGTGACAGTGACTTTCAAAGTGTCAATGTCATAGGATGCCATCTTTCCAACAAGTAAGTTCGTCAACTTTGTGCCCTGCTAGAGCTGCCCCGGTCAACTGTAAGTGCTGTTATTGTGATGTGGAAACGTCTAGGAGCAAGAACGGCACAACCGCAAAATGGTAGGCCACACAAGCTCACAGAATTGGACCGCCGAGTGCTGAAGTGTGTAGAAATCATTTGTCCTCGGTTGAAACACTCAATGCCGAGTTCTAAACTGCCTCTGGAAGCAACGTCAGCACAAGAACTGTTCATCGGGAGCTTCATTTAATGGGTTTCCATGGCCGAGCAGCCACACACAAGCCTAAGATCACAATTCGCAATGCCAAGCGTCGGCTGGAGAGGTGTAAAGCTCACCGCCATTGGACTGTGGAGCAGTGAAAACACGTTCTCTATACTGATGAATCACGCTTCACCATCTGGTAGTCCGAAAGAAGAATCTGGGTTTGGCGAATGGCAGATGAATGCTACCTGACCGAATGCATAGTGCCAACTGTAAAGATTGGTGGAGGAGGAATAATGGTCTGGGGCTGTTTTTCATGGTTTGGGCCCCTTAGTTCCAGTGAAGCGAAATCTTAAGGCTACACCATGCCAAATGACATTGTAGATGATTCTGTGCTTCCAACTGTGTGGCAACAGTTTGGGGAAGGCCCTTTTCTGTTTCAGCATGACAATACCCCTGTGCACAAGACGAGGTCCATACAGAAATTGTTTGTCAAGATTGGTGTGAAAGAACTTGACTGGCCTGCACAAAGCCTTGACCTCAACCCCATTGGAGAGCCGACTGCAAGCCAGGCCTAATCACCCAACATCTGGTGGAAAGCCTTCCCAGAAGAGTGGAGGCTTGTATAGCAGCAAAGGGGGGGACCAACTCTATATTAATATGATTTTGGAATGAGATGTTCGGCAAGCAGTTGGCCACATACATTTGGTCATGTGGTGTATGTCCTGGCTCTGACAGATATAGGAAGTCATTCTGGTGTTTTTAAAAAGAATACCCTATGAAGAACAGTAGCTAGAAATGTACTGAGTGGGCAGTCTTCCAAATATTGAGTTGCACCCCGTTCCACAGGGATGCTGGACCATGTTGACTCAAATGCTTCCCCACAGTTGTGTCAAGTTGGCTGGTAGTGGATCTCTACACCGAATAACTCGTTCCATCTCATCCCACAGATGCTCAACTGGATTGAGATATGTTGACTGGGCAGGCCACTGGAATAAGCTGAAATCACTGTCATGTTCGTGGAACCATTCCTGGACAATTCTATCCTTGTGGCATGGGGCATTATCCTGCTGAAAAAAATATACTGCTACCATGAAGGGATGCACCTGATTGGCAATGATGTTCAAATATCCTGTGGCATTTAATCATTGCCACACTTTTATCAAGTAACCCTATGTGTGCCATGAAAACACACTCCACACCATCACACCACCACCACCAGCCTGCAATGATGACATGCGGCATGATGGTCTCATGTGATTTTCTCCATACCGTAGTCCTCCCATCAGTGGGAAACAGACAAAAACCGGGATTCATCAGACCAGGCAACGTTTTTCCAATTCTCCAATGTTTTCGTTCCTTGTTTTTTGCTGAAAGAAGTGGGAATCTGTAAGGTTGACAGCTGCCATATCCCATTCATGTCAAGGTATGATGAGTTGTGCATTCTTTTGTGGGTCTTTGGGCACCAATGTTATACTGGACCGTCAGTTGACTAACTGTAGCCCGTCTGTTTCTTTTCACAATTTGTGTCAGCCTCCTTTGTCCTCTTTCATGAATGACCTGTTTTCGACCACTAGCCTGCCGTTGGCTGGATGTCCTTCGGGTGGTGGACCATTCTTCATACACACACGGAAAACTGTTGAGCATGAAAAACCCAGCAGCGTTACAGTTCTTGACACACTCAAACCGATGTGCCTGGCACCTGCTACCATACTCCGTTCAAAGGCATTTAAATATTTTTGGCATACATACACAATCTATGACTCAATTGTGTCTTAAAAATCCTTCTTTAACCTGTATCCTCCCCTTCATCTACACTGATTGAAGTGGATTTAAAGGGGAATTTCACCCTGGCTCTGCCATGGCATATAGTCATTATTATATTAATCAAACAGGGGCAGGCAAAAGGCAGGCAGAAGTTAATAATCCAGATAGGTGGGCCAAAAGGTACAGGACGGCAGGCAGGCTCAGGTTCAGGGCAGGCACAGGTCAGTAATCTAGAAAGGTGGGGCAAAGGTACAGGATGGCAGGCAGGCTCAGGGCAGGCAGAATGGGGCAAGGGTTAACCTTAAGAGGTTATTAACAACATTTCATTTTTGTCATACAATCACAATTATCCAAGCTAGAACTAGCACATTTTCATTTCAAATGGAAGAATCAGGAAATGTTGACTTCCTGTGTATTCCTCTGCTCATGGTGAACCACAGTCTGTCATTCATAGCGAATGCAGATACCGCCTGCTAAGGTAGATGGGGCGTGCCCACAAAACGTGGATGATGGCATTGTGTACTTCTAACAAACAACACACAGCGATCTCAGAACTTCTGCAGGGACATTTTGTTTTTCACTAGCATTTGTCATCATGCCTGTGTTGTGTTCTGTACATGGCTGTGCTAATTACAAACAAGCGTGAAAATCAGTTATCTTTCACCATTCTACTTACCAAAGATTTATCCCGATGCTGCCAGTGGATTGCTGCTATCAAGAATGATGTGCGTTACGGTGACCAAAGATTATCAGAGGGACTTTCAGGCTGAACTGAAAATCAACAGCTGAGAAGTGATGCGGTACTAGCAAGCTAACGTTAGCAAATGAGAGTAACTCAATATGGTAGCCATCTATTCCACCCTTGTCTGGAAAACACTCCGTTACTAAAAATAGAATTGTCAATATAGCTAACATTCTCTGTTTGTGTCTTGATAGCAATGATGAATTTGTATAAATAATTTATGGTTGTTTAGTTGGTTTTCAGCTTGCTAGCGATCTTGCTGCCAATTTAGTGACGCTAGTTAGTTAACCTGTTGGGGATGAGGGCGCTGTTGTGGCTATTTATGCTAATCGTGTAATTTTTTGAAACGGCTTCCCACAAAGTTCTTGATCGTACAATATGCATATTATTATTATTATTGGATAGAAAACAGTCTATAGTTTCTATAGGAGTTGAAATTTTGTCTCTAAGTGGAACAGAGCCCATTCTACAGCAATTTCCCTGACATGGAGTCAGATTCCAGAAATTTTGGCCACTGGTCTGGAGTCAGTTAAAAGGCCACTGTTATTGCTATGACTATACGGACACTGCTTACGTCTTCCCCTGGATGTCTTTACGTGATGACGATTTGAATCGTGTCGATTGCGCGTTCACAGGCACTATAAATTAAAAAACCCTGAGGCTAATCAGTCTTTCCTTGCTGCGTAACGCGCGTGCTGGACACCGACCCGCTCCTGTTCCAAGCGTTAGTTTAGCCTGTTATATTTCTCCGGTCATCTTTTCACTCGTTATAGGAGTTAAAAACATCATAAGGTAGTTAATTTAAAGCGTTTTATAGCAATTTATATCCGTTTAGTGCGATTTTGGGACATTTATTTTTGCAACGATGTGAAAAGTTGGGCACGCTTTTCAGTTCATCCCGAACGCAGTTGACATTTCCACATGGCAAGAGGACAGCTTTCCACCAAAAGACGATTTCTCCCAAGAAAGGATCCTTTGCCCAAGATACTGATGGAAGAACAGCTCAAGGTAGGACATTTTTATTATGATAAATCGTGTTTCTGTCGAAACATTTTAGTGGCTTCGGACGCCATGTTTTTTGACGTAGCATCGCTTGGCGCAAGCTGTATTGAAAAGTAAGGATAATTTAAAAAATGTAATTCCGCGATTGTATTAAGAATTAAATTGTCTATCAATCCCTGTCCACCCTATATTTTTTAGTCACGTTTATGAGTATTTATGTATAAGAGTAGATCACTGTCTAAGTGGCGCACAGACTTTTTCTGACCAGCTGAGCTACATTCCACATTGTCTAACCATGATTTTGGTGGCTAAATATAAACATTTTCGATCAAACTCTATATGGATTGTGTAATATGATGTTACAGGAGTGTCATCTGAAGAATTCTGAGAAGGTTAGTGAAAAAATTAATATATTTTGGCGATGTTTACTTTTATCGCTCACTTTGGCTAGAATCAATGCTGGGCTGCTATGTGCTATGTGCTATGCTAATATAACGATTTATTGTGTTTTCGCTGTAAGACACTTAGAAAATCTGAAATATTGTCTGTATTCACAGGATCTGTGTCTTTCGATTCGTGTATGCTGTGTATTTTTACGAAATGTTTGATGATTAGTAAGTAGGTAAACACGTTGCTCTAAGTAGTTTGTCTATTCCATTTGTGACGGTGGGTGCAATTGTAACCGATGCCATCTACCTGAAATATGCACTTTTTTCTAACAAAACCTATCCCATACCATAAATATGTTATCAGACTGTCATCTGATTAGTTTTTTTCTTGGTTAGGGGCTATAAATATCTTAGTTTAGCCGAATTGGTGATAGCTACTGGTGTTGGTGGACAAATAAAAGATGGTGGATTATGCTAATGTGTTTTTAGGTGCTAATGTGTACATCTTTACATATTGTGTCTTCCCTGTAAAACATTTAAAAAATCGGACATGTTGACTGGATTCACAAGATCTGCGTCTTTCATTAGCTGTATTGGACTTTAATGTGTGAAAGTTAAATATTTAAAAAAAATATTTTTTTTGAATTTCGCGGCACTGGTTTTTCAGTGGGGGTGGGGGGGGAGTGCCGCTAGCGCCACTCTCATCCTAGACAGGCTAACAGCAAGCAGCAAGCAAAGCTATCCAGTCTAATAAAGATCAATACAATTTGTGGGGTGGTTAAATTGTGTATTGTTGTGTGTTTTGTTGTAGATGGTATCAAGGTGTGCTTCCAACCCCTAGCTCTGCACAAGGTGAAGGTAAATTGGCAAAAATATTTACGAGCTGAAGGTTAACGTAGCTAAATGAGGAGATCTGCATGGAGGAATGGGCCAAAATACCAGCAACAGTGTGTGAAAACCTTGTGAAGACTTACAGAAAACGTTTGACCTCTGTCATTGCCAACAAAGGGTATATAACAAAGTATTGAGATAAACTTTTGTTATTGACCAAATACTTATTTTCCACCATAATTTGCAAATAAATTCATTAAAAATCCTACAATGTGATTTTCTGGATTTTTTTTTTTTCTCATTTTGTCTGTCATAGTTGAAGTGTACCTATGATGAAAATTACAGGCCTCTCTCATCTTTTTAAGTGGGAGAACTTGCACAATTGGTGGCTGACTAAATACTCTTTTGCCCCACTGTATCCACTTGCAATCAGTATTTTTTTTTATTTTTTTTTATTTATTTCACCTTTATTTAACCAGGTAGGCTAGTTGAGAACAAGTTCTCATTTGCAACTGCGACCTGGCCAAGATAAAGCATAGCAGTGTGAACAGACAACACAGAGTTACACATGGAGTAAACAATAAACAAGTCAATAACATGGTAGAAAAAAAAGAGAATCTATATACAATGTGTGCAAAAGGCATGAGGTAGGCAATAAATCGAATAATTACAATTTAGCAGATTAACACTGGAGTGATAAATCATCAGATGATCATGTGCAAGAAGAGATACTGGTGTGCAAAAGAGCAGAAAAGTAAATAAATAAAAGCAGTATGGGGGGTGAGGTAGGTAAATTGGGTGGGTAGTTTACAGATGGACTATGTACAGCTGCAGCGATCGGTTAGCTGCTCGGATAGCAGATTTTTAAAGTTGTTGAGGGAGATAAAAGTCTCCAACTTCAGAGATTTTTGCAATTCGTTCCAGTCGCAGGCAGCAGAGAACTGGAAGGAAAGGCGTCCAAATGAGGTTTTGGCTTTAGGGATGATCAGTGAGATACACCTGCTGGAGCGCGTGCTGCGGGTGGGTGTAGCCATCGTGACCAGTGAACTGAGATAAGGCGGCACTTTACCTAGCATAGCCTTGTAGATGACCTGGAGCCAGTGGGTCTGACGACGAACATGTAGCGAGGGCCAGCCGACTAGGGCATACAGGTCGCAGTGGTGGGTCGTATAAGGTGCTTTAGTAACAAAACGAATGGCACTGTGATAAACTGCATCCAGTTTGCTGAGTAGAGTATTGGAAGCTATTTTGTAGATGACATCGCCGAAGTCGAGGATCGGTAGGATAGTCAGTTTTACTAGGGTAAGTTTGGCGGCGTGAGTGAAGGAGGCTTTGTTGCGGAATAGAAAGCCGATTCTTGATTTGATTTTGGATTGGAGATGTTTGATATGAGTCTGGAAGGAGAGTTTGCAGTCTAGCCAGACACCTAGGTACTTATAGATGTCCACATATTCTAGGTCGGAACCGTCCAGGGTGGTGATGCTAGTCGGGCGTGCGGGTGCAGGCAGCGAACGGTTGAAAAGCATGCATTTGGTTTTACTAGCGTTTAAGAGCAGTTGGAGGCCACGGAAGGAGTGTTGTATGGCATTGAAGCTCGTTTGGAGGTTAGATAGCACAGTGTCCAAGGAAGGGCCGGAAGTATATAGAATGGTGTCGTCTGCGTAGAGGTGGATCAGGGAATCGCCCGCAGCAAGAGCAACATCATTGATGTATACAGAGAAAAGAGTCGGCCCGAGAATTGAACCCTGTGGTACCCCCATAGAGACTGCCAGAGGACCGGACAACATGCCCTCCGATTTGACACACTGAACTCTGTCTGCAAAGTAGTTGGTGAACCAGGCAAGGCAGTCATTAGAAAAACCGAGGCTACTGAGTCTGCCAATAAGAATATGGTGATTGACAGAGTCGAAAGCCTTGGCCAGGTCGATGAAGACGGCTGCACAGTAATGTCTTTTATCGATGGCGGTTATAATATCGTTTAGTACCTTGAGCGTGGCTGAGGTGCACCCGTGACCGGCTCGGAAACCGGATTGCACAGCGGAGAAGGTACGGTGGGATTCGAGATGGTCAGTGATCTGTTTGTTGACTTGGCTTTCGAAGACCTTAGATAGGCAGGGCAGGATGGATATAGGTCTGTAACAGTTTGGGTCCAGGGTGTCTCCCCCTTTGAAGAGGGGGATGACCGCGGCAGCTTTCCAATCCTTGGGGATCTCAGATGATACGAAGGAGAGGTTGAACAGGCTGGTAATAGGGGGTGCGACAATGGCGGCGGACAGTTTCAGAAATAGGGGGTCCAGATTGTCAAGCCAAGCTGATTTGTATGGGTCCAGGTTTTCCAGCTCTTTCAGAACATCTGCTATCTGGATTTGGGTAAAGGAGAAGCTGGGGAGGCTTGGGCGAGTAGCAGCGGGGGGGGCGGGGCTGTTGGCCAAGGTTGGAGTCGCCAGGAGGAAGGCATGGCCAGCCATTGAGAAATGCTTGTTGAAGTCTTCGATTATCACGGATTTATCGGTGGTGACCGTGTTACCTAGCCTCAGTGCAGTGGGCAGCTGGGAGGAGGTGCTCTTGTTCTCCATGGACTTTACAGTATCCCAGAACTTTTTGGAGTTAGAGCTACAGGATGCAAATTTCTGCTTGAAAAAGCTGGCCTTTGCTTTCCTGACTGACTGCGTGTATTGGTTCCTGACTTCCCTGAACAGTTGCATATCGCGGGGGCTCTTCGATGCTATTGCAGTTCGCCACAGGATGTTTTTGTGCTGGTCGAGGGCAGTCAGGTCTGGAGTGAACCAAGGGCTATATCTGTTCTTGGTTCTGCATTTTTTGAACGGAGCATGCTTGTCTAATATGGTGAGGAAGTAACTTTTAAAGAATGACCAGGCATCCTCTACTGACGGGATGAGGTCAATATCCTTCCAGGGTACCCAGGCCAGGTCGATTAGAAAGGCCTGCTCGCAGAAGTGTTTTAGGGAGCGTTTGACAGTGATGAGGGGTGGTCGTTTGACCGCGGACCCGTGGCGGATACAGGCAATGAGGCAGTGATCGCTGAGATCTTGATTGAAGACAGCAGAGGTGTATTTGGAGGGCAGGTTGGTCAGGATAATGTCTATTAGGGTGCCCATGTTTACGGATTTAGGGTTGTACCTGGTGGGTTCCTTGATGATTTGTGTGAGATTGAGGGCATCAAGCTTGGATTGTAGGACTGCCGGGGTGTTAAGCATATCCCAGTTTAGGTCACCTAACAGAACAAACTCTGAAGCTAGATGGGGAGCGATCAATTCACAGATGGTGTCCAGGGCACAGCTGGGAGCTGAGGGGGGTCGGTAGCAGGCGGCAACAGTGAGAGACTTATTTCTGGAGAGATTAATTTTTAAAATTAGAAGTTCGAACTGTTTGGGCATAGACCTGGAAAGTATGACAGAACTTTGCAGGCTATCTCTGCAGTAGATTGCAACTCCTCCCCCTTTGGCAGTTCTATCTTGACGGAAAGTGTTATAGTTGGGTATGGAAATCCCAGAATTTTTGGTGGCCTTCCTAAGCCAGGATTCGGACACGGCAAGGACATCAGGGTTGGCAGAGTGTGCTAAAGCGGTGAGTAAGGCAAACTTAGGGAGGAGGCTTCTGATGTTGACATGCATGAGGCCAAGGCTTTTTCGATCACAGAAGTCAACAAATGAGGGTGACTGGGGACATGCAGGGCCTGGGTTTACCTCCACATCACCCGAGGAACAGAGGAGTAGTAGGATGAGGGTGCGGCTAAAGGCTATCAAAACTGGTCGCCTAGAGCGTTGGGGACAAAGAATAAAAGGAGCAGATTTATGGGCGTGGTAGAATAGATTCTGGGCATAATGTGCAGACAGGGGTATGGTGGGGCGCGGGTACAGCGGAGGCAAGCCCAGGCACTGGGTGATGATAAGAGAGGTTGTATCTCTGGACATGCTGGTCTCAATGGGTGAGGTCACCGCATGTGTGGGGGGTGGGACAAAGGAGGTATCAGAGGTACGGAGAGTGGAACTACAGGGTCCATTGCAAACCAAAACAATGATAATGATAACTAGCCTGAACAACAGTATGCAAGGCATATTGATATTTGAGAGAGACATACAATAAGGCATAAAGTGATTGCAGGTCTTGATTGGGAGAGCTAGCTAAAACAACAGGTAAGATAACAGCAGCAATAACAGGGTGCTAGTCTAACACAGCAACAACAGGTAAAAATGGCGACGACTAGGCAGAGAGGGTCGGATTAACTACACACAGATCCTGAGTTAAAGCACAGAGCCGACAGATAAAACACAAATAAACAGAATGGAGTACCGTGAATTAATGGACAGTCAAGCATGCATCAGCTATGTAGCCAAGTGATCATAGTGTCCAGGGGGCAGCCGTAAATGGAGCAGGGAGGCCTCCACTAAGCTAGCACGCGGCGTTTAAAGTTAGTAGCCCGGGGGGTGGTCTGCTCAGACGGAGGGGGTCTGCTCAGACGTGGTCGTGTCGACAGAGAATCCAAGCCGGATGGCGAAAGAGAGGTTGTGAATTGTAGAATTGTGTTTGCTAACTGGTGCTAGCTTTGTGGCAGTGGCGCTAGCTGCGCTAGCTGCAAGCTAGCTGTGAGGATCAGAAGTAGTGGCTCAGGGATTACGGCAGGAATCCGGCGTTGTTGTCGAGAGACAGTCCGATGCTGGTAAATTGGTGAGTAATATCCAGGCTAATAACAGGGCTGGTGTCTGTGCAGAAGGTAAAAGCTACTAGCAGCGGCAAAAAAATTGCTAAATTAGCTTGTAGCTGATTTAGACCAGTTGTGATGGATTGGCAGGGCTCTGTGTCGGCAAAAAAAGGTCCAGTCCAATTGGCAAAAGAGGTATTGTAGCCCAAGAATTCGCTGGTAGACCTCTTCGGCTAGCCGGCAGATGGGCCTAGCTCGAGGCTAGCTCAAGGCTAACTGGTGCTTGCTTCGGGACAGAGGTGTTAGCCAGTAGTAGCCACTCGGTTGCAGCTAGCTAGCTGTGATGATACGGTGTAATTGTCCAGAGCTTGCGTCAGGAATCCGGTGATGTGGTAGAGAAAAAGCAGTCCTATATGCTCTGGGTTGATATCGCGCTTGCAGACTGGCAGGTATTGGCCCGAGCTGAAGCTGGCTGTGTCCGAGTTAAGGGTGAAGACCGCAGCAGTGGCTAACTGACTACTAGCTAGTAGCTAGTTATCTGGCTAGCTTCTGATTGGGGTTACGGTTCTAAAGTATAAAAAATAGCAGGTCCGTACCACATTGGGTGAGGCGGAATGTAGGAATGTATATTCAGTTCCTAGATGGAAAGTGAAATTAAAATATATACGAAATGTATACGAAAAATACGAGGACTATTTACACGGGACAAGACAAGACAAACACACGTCCAACTGCTACGCCATCTTGGATTCGAGTATAACGTAGAGCCTTCGCAAAATGCCACAAAGCTGGACTACATTTATTTTTAGATATCGTATTCCCCATCAATACACCGGAAGCCATCATAGGGTGTATCATTCAGCTCGTGAAGGCCAGACCTGCCTTCCTCCTGGGCAATTATGTGTGAAACACATCTCACTGTCCTAGAAATGCCTCCAGGCATGATGAAAAGGGTGTCATGGAAAGAGCAAGTGTCCCTAATGTTTTGTACACATATTTGCTGTAACAATTTAAATATGGCCACATATTCTGGTTTGGTCAAAGGAGTAGGGTGAATGTGTACACTTTGGCCCTAAGGCCTGAACTGCAATCAGGAAACATGGTTCATCACATTAGAACTGCAGACATGCGCTCTGTCTGTCTGTCTAATGTGTTGTACATTCAGTGTACAGTATATCTGCTGTAACAATATACATATGGCCACATATTCTGTATTGGTCACAGGAGTAGGGTGAAGTTGCCACTAGAAGCTGATCTTGAGTCAGTTTTGCATTTCCCTCCCCCCAAAAAGCTGACGCAAGATCAGTGTCTAGGGACAACTTCACTCTAATCGTGCAAAGGTTAGGATTGGGTGAGGGGAAGCGGATCGTAGATCTGTACCAAGGAGAAACTTCACCCCGGAGCTTGGTCACAGGTGTATTTTCTCTGACAGGATAATTCCAATCTGAGCCTTTGGATGGTGCCAGAGCATTGCTAATGTTTCATATTGCTGTGACTGTAGAAATGGTTGAAAAAGCTCTGTAACATTATTTCTAATGCAGAGGCCATTTTGGAAGGTGCCTTATTGAACCATAATAGTATTTTTCACTTTTTTTTTTTGCTTTCAAAGGAATACTACAAGGTGATGCGTTTTGCATGATACCTAAGGGCAAGTTTTTTCTCTACTGAAATTGCTTTATCTTGAAAACTTGACTGCTGAGATACACAATTTTTTGGGATTGTATCGAAGTCCACTGGGGCATACCTGTTAGTTCCTGCATGTATTATTTTGTTGGCAGTGCCCCTTATTGTGAAACCCATAGCCAATATTTTTTCTTTAACAGTTATTTGGGATTATTCCTAAATTATCAAAAGCAGCTCATGTACGGGAACCTTAGTGACCTAAACAACTACCATTTTATGTCAAAGATTGTGTTTTGCCAACATATTTGAATTAATAAACTCTAAACTTCACTCCTTCTTAGGAGGCATTTACTGTAGTTTTTACGAGCAACATACATGGAACGCATTCCAGTATACCCCACAATTAGACACATTAGTGCCCTTCGGGCATTTCAGGGTATTTGTAAATGACCAGCTCACAGAGAAATGTATGTGTTTTTTATAATTGTATATTTCTTTTTGTTCCCACCTTTTGCTGTTATAATTGTGACGCTAATTCCTTGTTATGTACTTTGCATTTTTTTGCTGCATTTTTGTGAATCAGGTCTCCCTTGTAAAAGAGACATCGGTCTAAATAGGACTTCCCTGTATGAATAAAGATCTTTAAAAACAACAACAGTGGACTAATGAACAAAATACTAAAATATTGGTGTTGAGTGTCGTATTCCAAACAGTGTCCATATCAACCCACTGGTAATCCTTCAAACCAGTATAAGACTTTCATGTGTTGGAAATAAGTATATTTTTCAACCATACTGTAATCTTATGTTAGATATCTAAACATAATCTTCTCATTGACCATTATGTGTGAAGTATCAGATGACAGGGCACTGAGTTTACTCCTGGCTAAAATTAGTCCTGGCTCTCCGGTCAGGTATAATTGGGGATGATTGGGGATTGCTGAGTAATCAAGGGCTGATTGCTCACCAGCTGTGTAAGTCCCATAAAGCTGCCAGAAGGGCAGCACACAGGGGAGAGACTGGGGGAGGAAAGGACTCCCATATAGTTTGGGATGGTACCAGGAGGGAGTTAAGTTTTAGATCCCCACAGGATACAGAAAGACCCGGAGCCCAGAAGATGATATTCTGGAGAGGGTCTCTTGGGGGAGACCTTTTCTTTTGGACTATTATTTGAATAAACACCTTTGAAACTGAGCTGATCCTACTCTGTCCGTGTCTGATCTGTGTAAACGTTTTGACCCAACCCTCTGGTCTGCCATAAGAGGTGGAGAATGTGCGCACTCTGACAACGTGGTCAGATCAGGGTTGACGTTTACGCAGCATCAGCATGGACGAGTTGATAGCTCAGTTCATCCGGGCCCAACAGGCGGTTCAGGAACGAACGCTGGAGGAACAGCGGCTACAAAATGTCTGCCTCCATTGAGGAAATCAGGAAGCTACAAGGAGGAGCGTCTACTGAATCACATCCAAACCAGTTTTTAATCAAGCTAACAGAAGATGACGACATCGAAACCTACCTCTGTACATTTGAACGGACAGCACTACGGGAAGGATGGCGAAGGCAGAAGTGGGCCAGTCTGCTGGCCCCATTCCTCTCTGGGAATGCCCAAAAGGCGTATTGGGACCTGAACGATGAACAGGCGGCTAACTACGACGGACTCAAACGGGAGATACTCAGCCACTACGGGTACAGCCTTGCCCATCTGGCTCAGCTATTCCACAACTGGAAGTTCGTAGCCGATGCATCCGCTCGAGCCCAGATGAGCGACCTACTGTGCGTCACCAGGGGATGGCTCCTAACCGACGTACCGACCCTCTCCATCCTAGACAGAGGGGTCCTGGATCGCTTTCTACGGGCACTACCCCACGACATGAAGAGGGCAGCGAGTCTATGAGCGCCCCAGACCTTGGAAGGCCTCCTGGCAGCAGTGGAGACGCATCAGAACACTCAGGCCCTGCTGAGTGGGAGCCGGGCTGAGTCGGCGACCCATTCAAGGATTTGGAAGGACAGCCCCACTGCTGGGTATCCCGAACCGACAGTCGGCAGGGCCAAAGAACCGCAAACCCGCGGAGAGACGTCTGGGGTAGGGCTGACCCGCCACCGACGACCCCAAATTAGTTTTTTTGAGTGTGGCGCCCGGGGGCACATTGCCTGGAATTGCCCGACTCGAGAGGAGTTGATGCCATCAGCAAGCCCCGGAAGCGAGGTGGGTCACGCAGTGAACTACTTCACCTCCTGTTGGGCACACCACGAATCAACTGCACCCATGGTCCCGGTGAAGGTTGATGGACACGACACGGAAGCTCTATTAGACTCCGGAAGTATGGTTACCCTCGTAACCAGGAGAGCAAACGTGGTAGGGAGATGTCCATTTCCTGTGTTCACGGGGACACAAAGCGGTATCCAACCGTATGGGCCAACATCGTGACGCCACAAGGGAACTGCCAGATGATGGTGGGTGCAGTACCAGAGTTGCCGGTACCTATCCTAGTGGGAAGAGATTGTCCACTGTTTGCGGCCCTGTGGGGGCACGAGCTGAGGAGGAAGGTACGAGCCGTCTGAAGACGAGAGCAGCTGCCCAGAGTGTCAAATGACTGCCCCAAAGGCACACTTCCGAAACCCACTGGTCCCCCTACCAATCATCGGGGTACCCTTTGAACGCATCGCCATGGACATAGTGGGGACCCCTGGTAAAAACAGCACAAGGACACCGGTACGTCCTGGTAATCGTAGACTATGCCACCCGGTATCCCGAGGCCATTCCCCTACGGGCAGCAGTATCCAAGGGAATCGCCTGGGAGCTATTCCACCTCTTTAGCTGGGTGGGCATCCCAAACGAGATCCTGACAGACCAAGGTACTGAGTTTATGTCGCGCCTAATAAAAGATTTGTGTGCCCTGCAGATCAAGCAGATCCGGACCTCCGTCTTTCACCCGCAGATGGATGGGCTTGTCGAGCGGTTCAATAAAACGCTCAAACAAATGCTGCGGAAGGTCATCGAGCAGGACGGGAAGAACTGGGACCAGCTAATACCCCACCTGATGTTCTCAATCCAAGAAGTACCCCAGTCCTCCACAGGGTTTTCCTCTTTCGAACTCCTCTATGGGAGGAAGCCACGCGGCCTACTGGACCTCGCCAAGGAGGTGTGGGAAGCCCAACCGACCCCATTACGCAGCATGGTAGATCACGTGGAGATGATGAGGGAGCGGATGACAGCCAAATGGCCAGTCGTGAGGGAATGTATGGAGAAGGCCCAACGCGCCAAAGCCCAGGTCTGCAATCGGGGAGCCCAGCCCCGAGAATTCCAGGTGGGAATCAGGGTGTTGGTCTTGATCCCCATGGCCGAAAGTAAGTTCCTGGAAACATGGCACGGGCCCTATGAGGTGATTGAGAAGCTGGGACCTGTCAATTACCGCGTACGGCAGCCCGGGAGACGGAAACCCCAACAGATTTACCACGTGAACCTGTTGAAGAAATGGCACAAGAGGACAGCCTTGGCCGTGTTATGGTCGGGACCCAGGACGCCAACGGTACCAGTGGTGGTCCTGAGCAATGAGGACCTCGACCCGGCCCAGAAGTAAGAGCTCAGGGAGCTCGTCGATCGGAACACAGCAGTGTTCTCCGAGAAGACGGGCCGCACGACCCTCATTGAACACCACATCCGTACCCGGCCCGGGGAAATGGTACGAAAGAGGCCATATCAGATTCCGGAGGACCGAAGGCCGGCCGTGAAACAGGAAGTGGAGGCTATACTGAGGATGGGGGTTGTTGAAGAGTTTCACAGTGCATGGTGCAGCCCCATCGTGTTGGTGCCCAAACCGGACGGTAGCCTGCGCTTCTGTAATGATTTCTGGGGTGTGAACGACATTAGCTTGTTCGACGCCTACCCCATGCCGAGGGGTGGACGAGTTCATCGACCGATTGGGAAAGGCCCGGTACATCAGCACCCTTGACCTGACCAAAGGATACTGGTAGGTACCTTTGGCAGCCTCCTCCCAGGAGAAGACAGCGTTTTTGACACCAGACGGATTGTATCAGTACCGGGTGCTCCCGTTCGGTCTCCACGGAGCCCCGCCCCAATTCCAGCGACTGATGGACAAAGTACTTCGACCACACCAGCAGTACGCAGCGGCATATTTGGATGATATCATCATCCACAGCCAAGGTTGGGAAGAGCACCTGACGCGCCTCCAGGCGGTGCTGGATGCGTTCAGACAAGCCGGGTTGACCGCGAACCCCAAGAAATGCAAACTAGTGTTCGAGGAGGTGGAGTACCTGGGGTATTTGATCAGACGGGGGAACGTCAAGCCTCAGGAGAGGAAGGTTCACGCGGTACGTGACTGGCCCGTTCCACGCACCAAGACACAGGTCAAGTCCTTCCTGGGACTGGCAGGATACTATAGCCGGTTTATCCCCAACTTTGCGGCTATAGCTTCCCCCCTCACCGATCTAAACAGGGCCCGAAAACAGTGAAATGGACAGACAAGACAAAAGCGGCGTTCAGCCACCTGAAGGAAGCGCTGTGCTCCCATCCGATTCTCGTAACGCCCGATTTCCAGGTGCCGATGTTGGTCCAGACGGATTCATGTGACACGGGATTAGGGGCCGTTCTGTCCCAGATACACGATGGGGAGGAGCACCCCATCATGTACATCAGCTGAAAGCTGATACCCAGAGAGAAAAATACTCTATTGTTGAGAAAGAGTTTCTAGCGGTGAAGTGGGCGCTAGACACTCTCAAGTATTACTTGTTAGGTACTCACTTCACCCTGGTCACGGACCATGCTCCCCTGGCCTGGATGGCCAGGTGAAGGGACACAAATGATCGGGTCAACAGGTGGTTCTTGTCCCTTCCTCTTTTTCTGTTGTGCACAGGTCAGAGGAAAAGCATGGTAACGCAGATGCCCTGTCGAGAAGGGAGACATACGTCGCACTGATGACAGTCCCCTCCCCATCAGAGCTAAGAGGGGGGGGGGGCGTACAGCAGGTCAGCCACCAGGGGGAGACTCGTCGAGGCCTGGTGACAGACGGAGTATACATCACGAGGCGATGGCTCCATCTGCTGGACGTGCCAGATCTCGACGGGATCTCCGGCCAGGACTAATTGGGGTTTTGTGGGTAATCAAGGGCTGATTTCTCACCAGCTGTACAAGGCCCATAAAACTACCAGAAGGGCAGCACACAGGGGAGAAAAGGACTCCCGTATAGTTGGGGATGGTACCAGAGGTAACAGGAGGGAGTTCA